>NC_041230.1:3560967-3584459 GCF_002837175.3 Physeter macrocephalus
GCCCAGCCGCTCCGCGGCATGTGGGATCCTCCCAGACCGGGGCGCGAACCCGGTTCCCCTGCATCGGCAGGCGGACGCGCAACCACTGCGCCACCAGGGAAGCCCCACCCATTTTTTTAAACAAATCTTCCTCTGTCCCAGAGAGAGAAAGGCTCCCTAATTTCCAAGGCTCTTTTCCTAGTCACACATACTTAAACAAAACTAGCAATACCCTTTGCTCAGAAGACATGCAGAAAGGCCTCACCTAGTGTAGTTCATATTTCTTCAATGCAGGGTATGGTCCTTGTCTATATTTGTAATTTGTTTATCTCCCCTAGTGCGTAGCCTTGAACATGGAAGGTATGTAATAAGGGCAGGTTGAAAGAATGACGGTTCAAGGGTGCATTTCTGAAATTAACTTGCAATCAGCATGGTCTTAACAGAAATAGTCTAGACCTTATGATTTCAAGTCAGACAACTGAGACAAACACCTGACCCTAATATCTGTTCATTAACCAGATTAGCCAAGGAACATAAACTCTCAACACTTTTCTGTAAAGTGGGCATAGAATGAATCTTAATGGGTTGTTGAAGAGATGGAAGATGAAGTACCAGTGACATCTTTCTCAGCCCCAATTCCTGGGTGGCCCTCAGTAAATAAATAGTAGTGCTTATGAATTCTTGACTGGGGAGCTAGCATCCCTCTTCTAGTTTGAAATGTAATCCCCAAGTATTCACACTTTGTGTAGCCTGTAGCTCTGAGATGGGCTTCCAATCTTGATCAGGTGTTTCCACAGACGTGAATTCAGATAGATTTTGGTCTTAACAAAAGTGAGTTCAGGAGCCTGGTTCCATGTGGGCATATACATCAGTCTTTGCATGTGTGTCTGAGTAAATCTGTAGGGGCCATTCTGAGTCCCAAGGATGGAGTGTATTTTTTTTTTTTAATAAGGGCTTTGAGTTACTGTTTATTTTCATGGCCAAGCATGTGCCTACATGCTTATGTTTATTTTATATTTTAAATTTATTTTATTTTTGGCTGCGTTGGGTCTCCGTTGCTGTGTGCGGGCTTTTCTCTAGTCGTGGCGAGCGAGGGCTACTCTTCATTGAGGTGCGCGGGCTTCTCATTGCGGTGGCTTCTCTTGTTGTGGAGCACGGGCTCTAGGCGTGTGGGCTTCAGTAGTTGTGGCACGCGGGCTCAGTAGTTGTGGCACATGGGATTAGTTGCTGTGCGGCATGTGGGATCTTCCCGGACCAGGGATTGAACCCGTGTCCCGTGCATTGGCAGGCGGATTCTTAACCACGGCACCACCAGGGAAGCCCTGGAGTGTATTTTTTAATTGTCTTGTATTCTGTCCCTGTTAACTCAGATAAGCTAAACCCATATAGAAACCACATGAAGAAAAAATTCCGAGTCATATGGGAAAAGGAGACCTGCCTTCAAGTTCCTGAGGATTTCTACAAAGAAACCACGAGGAATGAATATGAACAGCTGAATGCTGTCTACCTTACTGCAGACAAGCCTGGAAACCCCTCACCCACTGTGATCTTGCAAGGTCCTGAAGGAGTTGGAAAAACAACCCTTTTGAGAAAAGCGATGCTGGAATGGGCGGAGGGCAACCTGTGGAGGGACAGGTTCTCATTTGTCTTCTTCCTCAAAGGCAGTGAAATGAACAGTGTTACAGACACGAGCCTAGTGGAGCTCATCTCCAGGGACTGGCCTGAGTCTTCAGAGCCCATCGAAGACATTTTGTCCCAGCCAGAGAGAATCCTGTTCATCCTGGATGGCTTGGAGGAACTGAAATTTGACTTGACGCTTGACGCTGACCTGCGCGTTGCCTGGGACCAGCAACGGCCAACGCAGGTTGTCCTGAGCAGTTTGCTGCACAAACAGATGCTCCCAGAATCCTCCCTGCTTATCGCCCTAGGAAAGATGGGTATGAAAAAAAATTATTTCTTGTTGTGTCAGACAAAATGCATAGTTCTCCCGGGATTCTCTGAACGCCAAAGGAAGCTGTATTTCTCCCATTACTTCCGTGAGAAGAGTAAATCCTCCAGAGCCTTCAGTTTTGTGAGAGAGAAGAGACCGCTGTTTGTCTTGTGCAAAAGTCCGTTTGTTTGCTGGTTGGTTTGTACTTGCTTGAAGTGGCAGCTGGAGAAAGGAGAAGACCTGGAGATTGACTCCGAGAGCATCACCTGTTTGTATGTGTCCTTCTTGACAAACGTATTCAAAGCAGCAAGTGGGAATTGTCCACCTAAGCAGAACAGAACCCGACTACAAAGCCTGTGTACCTTGGCTGCAGAGGGAATGTGGACTCGCACGTTTCTGTTTTGCCCTGGGGATCTCAGGAGGAATGGGGTGTCTGAATCCGACACCTTGATGTGGGTGGACATGAGACTTCTTCAAAGGAGCGGCAACTGCTTGACCTTCATCCATACGTGTATCCAAGAATTTTGTGCCGCCCTGTTCTATCTGTTCAAACGACCCAAGGACCATCCTCACCCAGTCATTGGAAACGTGACCCAGTTCGTCACAGCAGCCATGAGCGAAGCCTACTCCCGCTTGTCCTGGATGGGGATATTCCTGTTTGCATTTTCAACTGAAAAAATAACAAACATGCTGGAGACATCTTTTGGTTTTCCACTGTCCACAGACATAAAGCAGGAAATAATCCAAAGCCTTGAAACTTTAAGTCAATGTGACCCCAATAAGATCGTGGTGAGTTTCCAGGAATTGTTCAGTTGTTTGTTTGAGGCCCAGGACCAAGAATTTGTAATCCAAGTGATGAATTTCTTCAAAGAAATTGACATTTATATTGGTACCATTGAAGAATTGACAGTATCTGCATTCTGTCTGAAACATTGCCAAAGTCTGCAGAAATTTCACCTGTGTATAGAAAATGTCTTTTCCGATGAATCTGGATCCATGTCAAAGTGAGTCCATCTATTAATTCTCTCCCTCTAACCTACACACACACCATATTTATATTTAGCTTGCTCCAACCCCCAATGGGTATTTCATAAATCATTGTATTTTTGTACTTAAAAACGTGGCTTTTGCAGTCAGAAAGACATTGATTTGAGTTCTTATACTGTCATTTGCTAGCTGTGTGGCCATGAACTGTGTTTCTTAAGTATTTCCGACTGCATAATCAGGGGTAAATGTCTTCATAGGGCCAATGTCAAGTTGAAAGGTAAGCCGTTTTTATTGTTGCCAGGACTGTGCTTCTTTTTTCCCCTTCCCATAGCATTTTAGCGTATCCTGGTGAATCCACTGGGAAGGGATGCTTGGAAGCTTATGCCTACTTTCCTCTGGATTTTGCCCACGTGTCTTTTCTCTTTGCTGATTTTAGCTTGTATTCTTTCATCAGGCTCAGGCTACCAGCTCACACTTCAGCTCTCAAATACATACCCCCTTTCATGGTCTTTTTTTTTTTAAATTAAAGTGTAATTCCCTGGTGGTCCAGTGGTTAAGACTCCGCTCTTCCACTGCAGGGGCATGGGTTTGATCCCTGGTTGGCGAACTAAGATCCCACATGCTGCATGGCACGGCCAAAGAGACAAAAAGTATGATTAACATACAACATTATATTAGTTTCAGATGTACTACATAATTTTCAATATTTGTATATACTGTGGAATGATCACCATAGTAAGTCTAGTTAACATCTGTCACCATACATAGTTACAGAATTTTTTTTCCAGTGATGAGGATTTTTATATACACCCCAATGTTCGTAGCAGCCTTGTTTATAATAGCCAAGTTATGGAAGGAACCTAAGTGTCCATCAACAGATGAATGGATAACAAGATGTGATATATATACAGATATTGTTAGATATATGGACTATTACTCAGCCATAAAAAAGAATGAAATCTTGTCATTTGTGACAACATGGATGGATCTGGAGGGTATTAAGCTTAGTGAAATAAGTCAGAGAGAGAAAGACAAATGCTGTACCTTTTCACTTACATGGCGAATCGATTCAAGACAAAACAAATGAGCAAACATAAGAAAACAGAAACAGTATAGATACAGAGAACAAACAGTTCCCACAGGGGAGAGGGGGAGGGACAAAATAGGTACAAGGGACAAAGAGGTATGAATTAGCCGTTATGAAATAAAGAAGTCACACGGATGTAATCTACAATGCAGGGAATAAGTCAATATTTCATCCTAACTTAATATAGTGTGTAACCTATAAAAATATCAAAGCACTATGTTGTACACCTGACATCAATATCATATTGTAAATCGATTGTAGTTCAACAAACTGAAAAAAAGTCATGCAGTACAGCAAGAGAGACAGATCTACTCTCTTAGAAGCTTTCAAATATGCAATTTGGTATTATTAACTGTGGTCTTTACATCTCTGCGACTTATTTATTTTACATTTACCTGTACAGTCATGTTTTTGGACACAGTTCCTTGTTTGCTGATGGGTCACCAAATATCAACCTTTGTCCACATAACAATTGAGTGTTGTCACCCCAAAGAAGAGGAAACAGAGGCAGAATAAGGTTGAACGCTTGCCCAGCATCAAGTAACCCAAAAGTGTTTCAGATGGGTGTTGATCCTGGTCTCCCTGGCCTCACGGCTCACTTTTTTTTTTTTTTTTTTTTTTTTTTTTGCGGTACGCGGGCCTCTCACTGCTGTGGCCTCTCCCGTTGCAGAGCACAGGCTCCGGACGCGCAGGCTCAGAGGCCATGGCTCACGGGCCCAGCCGCGGATGTGGGATCTTCCCGGACCAGGGCACGATCCCGCGTCTCCTGCATCGGGAGGCGGACTCCCAACCACCGCCCCACCAGGGAAGCCCACGGCTCACTTCTTTGACCACCATGCATGTTGACTCAGTGCACCTGACTGCTCCTCTCCCTGTTCAGGCTGGACTGTCTGTCAGCTTTGAGGGCCTCTGGGAATGGTGTTCTCCTGGGTTGAAAATGTCTTTTTTGGGGTTTTTTACCTGCATTCTTCTTTTTTTTAAATTTTATTTTGTACTGGAGTATAGTTGATTAACAATGGTGTTAGTTTCAGGTGTATAGCAAAGTGATTCAGTTATACATATACATGTACCTATTCTTTTTCAAATTCTTTTCCCATTTAGGTTATTACAGAATATTGAGCAGAGTTCCCTGTGCTATGCAGTAGATCCTTATTGGTTATCTATTTTATATATAGTAGTGTGTATATGTCCGTCCCAAACTCCTACTTTATCCCCTCCCCACCTTTCCCCTTTGGTGACCATAAGTTTGTTTTCTAAGCCTGTTGAGTCTGTTTGTTTGTTTATTTTCTGTTTCTGTTTTGTAATAAGTTCATTTGTATCATTTTTTTAAAAGATTCTGCATATAGGTGATATCATATGATATTTGTCTTTCTTTGACTTACTTCACTCAGTATGATCATCTCTAGGTCCATCCATGTGGCTGCAAATGGTATTATTTCATTCTTTTTTATGGCTGAGTAATATTCCATTGTATATATGGACCACATCTTTTTTTAAAAAATATGAATAGCTTTTTTTTTTTCTTTTTTTTGCGATACACGGGCCTCTCACTATTGTGGCCTCTCCCCTGTTATGGAGCACAGGCTCCGGACGCGCAGGGTCAGCGGCCATGGCTCACGGGCCCAGCCACTCCGCGGCACCTTCCCGGACCGGGGCACGAACCCATATCCACTGCACTGGCAGGCGGACTCTCAACCACTGCGCCACCAGGGAAGCCCTGAATAGCTTTTTTAAAAAAACATTTATTTATTTAGGCTGTGCCAGGTCTTAGTTGTGGCACTTGGGATCTTCATTGTGGCATGTTTAGTTGAGGCATGCAGGATCTTTAGTTGCGGCCTGTGGGCTTCTTAGTTGTGGCATGTGGAGTCTTAGTTGCAGCAACAAACTCTTAGTTGTGGCATGCATGTGGGATCTAGTTCCTCGACCAGGGATTGAACCTGAGCGCCCTGCATTGGAGGTGCAGATTCTTACCCACTGGGCCACCAGGGAAGTCCCTGGACCACATCTTCTTTATCCGTTCATCTGTCAATGGACATCTAGGTTGCTTCCACATCCTGGCTATTGTAAACATTGCTGCAATGAACACTGGGGTGCCTGTGTCCTTTTGAACCGTGGTTTTCTCCAGATATATGCCCAGGAGTGGGATTGCTGGATCACATGCTAGCTCTGTTCTTAGTTTTTTAAGGAACTAGTTGAATTGAGCCACTGGAGAATCACGGTGTTTGTCTTCCTGTAGTACCATCGAGAAGCTCTCCCTCTGGCGGGATCTCTGCTCAGCATTTACTGCCAGCGAGAACTTCCACATGTTAGATTTGGACAACTGTCAGTTCGATGAGGCCTCCCTGGCGATTCTCTGCAGGATGCTGGCTCAGCCTGTCTGTAAACTCCAGAAGTTCGTGTAAGTCGGATCTTCAACTATTCTTTAAGTCAATAGCAGTGTGTCATTCTTTCTACTCTGGCTTCTTTTGAAAACCCAAGCTACCATCCAGTGTTTCAAAAGAAAATGCTGAGTGCCTTTCTTGATTCAAATGTTTTACTGAGTGAGACACAAACTGTGGACAAACAGGGAGACTTTAAAACTGAACGTGGTCAAGAAGCTCAGTTCCCAGCAGCTACAGCTCAGGTTACAAAGCCTGGATGAGAGAGGACATTTTTTTTCCTGCTGTGAGTGGTCCCTAGAACTATACCTTCCTTCCCATGGCATCAGCTCACTTGTGCACAACCAGTTAGCTGGGGGTTGCAAGTTCATGCTGACTTGGAGAAATCTTAAGTATGTTTAAGAAGCAGAATCGGCATTTCGGGGAAATCGGTTTTTCCTTTGGGTTACAAAACTGCATGTGTTTTGCTGTAGGGATGTGTTTGAACTGTGGCCACCGTTTCGGTTTCTCTGTAACAAATGTTTTAACTATAGTGACGCGTACAGTAAAACTTGCTTGGGGCAACTAAGAGGGAACAGTCCTGGTGGCTGGTGATGTTTGCTTGGATGCTGATGGACTGAGAATAGATGTTTCCCAGGTAACGCAGGAGGAGGGTGCTGAGGACAGGTGGGAAAAGAGCCTTAAGTTCATAAAAGAGAAAAATAAGAAGAATAGCACAGAGAATAGGTAACATGTATAGAACACTCCTTTGGCACAGAGATGGTTGCTTAATATGTATTTTCTCCTTTGTCTTTTAACGCTCATAACAATCTTGTCATCACCTTTTTACAAAACATGTACCAGAAGTACAGAGAAGCTCACAGCGCTTCTCTGATGTCCTGGTCCAAAGCGGGTTGGACACAAAGCAGAATGTAAAGAAGACAGAATTTATTAGAGGGAAGGGTCGCTACCAGAGCAGCGGGCGGACTTCCCAGTAGTCTGGGAGGGCAGAGCCCGAACATGTGCTATTGATCAGTTTTTATAGCCAGAAAACAAAGGAATGGTCCCAGGTGAAAATTTCGTTTACTGATTGGTCGAGGCACGTATAGCTTCCTTCTATAGGGTGGGAGTGGGACAGGCTGGATGCCTTTCCTTATTTGGGACAGGTCCCATCACCCACGTGGGCTCAGGAATTTCATAACCATCGCAACATGGTGGGGAGGGCGATTAAGAGGCCAGTAGGGGGTGTAACGCTGAAACTTTTTCAGACAGCGTCATGCTTTGTCCTTGAAGCACCATTGTCCTTGGAGCACCACATCTGATGCTATTTTTTTTTTTTAGGGTAAAAAGAATGCTTTTTTATTAAAGGTAGGTAGTCAGGGAAAGGAGGTGTTTCTCTAGTGGAGAGACTGCATTTTTGTACAGAAATACTTTTTTTTTCTATGAAAATTTTTTTAATGTAATTTTTATTTTATATTTGAGTATAGTTGATTAACAATGTTGTGTTAGTTTCAGGTGTACAGCAAAGTCATTCAGTTATACATATACATATAGTCATTCTTTTTCAGATTCTTTTCCCATATAGATTATTACAGAATACTGAGTAGATTTCCCTGTGCTATAGAGTAGGTCCTTGTTGGTTATCTATTTTATATATAGTAGTGTGTATATGTTAATCCCAAACTCCAAATTTATCCCTCCCCCCACCCCACCTTTCTCCTTTGGTAACCATAAGTTTGTTTTCAAAATCTGTGAGTCCGTTACTGTTTTGTAAATAAGTTCATTTGTATCATTTTTTTTAAGATTCCACATATAATATTTGTCTTTCTCTGTCTGACTTACTTCACTTAGTATGATCATCTCTAGGTCCATCCATGTTGCTGCAAATGGCATTATTTCATTCTTTTTTATGGCTGAGTAATATTCCCCTGTATATGTGTTGCACATCTTCTTTATCCACTCCTCTGCTGATAGACACTTAGGTTGCTTCCATGTCTTGGCTATTGTAAATAGTGCTGCTGTGAACATTGGGGTGCATGTACCTTTTCGAATTATGTTTTTCTCCAGATATATGCCCAGGAGTGGGACTGCTGAGTCATATGGTAGCTCTATTTTTAGCTTTTTAAGGAACCTCCATACTGTTCTCCATAGTGGCTGTATCAATTTACATTCCCACCAACAGTGCAGGAGGGTTCCCTCCTCTCCACACCCTCTCCAGCAGTTATTGTTTGTAGACTTTTTGAGGATGGCCTTCTCTGATACTTTACCTACCTTGGTTTGCCCTGGGCCATCCTGTTGTCTTCAATCCCGCAAGCTTGTCACCTTCAAGTTAAATTTAACTCCTCCTTCACCTTAAATGTCACTTCTTGGCTGTGTACCAGAACTTGTGAGCCTAGGAAGTCACCAAAGCTGGGAGAGGTCTTGGGACACAGTGTTTCTCTGACTAGCCCTCATGAGGAGAGAAAAGACATCTCCTTTGTTTACCCTCACATCTCTGGCCAGCAAAAGACAGAGCTTTGCAGGGGCTCATCAAACCGATGTCGAATGAATGAAGGGATCCTTGCATTCTGGAAATGGTTTGTTCATTTCACATGAAGAAACTGACTCATAAATGAACTGCTCTAGATCCTGCATGGATAGTAAAAAATGGACCTCACTGCACTCTTGTTTTTTAAAGTCTTCTGGAAACTCGGTGAAAGATAAAGCTAATAAGTGAGCTCAGTATATACATTTTATTGAAAAATGAGGACCAGTGGTCTCACAATTGAGAGATCTGTCATTGATTTTAGATGAGGTGGATGACTGCATAAAGGAGAACAGGTGTCCAAGACACCTGGGTGAAGGTATGAGTTAAAATGCGCACGTCCGTCCCAGGAACTTGAGGCTGCAAAATGAGGAAAACAGTTCCTCTTCACAGTGTGCATGGAAATCAGTCATTGTTATCACATCTAGAGTTCTTTAGCTCAGTGTCTATTAGGCTCATTTGTCACTGGCCAGATGAGATAGAGATGGTAAGTTTAGCCATTTATCCCCCCAAGGTGTCCAGCCATATGGCTTAGAATCAGGAACAATTACTCCTTTTCTTTCTTCTTCTGCACATGAGATCTTTAAAAAGTGTAAGTGCTGGGACTTCCCTGGTGCTCCAGTGGTTAAGACTCCGCACTTGCCTGCAGGGGCGAGGGTTCGATCTCTGGTTGGGGAACTAAGATCCCACATGCTGCGCGGTGCAGCCAAAGTAAATAAACGTTAATTTAAAAAAAGGAAATCATTAAAAAGAGAAAGATGGTACAGATGAACTTATTTGCAAAGCAGAAATAGAGTCACAGATGTAGAGAACAAACTTATGGTTACCAAGCGGGGACGGGGGGGTGGGACAAACTGGGAGATTGGGATTGACATATATACATTACTATGTATAAAGCAGGTAACTAATGAGAACCTTCTGTGTAGCACAGGGAACTCTCCTCAATGCTCTGTGGTGACCTAAATGGAAAGGAAATCTAAAAAAGAGTGGGTATACATATATGTATCTCTGATTCACTTTGCTGTACAGCAGAAACGAACACAACATTGTAAAGCAGCTATACTCCAATGAAAACTCATTAAAAAAATAAAGAAAAAACAAAATAAAAGTGTAATTGCTGAGCTGAATACAGAACAAGAGGCCTGGGGTCATTCCCTCCCCTTCAGTTCCAATCCTTCTCTAAGCTTAGGGTTTAGGGAATGTTGGCAATAGTATTATTGGCAAACCTACCAATCCTTCTGTGAGTCCTTGGGTCGCAACCCCGACGTGAGCCAGCGAGTCAGTCGACTTCTGCATCTCTGCGTACCACCACTCTTCTTCCAGAAACCGTCACCACTCCCCTGGAATTGCTACTTCTAATAGCCTCCATCTCTGTTCCTTGGATCCTGTTTTGCCTTCTGTCAAAACATTTTTCCACAGACAAACCAGATTTTGTTTTAAAAAAATTTTTATTGGGGTATAGTTAATCCACAGTGCTGTGTTAGTTTCAGGTGTACTGCAAAGTGAATCAGTTATACATGCACATGTATCCACTCTTGTTTTAGATTCTTTTCCCATATAGGTCATTACAGAGTATTGAGTAGAGTTCCCTGTGCTCTACAGTAGGTTCTTATTAGTTATCTATTTTATACATAGTAGTGTGTACATGTCAATCCCAAACTCCCAATCTATCTCTCACTCCCACATTTCCCCCCGGTAACCATAAATTCATTCTCTAAGTCTGTGTTTCTGTTTTGTAAATAAGTTCATTGGTATCATTTTTTAAAGATTCCACATATAAGTGATACCATATGATATTTGTCTTTCTGTGTCTGACTTACTTCACTCAGTATGACTATCTCTAGGTCCATCCATGTTGCTGCAAATGATATTATTTTGTTCTTTTTTATTGCTGAGTAATATTCCATTGTATATATGTACCACATCTTCTTTTTCCATTCCTCTTTCAATCGACATTTTGGTTGCTTCCATGTCCAGGCTACTGTAAATAGTGCTGCAATGAACATTGGGGTGCATGTATCTTTTTGAATTATGGTTTTCTCCAGGTATATGCCTTGGAGTAGGATTGCTGGGTCATACGGAGTTCTATTTTTAGTTTTTAAAGAAACCTCCATACTGTCCTCCACAGTGGCTGCACCAATTTACATTCCCACCAACAGTGCAGGAGGGTTCCTTTTTCTCCACACCCTCTCCAGCATTTATTGTTTGTAGATTTTTTGATGATGGCCATTCTGACTGGTGTAAGATGATACCTCATTGTAGTTTTGACTTGCATTTCTTTAATAATTAGTGATGTTTAATGCCTTCTTTGGAGAAATGTCTATTTAGATCTTCTGCCTATTTTTTGATTGGGTGGTTTGTTTTTTTGATATTGAGCTGTATAGCTGTTTGTATCTTTTGCAGATTAAACCTTTGTTGGTTGCTTCGTTTGCAAATATTTTCTCCCATCCTGAGGGTTGTCTTTTTGTTTATGGTTTCCTTTGCTGGGCAAAAGCTTTCAAGTTTAATTAGATCCCATTTGTTTATTTTTATTTTCATTACTCTAGGAGGTGGAGAACTTTTTTTAAAGTAATGAATTATACCTTGAAGTCTTTTTCATGATTTCCCATCATTAGGAAAATATTCAGAATCTGAGCTTTTCCCTTCCTTCTCTCTGGTTCATCCTTCACCTGCTTCCCCATAGTATGGTGTGGCGCACGGACCTTAACTTTCTTTCAAATCCCTGACCGAGCTCATTCCTGACTCAGAACGTTTGTTCCAGCTACTCTCCTTTCCCGTCAGTCTTTCCCTAGACTTTCACCAGGCAAGCTCTTCCAAATGCCTTCTCTGACCTCCCCTCCCCCGAGTTAAGCAGCCCAGACCCCCAGCCCAGCCACTCTAGAACCTCATCCTATGTTTGATTTCAGTATTAGTTATGAAATTGCCACTCTTCTGTTGTAACTGCCTCCAAGCAGAAGGTAAGCTCTGGGTTCTGGGTCCTGGACTGTCATATTCGTGTCTATATACACCCAGCACCTTGGCATCTAGTTGGAACTTAAGTATTTGTCCAGTGAAGAGAATGAACAGGTAGTTTGGCGTGATCGCAGAGATTAAGGATTGCTCTTTGAAGTGAGAAGATCTTGAGTTAGTAAGTAGCTCTATCTTTCACCTGGAGCACGCTTGGAATGCCTTTCCTTTCTTTTGCTACCCACTTCCTACCTTGTACCATCTACCTCCCATGTAGATACCATGTGGTAGCAGGTTGTTACTGAAAAGTGTGTGCCTCTTTTAGACACATTTGCTAATTTCTTAGCTTATTCTTGCTCCTGTGACTCATTGCTTCCAGCTGAATTCATTGTTCATCCTATGTCACTATACCAAGAGCTTTTCCAAGAGTCTCTACCAGGAGCAAATTTGAGTCAAAAGTTTGAGTAGACTTGAGTCTAAAAACATCTCCCTTTCAACTGTATCCTTTAATGATGAGAATACATGTTGAATATTAAACCTTTTTTTCCTTGTTTCTTTGAATTCTATTTATTTCTTAAATTCAGCTTTTTGTTGAACATCTTTATTGGAGTATAATTGCTTTACAATGTTGTGTTAGTTTCTGCTGTATAACAAAGTGCATCAGCTATGTGTATACATATATCCCCATATCCCCTCCCTCTTGCGTCTCCCTCCCACCCTCTCTATCCCGCCCCTCTAGGTGGTCACAAAGCACCAAGCTCATCTCCCTGTGCAATGCAGCTGCTTCCCACTATCAGCTCTTTTAAAAAAAACAATTTTTGGGGTGGGGGGCACACCATGTGGCTTGTGGGATTCTAGTTCCCCAACCAGAGATAGAACCCAGGCCCTCGTCAGTGAAAGCACGGAGTCCTAACCACTGGACCGCCAGGGAATTTCCTTAAATTCAGCTTTGCAGATGTAGATTTTTTTCCCCCAGTTTTTATCAAGGTGTAATTGACATAGAACATTGTATTCATTTTAGGGGTACAATGTGATGATTTGATACATGTATATATTGCAGTGATCACCACAAGAAGTTTATTTAGTTAACACGCATTGCCCTACATATGTAGTTACAATTTTTTTTCCCTTAGGGTGAGGACTTTTAAGATCTACTCTCTTAGGAACCTTCAAATATATAATACAGTGTTGTTAACAATAGTCACCATTAGACCCCCAGGACTTCTTTATCTTATAACTGGAAGTTTATAACTTCTGACCACTTTCTACCATTTCATCCTCCCAACCCACAATCTCTGGCAACCGCCAAATATTTATGTTTAGTGTCTTTCCAAGATCCCATATAGAAGTGAGATCATATAGTGTCTTTCTCTGAATTATTTCACTCGCAGATGTAGAGACTGATCACTTCCATTCTTCAGTTATAGATCATCTTTAAAAAAAAAATCCTCGGGTTTGGTAGTGCTTAGGTTTCTTCTTTATCCCTAATAGTTTACAAATGTCAATATTATGGGTCCCTGTGGGAATTTTGTTTAACCTAATTTCACTGGCTCTCACTGGGGCCCTTTCAATCTTAGAACTGACAAATGATTAGTAAAGAAAATAATTTGGGGGAAGGCTTGTGTTTAAGTTTAGGATTGCTTATCTCTGTTACAGTAGGGAGGTAAGACTTGAAACTATCCCTTTAACATCAACAAGATAAACTTAAGATTTTTATAGAGTTAGGACACAAAATGTGAAGAAACGATTAGCAAGCTTATAAAATATTTTTATATCAATGATTATTCATTGCATCAGGTTTTTACACTAACCATTGTTTGATTCACTCACTCCACCAAAATAAGAGCTCTTTAAATCTCAGGCAAAGAGATTAAATGTCCACTTAGCTCTCACTGTAGCACTCACCATGTCCGGCAACTGTTACAGGTATTTCACAGTATTAGCTCATTATATGCCTTTAATTACGTAATGAGGTGGGGAGTCTCAGTACCTCCTGGTACACAGTAGAAAACCACCACCTGTGGCTTCCCTGGCGGCGCGGTGGTTGAGAGTCCGCCTGCCGATGCAGGGGACACGGGTTCGTGCCCCGGTCCGGGAGGATCCCACGTGCCGCGGAGGGGCTGGGCCCGTGAGCCATGGCCGCTGAGCCTGCGCGTCCGGAGCCTGCGCTCCGAAACGGGAGAGGCCACGACAGTGAGAGGCCCGCGTACACCAAAAAAAAAAAAAACCAAAAACCACCACCTGGGAGGTTTCAGAAACATGCCCAAGGTCCCACAGATTGGCAAGGGGTGCAGCCAGGAGTTGAACCCATCAGCCTGGCTCCAAGGATGCATGGTTCTTAGTTCACCAACATTATAAGTTGCTTATGGTTGAGATTCTGTTCTTGCTTTTTTAAAAAAATTTTTATTGGCATATAGTTGATTTACAGTGTTGTATTAGTTTCAGGTGCACAGCAAAGTGCATCAGTTATATATATACATATATCCACTCTTTTTTAGATTCTTTTCCCATATAGGCTATTACAGAGTATTGACTAGAGTTCCCTGTGCTAGACAGTAGGTCCTTATTAGTTATCTGTTTTATATATAATGGGGTGTGTGTGTCAGTCCCAATCTTCCCGTTTATGCCTCCCCTTCTTACCCCCCTTTTTGCTTTGTTAACGTTTTCCTTAACTCTAAGGAAAGCAAAAAAACCCCAACAAACTGCGTTCCTGTCAACCCTTCCATGTTAGTCTGTCTCCTTTCCAAGAGGCTGCTGCTCTGCACTGGTGATGCAGATGGTGACACTTATTGATGAGATGTCCGCCCCTGTGCTTGTCTCCCCACCGTTTGTCTGCCGACTCAACGCTTGCTGCCGGCCTGGTGTCGGAGCCCACTGCAGCTGCCCGGGCTGTGAATCACGGTGTGCTCAGTGGCAAGGTGGCTCAGAGGACCTGCTGACGCCCCCATTTCTCACAGGTGTCGCCGGCATATCAAGGGCATTCCCTGTCTTTCCATGGGAGCGCTTCTCCTTGTTCGCTGGGCCAGCCTGTCTTATCCTGACAGTACTAACCCCCTCCCTCCCTACAAGTCCCACCCTGCTGTCCTGGGCTCCATCCACCTCTGGGCAGGAAGTGCCTTGGTTATTGCTCATACGTTTAGGGCATCACCCTGCCAGGAATTCCCACAAGGCTTCCAGGCTGTGTGTCCCTCACATCTGTCTTTTATTTCTGGCCAATGCATAATTCACATTTTAGTGCTTGAACATGGCAGAATACTTACTTTGTTATTTCTCAAAGTCGATTAGGAGGGGAGAAGTCAGGGTACACTGAAGTCATGACACCGAGAGCCACACTGTGTGGCAGGTATTTATAAATCATATATAAATTTATAAAAAGTATATATACATATTATACATTTAATATACGTTATTAAAAAAATCAAAACCTGGGACTTCCCTGGCAGTCCAGGGGTTAAGACTTCTTCCAGTGCAGGGGGTGCGGGTGCAGGTTCGATCCCTGGTCACGGAGCTAGGATCCCACACGCCTCATGGCCAAAAAACCAAAACATAAAAAAGAAGGAATATTGTAACAAATGTGGGATAGGGAGGGTGGGAGGGAGGGAGACGCAAGAGGGAAGAGATATGGGAACATATGTAGATGTATAACTGATTCACTTTGTTATAAAGGAGAAACTAACACACCATTGTAAAGCAATTATACTCCAGTAAAGATGTTAAAAAAAATAATAAACCTACTAAACAAATGGGTGAAAAAATATATAAGTAAATCAATAAAGTAAGTGCAAATAAAAAATAATGAAAAAAAAAGGTCCACATCCAAAAAAATCTTAAAAAAAAACAACTAAAAAATCAAAGCCTGATCATGTTCCAGGCACTATAATAAATTGTAATTTCTTAACCATCATGACCCTATCTACTTGTTTCCTGAAGAAACTCCACCATTAAGTTAATTTGCCCAACCTTGCAAAATAACCAGGAGAAAAGCAAGTATTCTAATGCAGTTTTCTCTATCTCAGGAGCCTGAGTCTTGAACCATGACATATTGGGTTGGTTAAAAATTTCGTTTGGGTATTCCCATAACATCTTACAGAAAACCTGAACGAACTTTTTGGCTGACCCAATATATCGTCTCCTTTGTATTTATTTTATTTTTTACTTTAACTTTAAAAAATTGTCTCCTTTAAAAAAATCTGTTTTTTTTAAACTCAGAAATTTTATTTCAGTATGAATTTCCATAGTAGATCATATGTTCAATATAAATTCAACCCAAGTTTTTACTTTCTATTTTTAGCTACTAGTAATTCTACTTATTTATTTTTTAAAATTTGTATTGGAGTCTAGTTGCTTTACAATGTCGTGTTAGTTCCTACCGCACAGCAAAGTGAATCAGCCAGACGTATACATATATCCCCTCTTTTTTGGATTTCCTTCCCATTAGGTCACCACAGAGCACTGGGTAGAGTTCCCTGTGCTATACAGAAGGTTCTTATTAGTTATCTATTTTATACATATTAGTGTATATATGTCAATCCCAATCTCCCACTTCATCCCACCACCACTTCCCCCCTTGGTAACCATGTTTGTCCTCTACATCTCTGTCTCTATTTCTGCTTTGCGGATAGGTTAATCTGTACCATTTTTCTAGATTCCACATATAAGCGATATTATACAATATTTGTTTTTCTCTCTCTGACGGACTTCACTCTGTATGACAGTCTCTAGGTCTGTCCACGTCTCTGCAACTGGCACTATTTTGTTCCTTTTCTTCTTTTAAATTAATTAATTAATTAATTTTTGGCTGCGTTGGGTCTTCGTTGTTGCGCACGGGCTGTCTCTAGTTGTGGCGAGCGGGGGCTACTCTTCTTTGCGGTGCGCGGGCTTCTCATCGCGCTGGCTTCTCTTGTTGCGGAGCACAGGCTCTAGGCAAGTGGGCTTCAGTAGTTGTGGCGCATGGGCTCAGTAGTTGTGGCGCATGGGCTCAGTAGTTGTGGCTCACGGGCTCTAGAGCGCAGCCTCAGTAGTTGTGGTGCCCTGGCTTAGTTGTTCCGCGGCGTGTGGGATCTTCCCGGACCAGGGCTCGAACTCGTGTCTCCTGCATTGGCAGGTGGATTCTTAACCACTGCGCCACCAGGGAAGTCCCCTATTTTGTTCCTTTTTATGGCTGAGGAATATCCCACTGTATATATGTACCACATCTTCTTTATCCATTCCTCTGTTGATGGACATCTTACCGAAAACCCAAGCAAACTTTTTGGCCGACCCAATATATTGCCTCCTTTTTATTTATTTTATTTTTTATTTTAGCTTTTAAAAACTGTCTCCTTTTAAAAACAATCTCAGTTTTTAAACAGGAGTGGAGCCTTTCCTTGGGGAAGAGTCTGGCTTGGCACACAGTAATTTGAATATGTGTGTCTCTATTGGATGGGAAGCACCGAGCCAGGCCTAGGATGCAAGGAGGTACAAACATGGTATCTCTCCCCTCATGGTGCTTAGAGGTTAATATGGGGTAAGTTTGATTCTCTTCCCTTATAATATCTGTGGTAGTATTCAGAAGTGGAAGAAACAGGCACCATCTAAGCATCTGGCATCTGAAGATCCCAGAGAGAATTTATAGGCAGCAGTAACCAGATATCCAAAAAAATAATTTTGGGAGCCTAAGCATGGAAGGTAGGAAGAATTGTGCAACAGGTATTTTGCTTTGTGCTTGGACTTCATTGCATGAGTTACCATATTTCCTCATCTTTTGCAGGTATAACTTTGCTTCGAACCTTGCAAATAGCCTAGACTTATTTAAGGCCATTCTTCATAATCCTCATTTGAAATACCTGAACCTCTATGGCACTGGCCTCTCCTATATGGATGTCAAGCAGCTGTGTGAGACGCTGAAACACCCAGTGTGTAACATAGAAGCACTGCTGTAAGTCTTGGGGTTGTCCATGATATATATTTTTTCCAGTGTGAACTTTGCAGTTCGAATATGCCCATTTTCTTTCCTGTCTTTGTCTCTTACTTATTTCACCACTTCCATCTCAGTATCGTTAGACCTCCTAGTCAGATGAGGATGGATGGATTCTAAAGGGCAAGGCTTCCTCTCAGAAGGTCTGTCCCGTCTTTCCCTTCTTTGGTGCTCACTTGAATTACTTCTCATGGACACCTTATCTGATTCTCCTTGGCTCTGCTCTCAACCGACCATACCAAAACCATAACTCCAATTTCTTTTTCCTGAAGATAGTCAGAAAAACTTAAAATGAGAAAGCTTATGGATGATCACAAGTGTGATCTTGTAATCTGGCAGATGATAACGTTGAGGCTGGAAGGAAAGTGATTTGCCCAAAGTCATTTCTTCCTCTTGAAAATTATTTGGGATGCCCTTAGCTTCATTGGGTGATTTCTTAAACAGGCTCAATCCGTTTTTCAGCAGGAAGAACAAAGGGGAGTAATAGAAGTAGCAATAAACAAAAACAACTCATTAAACCGACCAAGAGAATACACTCTTCTCTCCACCAGCAATATGATAGATAAGCACATACCCTTGGTTAATTTCACCTGTCAAGATTCATCAGGAGAGACAGGGTCCATGCATAAGAGTTGTTTGAACATACAGGCTTGCTATTGACCCTACTGATCATTCTAGCTGTTTCCGTATCATAACAATTCTTTTCTTCGACACTAGCTCTCTCTACTCAGGGGGAGCTTACAAAATTCCTTAGTATTTGCCCTGTTTCACATTATGCCATTGGCATACAGTGTTTCATTTTACACGGTAGCATAAGGCTTGGGTAACAGATCTAGGAAACCAGGAGTCAGTTGTACACAGTTTATAGGTAGAATCTTTGCTTCTTTGGGGCAGACCAACTGTGCTCTTGACTTCAGTTTGGTATTGGGAGTGGGAAGTCCTCAAAGTCAGGTTCTCTCCAGCCCAATAATTCTCAACAGAGGATAGTTTCATCCTCTGTTAGGAGGTGTCCATATCTAGAGACTTTTTTTTTTTAAATAGCAAGGAAGATCTCATTTAAGATTATCGCGGGACTTCCCTGTTGGTCCGGTGGTTGAGACTTCACCTTCCAGTGCGGGGGGTGTGGGTTCGATCCCTAGTCGGGGAACTAAGATCCCACATGCCTTGCTCCAAAAAGCCAAAAAAACATAAAACACAGGGACGATGTTATAACAGATTCAATAAAGACTTTAAAGATGGTCCACATCAAAAAAAATTTTTTTTAATAAAAAAAAAGATTTTGCAGTAGGAAGGAGTTAAGACTGCTGCAATAGGAAAGAAAGCTGAACTCAGTCTGCTGAAACAGAAGAGCAGTGAGCTAATGGGAAAAGCACTTTAGGGAGGAGGTTGTTCTAAATGATTAGGTCACTAGTGTTTGTTAATTGTGGAGACAGTTTTGATGGTCATGATTACATGGGAAGGATGCTCTAGACATCTGGTGGGTAGAGGTCAGGGATGCCGTTCAACATCCGGCAACACACAGGAAGCCCCCACAATAAGGGATGATCTAGACCACACTTTCAACAGTGCTGAGGTTGAGAAACCTGCTCTAGCCCATGAGATGTTCTTTGAAGCTGCATTAAGGCTCAGACCAGGGTTTCTCAACCTTATAACTACTGATGGTAAATAATCAGATAATCAGACTCACTGAGGTCCAGATCGTTCTTTGCTGTGGACGGCTGTCCACAACATTGTTGAGAAGCACGGGCTCAGACGTTTTCCTAACTTACTGCTTTCCTCAAGCGATAAGGGATTCGTGAGGAAAGTCATATAATTACATCCGTGCTTTTACAAAGCCTGGAACTGGCAGGTGCGGGGTTAGAAGCCAGGATGTGGTGCAGGGTCGGTTGTGCATACACCATCGCACCACACGTGTCTCTCGTGTAGGCTGGGAAAATGTGACATCACGGATGAAGCCTGCGAAGACATCGCCTCTGTTCTCGTCCATAACAAGAAGCTGAAGCTTCTCTCCTTGGTAGATAATCCCCTGAAGGACGAAGGAGTGAGGGTGCTGTGTGATGCCCTGAAGGATCCAGCCTGTGCCCTGGAGGCCCTGCTGTGAGTCAGCGTGGGGGAGGGGAGCCCTGGGGGAGGTGGGGAGACCTGAACCGTCCAGCAAAATGGAGCAGATACAAATATTTGCCCCACAGAGGAGCCGTGAGGTTGAATTCAAGAGATGCAAGACTAGCCCTTAGATGCCTTGCATCTGATTTGGAGCCCAATAAATCTTGGTTATCATGAAGAAGGATGATGTCTCTGTAGGTGTAGTGGGGGTTGGGGAGAGGGACAGTATAAATAATGAAGAAAAAGGAATTCATTTGATTACTTGCCAGTGTGGGGTTGCATAGGTTCTAGGTTATCGCTGGGAACAATGTCTCCACTTCTTTCTTGTTGCTAAGATAGAAAACAAACTGCTTCCTTGTTAGGGGCCAGAGAAAGGGTTTTCTATTTACCCAGTGAGGCCACAGGAGAACCTTAGTGCTAAATAAAAAAATGCCTTAAAGTAGGGTACAGGTGCAAGAACACCCAAGTCTATGGAAGTGAATAAGTAGTCTAGAAACAAAACTTTTATTTGTGTGTATATGCATATGCACAGGTGTGTATGTGTATATAGACCTATGTATTACATACCCACCCAAAGTGGTATTTACCGTAGAAGGTGAGAATATTATTACTCAGATGACTTTTTAGACTGTAAAAGAAAATCAAAACTAAAATACGGTCCAGGAACATTAAACATTAAAACCAAACTATTAAAAAAATAAGGAAAAAACTCTGCACTATAAAGATTAGACCGAGAAATCTTTAGAGGTACAAAAGAAATGACATACTGGAAGATGAAAGGATTTGGCTATTAAATCCTGCGTGATATTATACAATAAGTAGAATTAAAGCGTATTCAATAACTGGTCACTTAAACAGGCTGTGTTTATCTAAGAGTTCTTTAAAATACATCATTTCCCTTTTTTTTTGTTTTTAAACTTGAATCTTTATTCCTTAAAAATGAAAGACTACTAAAGATGCAAGAAAGTCACTAGTAATTTTAAAAGAAAAAAATGTTCAACCCATTTTTTTAAACTTTTTATTTTGAACTAGTTTCAAAATAAACTAGACTTGCAGAAAAGTTGGAAAAATAGCACAAAAATTCTCTTATAGCCCTTACCCCAATCCCCTAATGTTCAAACTATTTTTAGTAGTTAATATTTTTAATATTTAAATGTTTAATACCCTTTTAAACAAAAGTACAAATTTTAAAAATATATTCCACTTGGCCAGAATTCTGCAAAATGGGCAAATCTATGGTATGATCGAAAGCACTAAGTGTTTTTTGCAAAGTAAGTTGGCTAATAAACCAAGAAACAAATGAAAAGTCTACTAATAATAAACCTCAGAACTTCCAAAAATTTTTGATGCAAGGCGTTAATTCCGTATAACTTAAAATGGCAGGAAGTATAAAAATACAAATGCAGAGATTCAGGGAATGTATAATTGTAGGGTCATGGAACCATCAGAGATTATATTATGCAACCATTAAAGTCTTAATTTTTTTTAAATGTTGGAGAAAGCATATTTCATCAAAAAAAGTATGAATCAGTTGCCTATTGTCTGATTGCAAAAATTCAAAAACTGAAAGGGAAAACCACCATGAGTGAGTAGTGTTTGCTGACCAAAGACTTGAGTATTCTCTCTGCCAAAGGTGACATTCTGAGATGCCCCTGAAGGGGCCAGGGAGGTAACGGGAGTCGGTGGGTGGATGGGGGACCTGGGGGAGTGAGGTGACCTGGACCGTGCCTGCCCCACCCAAGGTGGGTTTCTGAGCCCTTCCACCTGTTATTTGCCATGTAACCATCTGCTGTGGAGTCCCAGGTACCTGGCTTGTGTGTGATAGCTAGAAGTGTAGAATTCCGCATGAAATGTCAGCTAAACCAACTATATTCAGAGGTCACATTCAGTCTTGATCTGCCCGGTTGCAACTTGTATCGTATGCTTCCCTCTATTTTCTAAATTCCCAATAGTGAGTAGACAAGAACTCATAACCGCAAATTTTTTAAAGTAACATTTTAAAAGAAAAATGTGAAATAGGATGTTGTCCAGCTATTATAAATAATAGGCACACTGTGTCACAGAGAAGGGACGATTTTGTCCGAGTTCATCCAGCTGGTGGTGATCTGACTTGGAACTGGGGTCCGAGATTCCGTTCCCCAGTTCGGGACCCTGTAGTCTACATCCTTCTGTATTTCCACACCTGCTGCACATTTTAATCCTCCTATATTTCTAAGTGACCACGGAGTACAAGAAAGTTTTTACATGGAGTTTCATGAAAATATTACCCTATAGAGCTTAAGTAGGTTGACGGATGAAGTACGTGTGTCTTTGCAGGTTGACGTACTGTTGCCTCACCTCTGTAGCCTGCGACTACATCTCCCAAGTCCTTCTATGCAACAAATCCCTGTCTTTTCTCGATCTGGGGTTAAATTTCCTGGAAGATGATGGAGTGATAACTCTATGTGAATCACTGAAGCACCCAAACTGCAACCTACAGGAGTTGTGGTAGGTCTGGCTGTGATTGGCTTGAATGTCAGCGTTTCCTTTTTGGCTGTTGGCATCCTGGGGAGGAAACAGGAAGGGGGAAAGAGCATTGGGGTCTGCTGAAGAAAAAAAAAACAAACTAGGCTACATGTTTACCCCACCTGATATTTCTGGGGCTCGCTGATGGGTGTGTGTCTTGACTGTAGGGCTTGTCAGGACTTGGTAGGGCCTGCTACTCTGGAGTTGGGTCTCTGTCCTTGGAAAGACTGGAAATGGAGTCCCAGGTGCCCTAAACTAGCTGTGTGAACTTGTGAGGGCTCCTCACCTCTCCCCAAGTGTAACATGAGGATAATTATATTTCCCACCTCAAAAGATGGAGGTGGGGTGGCAGGACTAACTGGGAGATCGGGACTGACATATACACACTACTATGCATAAAATAGATAACTAATGAGAACCTGCTGTAGAGCACAGGGAACTCCACTTCTCTGTACAGTAAAAACTAACACTGTAGGGCTTCCCTGGTGGCGCAGTGGTTGAGAGTCCGCCTGCCGATGCAGGGGACGCGGGTTCGTGCCCCGGTCCGGGAAGATCCCACATGCCGCGGAGCGGCTGGGCCCGTGAGCCATGGCCGCTGAGCCTGCGCCGCGTACCGCCAAAAAAAAAAACAAAACAAAAAACTAACACTGTAAAACAACTATACCTCAATTAAAAAAAAAGAGATGGCAGCAACCACTGGGAAAAATGCACCTAAAGTACTATTATCAATGGCTGGCCCATCGAAGCACACAGTGACTAACAGGCACAGCATGAGGATCGGTCGTTCCTTTTACCGGGCAGATAAGGTAAATCGGTAAATGAAACCCTTCGTCGTCCCTGTTTCCATGGAGTGGCATGCACACACGTACATACACATACACACACTTGCACGCACACACCTGTGAGTGTGAAGTTGCCAGTATGTGTGCATACGTGCACCTATCATGGTTTCTCAATCAGCACTATTGACTATTTTAAATTAATTTTTATTGGAGTAGAGTTGATTTACAACGTTGTGCTAGTTTCTGCTGTACAGCAAAGTGAATCAGTGACACATATACATATATCCACTCTTTTTTTTTTTTTTTTTTTTTTTTTTTTTTGCGGTACGCGGGCCT
>NC_041230.1:3584517-3589621 GCF_002837175.3 Physeter macrocephalus
TCCGCGGCATGTGGGATCTTCCCGGACCGGGGCACGAACCCGCGTCCCCTGCATCGGCAGGTGAGCTCTCAACCACTGAGCCACCAGGGAAGCCCATATCCACTCTTTTTTATATTCTATTCCCATAGAGTTCATTACAGAGTATTGAGTAGAGGTCCTATGCTAGACTGTAGGTCCTTGTTAGTTATCTATTTTATATATAGTAGTGTGTATATGTCAATCCCACTCTCCCAATTTATCCCTCACCCCTCTTTTCCCCCTGGTAACCATAAATTTGTTCTATACAACTGTAACTCTACTTTTGTTTTGTAGGTAAGTTCATTTATACCCTTTTTTTAGATTCCACATATAAGCGATATCATCTGATATTTGCCTTTCTCTGTCTGACTTACTTCACTCAGTATGACAATCTCCGGGTCCATCCATGCTGCTGCAATGAACGTAGGGTTGCATGTATCCTTTTGAACTATGGTTTTCTCCAGATATAAGCCCAGGAGTGGGATTGCTGGGTCACATGGAAGCTCTACATCATGAGCTTGGGGGCAGGTGATACATAGGAGACATAATATGAAATATTCAGTGAAATCCTCAGCGAGGTGACATTTGTACAGAGACTTGGAGGGAGTAAGGGGGTAACCCCGCTGGTATTTGGACCAAGGACGTGACAACCAGCAAGAGCAGAGGCCCTGGGGGGAGAGACCAGGCAGCACAGGAGAAGCTCAGGGAGCCCAGGGTGTTGAGCGGTGTGAAGAAAGTGGAGAAATGGAGAAGTTGTTTCATCTCTACCATCATCATCATCTTGCGAGTACTTGAGTATTTCTACCTTTACAGGAATAAGTGAACATAAGTGAAGCCATTCCAGATTGGACCTCATGATCATATATATTTGTGTGTATAGGAGAATTTTGTGTATTTTTTTTTCTCCAGGTTGATGGGCTGTTACTTCACTTCTGTGTGCTGTGTGGACCTCGCTGCTGTTCTTATTCACAGTGAAAAACTAAAAACCCTGAAACTAGGGAACAATAAGATATATGATGCTGGTGTCAAACAGTTATGTGAAGCTTTGAAGCATCCTAAGTGTAAATTAGAGACTCTTGGGTGAGTGTCCACTGATGTTGGGAAAGCTTACCTACTTCAAGAAGAGGAAAAGCTAGAGGATTAAAGGGATGAAGGGGAAGCATATTTAAAAACAAGTGTGTCTGGAACAATCTGATAAGTAAAATGCCAGCCGTGAAACCAGGGTTTGCTCACGCTTGGCGCGGCTGACATCTGGGACTGGGTGGTTCTTTGCTGTGTGGGGAAGCGGGCTGTCCTATGCACTGTGGGATGTTTAGCTGCATCTCTGGCCTCTCTCCACCCATGAGATGCTAGTAGCTCTCCTCATGTGTGTCAGATGTCTCCAGACACTGCCACATGTGCCCCAGTGGAGAAGGACTTGTCTACATTGTAAAGTCTCCTCTCAGAGGCGTGGAATCCGCATTTTGAGGTGGTGTTTCCCCGTGCAGGTTGGAGATGTGTGAGCTCACCTCTGCCTGTTGTGAGCACCTGGCCTTGGCTTTCACTCTCTGCAAATCACTGAGGTGCATGAACTTGGAATGGATTAGCATGGACCGTGATGGGGCGGTGGTGCTGTGTGAAGCCTTGATTAGTCTGGAATGTGGCCTGCAGATGCTTGGGTGAGTGGACACTGTTTCCCCCGGTGGTGAGTGACCTCAGAGGGAGGTTAGACTGCCGTAGGTTGGTCCAGCATGGGCATGGTTCACACTTGGGCTGGAGATTTCTTTGCTATGCGGAGCCATCCTGTGCATCACAGGAGGTTGGGTAGCATCTCTGGTCTCTGCCTACACGTTCCATTCCCCGGGACACCTCCCTCCAGTCATGATGATCAAAAATGGAAACTTCAGGGACTTCCCTGGTGGTCTAGTGGTTAGGACTCTGCGCTTTCGCTGCCGTGGCCCTGGTTCAGTCCCTGGTCGGGGAACCGAGATCCAGCAAGCCACGCGGCCAATCAAAACAAAACAAAACAAAATAACAAACTTCAAAATTGCTGAGAGACAAGATTTTAATTGTTCAGTCAAAAGAGAGATTGTGCAATATGATAGAGGTGTTAGTTAACGCTATGGTGGTAATCATTTTGCAATATGTAAACCTATCAAACCAATGCATTGCACACCTTAAGCTAACACAATGTTGTATGTCAATTACATCTCAATGAAATTTTAATTAACTAACTTTTAAAAAGAATGCCTATCACATCTATTCCCTGAAATTTTTTTTAAAGGCTCCTGGTATTGTCAAATGTCCCCCGAGAGGCAAAATCACCCCCAGGCAAGAATGACTGCTTTCCTATAAACACCATCTCCTACTTACCTTGCCCCCAAAGATGTAACCCCAACTCAGAGCTGGAAGGGGTTCCGTAAAGGACTGAGCAGAGTCTTGACCCAGAAGCACATTTCCTCAAGAGTAGCAGTTAATATTGTTTGGAACATTATGTTTGCATTTAGAGTGTGTGTAGTTGATGGCCGTAGAATGAATATTTGAACGCCTTCCGTTTGCCAGGACCCCAGTGACCTGCAGAGGATAAACAAAATGGTTCACATCCCTCTTCCTCACTTTCCTAGTCTCTAGGAAAGTTTCGTGCATTCTTTTCAGTCGGTACAACTCTCCCAGCCATTTCTAGGAAAGAGTGAAGAGGAAGTAGCCACTGGGGTGTAGAGGCCAACAATCATGGGTCAAGTCAAGAAAACTCTTTTTTGTTTCTTGTATTTTCCCAGCCTGAATAAATCTTCATATGATGAGGAAATTAAGATGCTGCTGACAGAGGTAGAAGAGACGAACCCCCAGCTGACCATTTCACACAGTCTCTGGATTGATTTTGAGCACAGGATCAGGGGTGTGCTTGGCTGACAGGGCATGTCCTGAAGTAATCTTCTCACAAAGGCTTCCCCTTGGTCGCAATGGGCATTTCTCCTCCTGACACACCCTGTCCTGTAAATTGTTCGCCAGGGCAGTGGGGACTGTGGTTTCAGAGCTCTTTCTTCACAGTATTCTAGCAACATGATTGTGGGATGTGCCGTCTGTGCCTAAGTCCTCTTTGCCCCACCTTTAAAGTTCCCATCCTGCCTCACAATGTTTAGAAGAACAAATACATTAAATGGGTAAAAACTTGGGAAAGCATGACTTTATTTTCTTACCGGATGTCCTGGGATGTAGGAACTTGGATTTGAAGGAACCACGCTCCTCTGACACTTCTGACATAGAACTGCTGCTAGAATGTATCTATGGATTTTTAGAATTTATTCACTACATCTAATATCCCAACAGGACCTTTCATTTTTCATTTATCCAAATTTAGTTTTCATCAGTTTTCTGGTTTAGTAAAAAAGTATATTTCCAGATCTCTACTTATCCTTTAGCATATGCTACTCCATTTTTAAAAAAATTCGGTATTTTTCAAAAGTATCTACACAGTTTAATTCAATGTTTTCTTTTTCAAATACACATCAATACCTCACTGTCATCATCAAACATTGCCTAATTCTCTATTGCCTCTACAATAAATTATTAATGCCTTACTGGCCCTATATAGAATTTTATTTTTGAGTATAATACATTTTAAAGATTTATTTTATTGAAGTGTAGTTGATTTACAATGTTGTGTTAATTTCTGCTGTCCAGCAAAATGACTCAGTTATACATATATATACATTTTTTAAAAACATATTTATTGAAGTATAATTGCTTTATAGTGTTCTGTTAGTTTCTGCTGTATAACAAAGTGAATCAGCTATATGCATACATATATCCCCATATCCCCTCC
This sequence comes from Physeter macrocephalus, assembly GCF_002837175.3. NCBI lineage: Eukaryota > Metazoa > Chordata > Mammalia > Artiodactyla > Physeteridae > Physeter > Physeter macrocephalus. The sequence goes on from NC_041230.1 coordinate 3,588,338, forward strand.
CTCTTGCATCTCCCACCCTCCCTATCCCACCCCTCTAGGTGGTCACAGAGCACCGAGCTGACCCCCTTGTGCTATGCGGCTGCTCCCCACTAGCTATCTGTTTTACATTTGGTAGTGTACATATGTCCATGCCACTCTCTCACTTCGTCCCAGCTTACCCTTCCCCCTCCCCGTGTCCTCAAGTCCATTCTCTATTAGGTCTGCGTCTTTTTTCCTGTCCTGCCGCTAGGTTCTTCAGAACCATTTTTTTTAGACTCCATATATATGTGTTAGCATACGGTATTTGTTTTTCTCTTTCTGACTTACTTCACTCTGTAGGACAGACTCTAGGTCTATCCACCTCACTACAAATAACTCAATTTCGTTTCTTTTTATGGCTGAGTAATATTCCATTCTATATATGTGCCACACCTTCTTTATCCATTCATCTATCGATGGACACTTAGGTTGCTTCCATGTCCTGGCTATTGTAAATAGTGCTGCAGTGACCATTGTGGTACATGACTCTTTTTGAATTATGGTTTTCTCAGGCTATATGCCCAGTAGTGGGATTACTGGATCATATGGTAGTTCTATTTTTAGTTTTTTAAGGAACCTCCATACTGTTCTCCATAGAGGCTGTATCAATTTACGTTCCAACCAACAGTGCAAGAGTGTTCCCTTTTCTCCACACTCTCTCCAGCATTATTATTTATTATTTATTTATTTATTTATTTATTTATTTATTTTTGTGGTATGCGGGCCTCTCACTGTTGTGGCCTCTCCCATTGCGGAGCACAGGCTCCGGACGCGCAGGCTCAGCGGCCATGGCTCACGGGCCCAGCCGCTCCGCGGCATGTGGGATCTTCCCGGACCGGGGCACGAACCTGCGTGCCCTGCATCGGCAGGCGGACTCTCAACCACTGCACCACCAGGGAAGCCCTCTCCAGCATTTGTTTTTGTAGATTTTTTGATGATGGCCATTCTGACCGGTGTGAGATGATATCTCATTGTGGTTTTTATTTGCATTTCTCTAATGATTAGTGATGCTGAGCATCCTTTCATGTGTTTGTTGGCAATCTGTAGATCTTCTTTGGAGAAACGTCTGTTTAGGTCTTCTGCCCTTTTTTGGATTGGGTTGTTTGTTTTTTTGGTATTGAGCTGCATGAGCTGCTTGTATATTTTGGAGATTAATCCTTTGTCAGTTGCTTCGTTTGCAAATATTTTCTCCCGTTCTGAGGGTTGTCTTTTCGTCTTTATAGTTTCCTTTGCTGTGCAAAAGCTCTTAAGTTTCATTAGGTCCCA
>NC_041230.1:3589905-3606749 GCF_002837175.3 Physeter macrocephalus
TCTGAGGGTTGCCTTTTTGTCTTGTTTATGGTTTCCTTTGCTGTGCAAAAGCTTTTAAGTTTCATTAGGTCCCATTTGTTTATTTTTGTTTTTATTTCCATTTCTCTAGGAGGTGGGTCAAAAAGGATCTTGCTGTGATTTATGTCATAGAGTGTTCTGCCTGTGTTTTCCTCTAAGAGTTTGATAGTGTCTGGCCTTACATTTAGGTCTTTAATCCATTTTGAGTTTATTTTTGTATATGGTGTTAGGAAGTGTTCTAATTTCATTCTTTTACATGTAGCTGTCCAGTTTTCCCAGCACCACCTTACACTCTTTTTCATATTTTCCATTATGGTTTGTCATAGGATATTGAATATAGTTCCCTGTGCTATACAGTAGGACCTTGTTGTTTATCCATTCTCTATATAATAGTTTTCATCTGTTAATCCCAAACTCCCAATCCGTTCCTCCCCCATTTTTAGTAAACTTTATTTTTAGAGAAGTTTCATATTCACAGAAAAATTGAAGGAAGATACAGAGGTTTCCCGTATACCTGCTGACCCTATACATACCCCTAGTTTGATCTGAAGAGTTGACAGATCCCAAAGATAATCCAATCCTGCTTGTGTTGTTTTTGTTCTGCTACCATTGTTTAAATTGGCAAGCTTATTCTAAAAATAATATGAAAATGCAAAACATATAGAATATCCAAATCGATCTTTAAAAATTGAATGACTTATCATAATTAACATTCATATGATTTAGGGTGAATCTTTTCATCTATTGTGTGAAGTTTCTCTTTATTATTTTGCCCAGTTTGCCATTTGGTTTTTGGCCTTTTTCTCATTTTTAGAGCTTTCTGATGCTATCCTTCTATCTGTCTTATATATTAAGGTCCCCTGAATCCTGTCGGTATGTCTAGGAATACTACTTCCTGAGATAAATCCTCAAAATAAAGAAGGAAAGACTGGTTGTCCAATGAGGGACAAGAGAGCAGTCCTCTTTTTTTCTTTCCTTAGTTTTTTTGGCCATGCCATGGGGCTTGTGGGATCTTAGTTCCCTGACCAGGGATTGAACCTGGGGCCCGGCAGTGAAAGCGCTGAGTCTAACCACTGGGCTGCCAGGGACTTCCTGGAAGCTGTCCTCTCTGGGTGATTTATGTAGCACATCATGATCCCCAGTGGAATCAGGTGGACGTTAGGGATGCTCACGGATTCTGAGGGGGGACAGACTGACTTGACATGGAATACCCTCCAGGCTTAAAAGACCTGGGGCTACATGTAGCAAGAATCATGGTTTTTAAGGGAGAGGCCAGATTCCAGATCAAATGGAAATGTTCAGTATGAGCCAATCATAGGTGACAGCCTGATTTGAGAAACATGAGAGCATTGACCAAAACGCCCTTTGGGAGTTCATGGCAGCACTATTCACAATAGCCAAGACATAGAAGCAACCTACGTGTCCATCAACAGAGGAATGGATAAAGAAGATGTGGTACATCTATACAATGGAATATTACTCAGCCAGAATAAAGAACAAAATAATGCCATTTGCAGCAACATGGATGTACCTAGAGATTATCATACTAAGTGAAGTAAGCCAGACACAGAAGGACAAATATATGCTATCACTTATATGCGGAATCTAAAATATGACACAAATGAACTTGTTTACAAAACAGAAAGAGACTCAGACATAGAAAACAAACTTATGGTTACCAAAGGGGGAAAGGTGGGGAGGGATAAATCAGGAGATTGGGATTAACATATACACACTACTATATATAAAAAAGATAAATAAGAACCTACTGTATAGCACAGGGAACTATATTCAATATTTTATAATAACCTGTAAGGGAAAAGAATCTGAAAAAGAACATATATATATAATATATACACATTATATATATTATACATATATATATATCTGAGTCACTTTGCCGTATACCTGAAACTAACACAACATTGTAAATCAACTATACTTCAATTAAAAAAAAGGAAAAAAAATGCCCATTGGGAAAAACCATATAGTTGTATCGTCGTGTAAAAGAACCCTAGACCCAACCTCGAGTTCCAACTCCACCACAGATTACAACTTTGACTCTGAACTTCCACAGGGAATGTGGAAAACTTTCCTTGCTCTCTGCTCAGCTGCTCATGTAGATCTTCTCAGTAATGACCAGGAGTTGTCACTAATCCCCAGACGTGGATGAGGGCAATGAGCCCTGGGGATAAGATCTGCTCCTCACTGGAGACGCCCCAGACTCTCCATGCAGACAGTGTCACCTCTACGACAGATGACATGCTAATGGCACCTCTGTGGGGAGATCGGGTCCAGGCACCCTGTCCCTATAACTGTGGCCCATCCTCATTGACACTTCCCTGCACAGAGCTCTGGAGCCAAGTCCAAGCAGGTGAGAGCTCCATCGTGTTCAATCTCAGGGCAGAAAACAGGAGAGAAGGGCTCTCCAACAGGAGAGGGACTCAGGGCTGTGTTGTTAGCACCCTTTGGGCAGGACAGGTGCTCACCCTGCCTTGTCCTGAGCTGCCCCATTCATGCCCTGGCTGGGCTGGTATCTGGCGGGCATGTGCTGGGGAGTGTTGCAGGGTGAGACCACGATGCTGAGATTCACTGTAGGTCGTTCAGTCCTAGTGTTGACAGTCGGGAAGAAAGGGTGGGGTGTCTTTGGAATCTCAGTCAGTCGTGCATGACCAGAGCCACTGAGCAACTCAGCCATGTACAAAAGTGTCTGCTTATTTTCTCAGACCCAACAGATACATATGGGAAATTGATGTGCAGATTCTGGGTTATAACTTCAAACTCCTGACACATCAGGTAAGTTCCACTGACATGTATTTACTTATATGCACAGACAGGTATTGACAGAGGAAAACAGCCTGCGGTAATAGGACATTATGTTTCTTTGTTTTCTTTTCTGACACCTTTTGCGGTAGGATGCAGCTGACTCAGTGTTCCTCCAAAGATTTGGGGGGTCAGATTTTTCTTACGCTCTGTATTATGTGAGTGTGAGAGAGAGTATTGCTTTGTGTGTGTGTCAGGCACCAAGGGGAGAAAGGAAAAATTTAATGACAAGAACTCTATTAAATTTTCAAGTCTCAGGAAGAGTTTTACCGGTGGAGCATACCTGATCTATCTTTCCCACTTTGCATTTTAATACCCTTCCCTCCTATTCTTAGTAGTGAAGGATAATCAAAAAACATTTACTATAGTTTTTACTACTACTACTACTTCTACTAATGCTAGATTAGAACAAACTTTGTTCACGCCACTATGATCAACAATGAACATGTATTTTCTCAGACCCAACAGATACATATGGGAAATTGATGTGCAGATTCTGGGTTATAACTTCAAACTCCTGACACATCAGATAAGTTCCACTGACATGTATTTACTTATATGCACAGACAGGTATTGACAGAGGAAAACAGCCTGCGGTAATAGGACATTATGTTTCTTTGTTTTCTTTTCTGACACCTTTTGCGGTAGGATGCAGCTGACTCAGTGTTCCTCCAAAGATTTGGGGGGTCAGATTTTTCTTACGCTCTGTATTATGTGAGTGTGAGAGAGAGTATTGCTTTGTGTGTGTGTCAGGCACCAAGGGGAGAAAGGAAAAATTTAATGACAAGAACTCTATTAAATTTTCAAGTCTCAGGAAGAGTTTTACCGGTGGAGCATACCTGATCTATCTTTCCCACTTTGCATTTTAATACCCTTCCCTCCTATTCTTAGTAGTGAAGGATAATCAAAAAACATTTACTATAGTTTTTACTACTACTACTACTTCTACTAATGCTAGATTAGAACAAACTTTGTTCACGCCACTATGACCAACAATGAACATGAAAAACATGTGTTCACTCCAGCCTTTTGTTTTTTTCAAAATGAAATAATTTTTTTTTCTCGAGGAGAGCTTTGATTATTATTATTATTATTTTTTTACTAGAAAAGAACTTTTAATGTTCCTTTAGAAAGGCACCATGTGGTGACAGGAATCAGTCACTCCTTGTCCCATTTGACCCCAAACTTCCCACCCCCATGCCTGGAAAATGGAAGAGGGTGACCCAGAATTGCGTGAGTTCAATCACTGCCCTTTGGCTATAGAATATATATGATTATATTGTTTTCAGATTTTTTCCCTTATAGGTTATTACAAAATATTGAATATACTTCCCTGTGCTGTACAGTAGGTCCTTGCTGTTTACCTATTTTATATATAGTAGTGTGTATCTGTTAATCCCAATCTCCTAATTTATCGCTTCCCCCACCTCTCTTCCCCTTTGGTAACCATCAGTTTGTTTTCTATGTCTGCGAGTCTCTTTCTGTTGCAGGTGGACGTTATCTTCTGATGCAAATAATTCCAAAATGCACAACCATATGGACAGGAGTTTTGAGTTCTCATTTTCATTTCACTGTCACACCAGCCTTTGGATCTATGTTCTGCATTAATGCCTACTTTACATTTCTTATGAGCACTAGAGACACAGAGTGATAAATAAAATTCCCCAAGTCGGACTAAGCTAACAAGTGGGTGATCTTGACATAAAACAAGAACTCACTGGTCCAGAGGCTGAAAATTTAACATATGCATGGCTTCTACCCTCTGTCCTATTAATACCCCATATCATAAATGAGGGAATAAGGTTTTGAGACTTTAAAGAGGTCCCAGCACCCGTGAGGAGACAGTCAGGAAAAAGATCTGGTGAATCACAAGCTGATGGTCATAAGCTATTCACTGTGCCACTTCCAGCGATTTCTGCATAGCTCATCACAAGATAAACCCGATTTTCCAGAAGAGGAGGGAATTTTGGTAACTCTGGGATTTTGTTGCAAATTCTTATCTCCTTTCCTATACCTGACAATGGCTTCTGAATCCTACAGAAATATTACAGATTACTGTCTCTGGGACACATTACTCCCTAAGTCAGAATATGTCAACCTTTGTGCTCTGATGGAAACTTGTTATTTACTCATAAGGGCTCAGATTAAACTTTAACATGACACCTTAGGTGCTGTGGGTGATTTTGAGCTCAGATAGCTAGCTGACTCCAATTTGTAAAACCCAGAACAAAGTAAAAAGTCAGACAAGATGTAGGAACACAAAAGCTAATGAAGATGTAAAACGATCTGCTCTGTAATGGGTCTAACATTCAAAATGTTAATTTTTAAAATTTAAAAAAAAATCTCTTGCATATTTTCAGGTTTATAGTATAAATATAATTTTCCAATAGCAATTTTAAATTCTCTGAATATTTGCATAAATGTGGAAATCATAATATTATATTTTCAGAGAGATAAAATATCTTTTAAATGGAAGAGTTTATTTATGTAAGCCAGGAATTTATATTAGTGAAATTCACCTTGTCTCAGCTCATTCTATTTAGAAGTGATTCCATTATACAGAAACCAGATTACCAGACAAGATTTTAAACTGAACTGTTAAGCATTGTCTAATAATATTATATTATCCATTTGTTTTTTGTAGATATCCTAAGGTACATTCCCACCAACAGTGCGAGAGGGTTCCCTTTTCTCCACACCCTCTCCAGCATTTATTGTTTGTAGATTTTTTGATGATGGCTATTCTGACTGGTGTGAGGTGATACGAAAATTCTTTTTGTAAAAATGTTTTTCTCTGGTATAACTTAATTTCATTATGAAGAACTTTCTTTAACTTTCAGGGAGTTAGGTTTTCTGTGGGTGAATTGATTCAATGTTTACTTATCTAAAACCTCTTAATTTTACTTGCTGTTTTATTAAAGTGAACAAAATAATAAAATGTGATCAATAATAAAAGTACACTTAGCGCAATATACAACCTTATTTTAAACACTAAGGAATTAAACGCCTATGAATTACTTTTTTTTTTTTTTTTTGCGGTACGTGGGCCTCTCACTGTTGTGGCCTCTTCTGTTGCGGAGCACAGGCTCCGGACGCACAGGCTCAGCGGCCATGGCTCACGGGCCCAGCCGCTCCGCGGCACGTGGGATCTTCCCGGACCGGGGCACGAACCCGCGTCCCCTGCATCGGCAGGCGGACTCTCAACCACTGCGTCACCAGGGAAGCCCTACTTTTATTTTTTAAATAATTTATTTGAAATGATTTCAAACATAGTTCATTTCCTCCCTTACTCAGATACCCCAGCTGTTAACACTTTAATACAGTTGATTTCTCAACTACTTTCTCCATTTTATCCCATTATCACTACTCTTTTTCCCTCCACCATTTAAGAGCAATATGTGAACGTGGTGAATTCCACCCCAAACTGACTAATGTGATTTTACCTAAACAAAGACACTCTCCTATATAACAATTATACTGCCCTTTGATTTAGAAAACCAACGTGGATACAACACTACTTGCTACCCACAGGTCCTGTTCAAATTTTTCAGCTGATCCAAAATATGTCCATTCTTTTCTGGTTGAGATTCTGAGCCAGGATTGCGTGTTGCATTTTGTTGCCATGCCTTTTCCTTCTCCTCCAGTCTCAAAATCTTTCCCATTCCTTTCTTTTTGATATACTTGACCTATAGAATGACCCTCACCTTGGTGTTTCTGATTCCTCTTGACCAGATCTGTTTACACTTCCTTGACAAGAGCATCTTGAAGTTAAACACTTGAGGAAATATCTGCACCCCTGTGGTTATTGCGGCATTATTCACGGTAACCAAGGTATGAAAACAACCTAAGTCTCCAGCAAAAGATGAATAGATATAAAATAGATAACTAATAAGGACCTACTGTAGAGCACAGGGAACTCTACTTAATACTCTGTAATGACCTATATGGGAAAAGAATCTAAAAAAGAGTGGATATATGTATATGTATAACTGATTCACTTTGCTGTACAGCAGAAACTAACACAACATTGTAAATCAACTCTACTCCAATAAAAATTAAAAAAAATTTTAAAATGATGAATAGAGGGCTTCCCTGGTGGCGCAATGGTTGAGAATCCGCCTGCCGATGCAGGGGACGCGGGTTCGTGCCCCGGTCCGGGAGGATCCCACATGCCGCGGAGCGGCTGGGCCCGTGAGCCATGGCCGCTGCGCCTGCGCGTCCGGAGCCTGTGCTGCGCGACGGGAGAGGCCACAGCAGTGAGAGGCCCGCGTACCGCAAAAAAAAAAAAGATGAATAGATAAATAAAATATGGTATATGTACAATGGAATATCATTCAGCTGTAAAAAAGGAAGGTCCTGTCTTTTGCAACAGTATGGATGGACATTCATTAATAGCACTAGACTGAGTGAGAAAAGTCAAGCAGGAAAAGACAAATACTGTGTGATATCTCTTATACGTGGCATCTAAACAAGCCACACTCATGAAACAGAGAGTGGAATAGAGGTTTTCAGGGTCTGGGGTGTGGGGAAAACGCAAAGATGTTGTTCAAAGTGTAGTGAATTCCAAGTAGAAAATGATTACGTTCTGGAGGAGCCAATGCACATTGTATGGTGACTATAATTAACAATACTGTATTATATAGTTGATTGCTGTTAAACGTTATCACTATCAAGAACAATAGAAGGTAATTAAGTGAGGGAATGGGGGTGTTAACCTTATTGTGGTAATAATTTCAAAATATATGTGTGTATCAGATCACCATGTTATAAATCTTAAACTCATATATGTAATCGTCAGTAGTATCTCAAGAAAACTAGAAAAAAAAGAAAAGATGCTGTAATAGTCTCAGTGCTTCACACCAAAGGACATACTATGTCTGCCTATCCCAACCGTGGTCATGGGCACCTACCAAGTCTCTCCACGTTACATTTACCATTTGGTCTTTGCAGTTGGTAAGTTCTTTAACTGGAGATATCCTGATTGTCCTAATAGCCTCTTCTTTGTCACCCCTACACTAACCCACCTCAGTGCCCAGCAGAACCACCACCTGAATCGAATAGGACGGTTGTCTTATTTAAGCCATCTACATTTACTATTAGGAGTCTATTGAGTGAAGAAGTTTCCCTTTCCCCATGTAGTCATTCATTCATTCATTCATTCATTCATTTTTCCTCATGTTAAATATACTCCTAACTTCCTTATGATTCAGTGGGATACATTCTCATACAATCATTGTCTGCTTTCATGCCCATGTTGCCGCAGGTTTGAGCAATGGAAAATCTAAAGCTCCCATAATTTAACAAAAGGAATTGTTGCAGGCTCCTCACGTACTGGTGCAGATGTATCAGTCATTTCACCGAAGAATACTGATTCCTTCAAATGGAGATCTGATTTTAGAATCCAAGGTCTACTATTAGCTTTGCCCACTGCTGCCAGTATGTTTCTGGTTCTGGGAACTCTCAGCAAAAAGAGCTCATAGTTCTTTTGGTTTCATGCACATGCACACACACATCCCAAAGGCACAGACGTATTTATAATGAGCTATGAGTTATTCATAATTCCTCCAATTCAAAGCGAACCCCAAGAACTCATTCTAGCCTTTCCCTCTTCTATACTTGTAAATATTCCACCAAAAGTGAGAATCCTGGACTACATCCACCGTAACATATTTCCTATTGGCGCAGTCTTTCTCTTGCAAGTTTAGGGCCCCAGTCTCACAGCCACACCGCCTCTCTCACCTTCCCCCTCCCCACATCCCCTCAGCTCCCTCCCGTAATGCACGTTCACTGCTGCTGTTCCTTCACACGGCTCCCCACGCCTCACAGCAGCGCCCCTGCCTTGTGACGAAAACACCCAACGACAAGGTTACAATGCCCACTCCCTCCCTCACTGCCCTGCCTATCCCGCTACCAACGTGCGTATCTGCAGCTATGCCAACACCATCCTGGCCTAAGAGGTGAGAGGAAATGACGAGAAACGGATGAAGTGGATAAAGAGAAATTCAGAGAAGAAGGTGTCGCCCTAACTTCTGAAGATTGTTCTCACTGGATGCAAAATTCTGGGCTGACCCTTGGTTTCTTTCCTTTCATTTACTCGAGCTCTAACAGCAGGGCCAGGATTTGAAAATAGATAAGGTCTGGTAGGAAGTAGGAAATGTAAAAGAGATGATGCAAGTAGAACAGAGTGTTTTGGCAACCAGTGGAGAAAAAATACAATTGTTTTATAGCTATCACAAAAATCTGTCGCACGACCCTGTGACTAGACCAAAAGGATCCACTCTACTCAGCCCCAGAGTTGTTTTGGGGGAAGCTGATTCAGTCCTGACATTGGCCAACCAAAGGGTATGAGTTTCTGCTCTGACTCTCCCTGAAGACAGTGTCACTGACACAACAGATGGTGCGATAATGGCATCTCCGTGGTGAGATCAGGGCCAGGAGCCCGGTCCCTATAACCATGGCCTCAGGGCTCATCCTGAGAGACACGTCCCTGCAAGGAGCTCTGAAACAAAGACCAGCCAGGTGAGTGCTTTCTTCTGTTGACTCTCAGGTCAAAAACCGGGAGAGAAGGTATCTCCAACAGGAGAGGAACCGCATTAACATTGCGCAGGACAGATGCAAGCCCCGCCTCACCCTGAGTGTCCCATCCATGCTCTCGCTGGGTGGAGGGTGTGTGTGTGCTGGGCAGTGTCTCCGGGTGGGACCAGGATGGGGTGGTTTGCTGGAAATTCCTGGGCCCTGGAGTTCTAAAAGAGAGAGAAGAGGGACGTGGTCTCTTTGGAATCTGTGCCCAGCCTTGGATGCCCAGAGTCACTGAGCTCCTCGTTGTTAACAAGGGCTCCGCTCGTTTTATCAGGCCTCACGGATCTCGGCTTGCAGGTGGACGGGTTCCCCTGGCCCTGTTCTCAGTGCGTCTCCATCCAGGGCCTTGTTCCGGGCTCCTTTAGTCCCGTTGCCCGGGGCTCACGATGATATCTCTAAGCAGCTCTTTCTCGGCTCTGCCTCAGCACTTGGCTGCAAACCAGCCCTGGCTTCTGAGCTCACCTGTGATGAGTTACACACTCTGTTGCCAAGACAACATCAGAATTAACGCCTGCTGCTCCCACTGTGCTGTAGGCATTTGTACTCACAGAAGTTTTAAAATCCCAGAAGATACGAGGAAGCTAGTGGAGGAGAAAGAGCTCAGGCACAAGAGAGACACACGTTTTGAAAAGCAAAATTTTTTTTCACAACATTTTGTTTGTGAAAGCAGAGCTGTGTCATCAGAAAAGGTGCTGGAAGATAGGGCTTTGGGGTTCTCTCTTTCTCATAACAGTTGCTCCCAGCTTGTCCTGTTCCACGGAAACCGACCTGCCCACGCTGGTGGCCCATACCTGTGGGTGAAGAGAGGCTCGGGGGGCAGGGCGGCAGGCGCTGGGGGGTGCGCTCCCGTCACGGCACAAGGCCCCCTCCTGCGGGTCCGTCGGACGCCGGCTGTGGGGGTGCCCGTGTGGGACCGTGAGGGGCTGGGGGTGGCTCCCTGTGCAGGATGAGGCGTGTCCCTCTGCGGTTCTGCCTGGTGATTGATGGTGTCCGGGAGACCCCTCTCCTGTGGCTTGGTCTCTGCTCCACCGAATCTACAGCCGGGAGGTCTGACCACGTCGCTCAGCCCAGTAAACTCTCAGCCCCACGGGCGGGAGGCCAGGGCCACGTTCGCGGGAGGAGGGGTGCAAGGGGCTGAGGGGCCCCGCACGCACCTAGGAGTCAGTGGGAGGGGTGATGGAGGGGCACTGAGGGGGGTTGCAGGGGGGATCCTGTGACGATTTACTGGGCGTGGGATGCCAGTCATACGTTCTGGCCTGTAAGTAAGATTCCGTAGGATTCGCTGAGGCCAGGGTAAAGCCTAGCATCCTGGGGGCCCGGGGGTTCTCAGTTCCCTAGAACGAAAGGAGCGCTCTCGCTGCTGTGAGCATGTGTGAGGCCATAAGGAAACCCGTGCTTGCCTCGTACAGCTCTCAGTTTATTAGGGAGACACAGGTTAGAGAAGTAAAAGCCCAAAACAGGTATGACTTTCACGCGGAGGTGAAGAGAGTGAATCAGTTACGGGCGTGACCGTCGATGATCGTCAGGTGTGTGCGCGCAGGTGAAACCAGCTGGGCTGGAGCCGGAAGGAGGGAAGCAGTGGACGTGATGGGAAGAGGGGGATCCGGGAAGAGGGAGGATGGCAGCTCCTGTGATGAATGTTTACGTGCTTCTTGTCTTTTACAGAAAGGAATGCAGCTGGCTCTAGCGGGAGGAGGGAGGACGGCGGCGAAGTTAGCAATGCCTGAGGTGCCCGACCGCGAACGTTCTCCTCCCTCACGTTCCCGTCGGTGGTAAGTAACAAGATGAACGTTCACCTTTTCAGAAACCCAACTCTTGGTTTCACGGATCTTGTCTATTGTTTTCCTGGTCTCTTTTCATTGATTTCCACTGTGGTCTTTGTTACTCGCTTCCTTCTGCTGACTTTGGGCTTAGTTTGCTTGCTGCGCGGAGGGGAGGGGTGGTGGTTTTCTTGTTCTCGTTTTCAGTTCCTTGAGGCGTAAGTTAGCTTGTTGATTGAGATTTCTTTTTTCCTACTGTGGGTTGTATTGCAATAAATTTTCCTATTAGAATAGCTTTTGCTGAATCCCATAACTTTGGCGGTGTTGTATTTCCATTCATGCTTGTTTCAAGACATTTTTAATTTTCCTTTTGATTTCTTCTTTGACACATCTGTTGTTTAGGAGTGTGTTGTTTAACCTCCATATATCTGTGAATTTTCCAGTTGAACTCAGGCTTGCAAGGCCTCCAGTGAATCTGGGGCAAGGCGAGGGAAACTGACTACAGACACATGGATGGAAAGTTCTTTTTTTTTTTTTTTTAACATCTTTATTGGAGTATAATTGCTTTACAATGGTGTGTTAGTTTCTGCTTTACAACAAAGTGAATCAGTTATACATATACATATGTTCCCATATCTCTTCCCTCTTGCGTCTCCCTCCCTCCCACCCTCCCTATCCCACCCCTCTAGGTGGTCACAAACCACCGAGCTGATCTCCCTGTGTGATAGAAAATGCTTGTCTGCACATAGCCAAAGCTATGAACCTTTCTGCTTGTTACATGTACGGTACAAATGTATAGCAGAAAATTATGGAAGTTAGTGAATCATAAACAAATTATTTCCTATAAACAGAACATTGTATTTCCTATATTAAGTATTCTTATTGAAGTATAGTTGATTTACAATATTGTATTAGTTTCAGTTGTACAGCATAGTGATTCACTACTTTTAGAGATTATACTCCATTAAAAGTTATTACAGCAATTATACTCCAATAAAGATGTTAAAAAAAGTTATTACAGGTTAATGGCTATAATTCCCTGGGCTATACAATATATCCTTGTTTTTCTGTTTTATACCTAGTATGTTGTATCTCTTAATCACACATCCCTATCTTGTACTTCCCCCCAAGAGAAAAGAGAGGGGAAACTCTACCCACTGATAACCGCTGGTTTGTTCTCTATATATGTGAGTCTCTTTGTTTTGTTATATACATTCATTTGGTTTATTTTATACATTTACATATGTGATAACATACAGTGTTTGCCTTTCTCTGTCTGACTTACTTCATGAAGCATAATAATCTCTAGGTCCATCCACATTGTTGCAATGGTGGAATTTCATTTTTATGGCTAAGTAGTACTCCATTGTGCCTATACAGACCACATCTTCTTTATCCATTCATCTGTTGATGGACACTTAGGTTGCTTCCATATCTTGGCTACTGTAAATAATGCTGCCATGAACATTGGGGTTCATGAATCTTTTCAAATTGGTGTTTTCATTTTTTTGGATATACACCCAGGACAGGAATTTCTGGATTACATTGTAGTTTTTGATGAACCTCCATAAAGTGTTCCATAGTGGCTGCACCAACTTATATTTCAAAAACAGTGTACAAGGGTCCCCTTTTCGCCACATCCTCGCCAACATTTGTTATTTGTAGACGTTTTGATGATGGCCATTCTGACAGGTGTGAGGTGATACCTTAATATGTTTTGAATTTGCATTTCTCTGAAGATTAGCAGTGTTGACCAACTTTTCATGTGTCTGTTGGCCATCTGTATGCTGTCTATGGAAAATTTTCCATTCAGGTCTTCTGCCTATTTTTAACTGGCTTTTTAATATTTAGTTGTATGAACTGTTTATGTATTACGGATATTAACCCCTTACCGGTCATATCATGTGCAAATATTTTTTTCCCATTCAGTGCATTGTCTTTTCATTTTGTTGATAGTAACCTTTTCTGTGCAAAAGCTTTTAAGTTTAATTAGGTCTCATTTGTTTGTTTTTGCTACATTAACAAAATGAAGGATAAAAATCACATGACATCTCAGTAGACATAGAAAAGGCATTTGAGGGAATTCCCTGGCCGTCCAGTGGTTAGCACTCGGCGCTCTCACTGCTGAGGGCCAGATTCAATCCCTGCTCTGGAATTAAAATCCCGCAAGCCTTACAGCACCGGTATTAAAGTTGTTGTTACAGGAATCGGCCACAAGGCGGCAGCACTTCCTCTTGAACAACTGTGGTTACTGTGGCAACAGGAGCCTTAGGGAGAGTCCTGCTCCTGGCTTGTCAGTTCCAGTGGAATCCGCCAGAAGAGGCACCCAAGGCTTGTGTCTCATGACTTCTACCCCCTTAGCCTTGACTCTGCCCCCGGATGGCTCCCAAGTGCTGCAAAACCTCTCTGCTGAGGGTGCCCTCGTCCGTAGGTGGGGCGACCCAAAGGAAGGAGGCTGGAGGAGGGAAGCCCTGCACCAGGAGACGCGGAGCCCAAGGGGCTCTTCAAAGCTCTTGCAGCCCAGATGCTCCACCATCCTCTGTGTGCACGGCTTGGTTTCACGGTAGGAAGGCCTGCAGGCATCTGGAGAGTGTGGTCCCATGCAGAGAGGACCAGGCACTCCGAGTGCAAAGGGGGCCCGTTTGCCTGCACACCCTCCCACTCCCTCAGCCCCGGGACAGTCCAGCCTCGGGACCCAAGACTTGTCCGGCTCCAGGGCTGTGACAGCAGCCAGTGTCACCAAGGCCTCGGTTAAATAGAGTCGGCGTTTCTTTTCTTTCTTTCCTTCCTTTTAATTTTTATTTTGTATTGGGGCGTAGGTGAGTTATGATGCTGCGGAGGTTTTATTTTGGGGGGGGCAGTGATTTCCAGCTCCTTGTTTCACTTATACCTAGATGTTTATTTGTCCTTTTTTGGCTTCCCTTTCCATATAGCTTATCCCACAGTGTCTTGTAGGGTTCCCTGTGCTCTACAGTGGGTCCTTGTTGATTATCTTATAAAGACTAGTGTGCACATGTTCATCTCAACCGGCGAATTTCTGGGTGCGGGAACCATCAGTTACTTTTCTAGGTCTGTGAGGCTGTTTCTCTTTCGTAAAGACGTCTATTTGTATCCATTTCTCAGCTCCACCTATAGGTGATGTTATATGAGACCTGTGTTTCCCTTAGTTGACTTAGTAGGATCATCTCTACTTCCTTCCCCGTGGCTGGAAATGGCACTATTTCATCCTGTATTGTGGCTGAGGAATATTCCATGAGTGTATGGACCACGTCTTGGAAATGGCATTCTTTCATCCTGTATTATGGCTGAGGAATATGCCATGAGTGTATGGACCACGTCTTCTTTATCCGTTCATCTCTCCTTCTCCGCTTAGGTGGCTTGCTCGTCTTGGCTATTGTACATAGTACTGCCAGGGTGGCTGGGGTGCACGTATCTTTAAAAGTTAGTTTTTCTCCGGATCCATGCCCAGGAGTGGGGCGGCTGGGTCACATGATACTTGTGTGTTTAGTGTTTTAATGAACCTCCACAGTGTTGCCCATAGTGGATGCACGGATATACGTCCCTTCCAACCGTGTAGGGGGGTTCCCTCTCTCCACACCCTCTCTAGCATTTATTGCTGTACATTTTTGGATGATGACCATTCTGACCTGTGTGAGGTGATACCTCATTTCCCCCACTGATTTGCATTTCTCTCCTAATCAGGAATGCTGAGCACATTTTTATGTGCTTTTTGGCCATCTGTATGTCTTCTTTGGAGAAATGTCCATTTAGATTTTCTGCCCATTCTTTATCGGGTTGTTTGTGTTTTTGATATTGAGCTGCGTGACCTGCCTTCATGTTTTGGAGATGAATTCCTTGTGGGTATCTTGGTTATCCACTATTTTTTTCCCATTGTGAGGGTTGTCCTTTTCTTTCGTTTCTGGTTTCCTTTGCTGTGCAAATGCTTTTACGTTACATTAGGTCCCATTTGTTTATTTTGTATTTATTTTTCATTATTCTAAGATATGGGTTCAAAGAGAACTTGGTGCAATTTATGTCAAAGCATACTCTGCCTGGGTTGTCCTCAAGAGTTTTATAGCATGCAGCCTAAAGTTTAGACCTTTAACCTATTCGGAGTTTATTTTTGTGTATGGTGCTGGGGGGTGTTCTAATTTCATGCTCTTCTTGATCATCTAGGGACCCTCCCCACTGGGGCCCACAGTGGCTGTTACAAATTTATATCCCCACCGATAGTGTAGGAGGGTATCGTTTCCTCCACACCCTCTTCAGCATCTATTGTTTGTAGACTTGTTGACGGTGGCCATTCTGACCGGTGTGAGTTCATACCTCGCTTTAGTTTTGATTAGCATTTCTCTGCTATTTATCGACGTGGACCTCTTTTCATGTGTTTTTTTGTAAGCAGGGTGAGTAAAGCTAACCTCTTGAAATTGGCTTCTGGAATGTGTGCCCGGTTTTGAATTCTTTCTCGCTGATCTACCCGAGGACGTTTCTTGAGGGCAGGTGTTTCTTCTTGACAGCCCCGCAGGCCTTGTGAAGAGCAAGTGCCCGGCCGCCCAGGTGTTCTAGGTGTAATTATGGGAAACAGCCACAAGGCGGCAGCATTTCTACATCCCCCCCTTTTGTTTTTCTCCTTGTTCGGGTTTTATTTAATATTTATTTCTTATTAGTGTACCGTTGATTTCCAATGTTCTGTTTGTGGCAGGTGTACAGGGACTGGATTCAGTTAACCATAGGCATATATAGATTCTGTTATGGGTTCTTATCCCATA
Source organism: Physeter macrocephalus (assembly GCF_002837175.3). NCBI lineage: Eukaryota > Metazoa > Chordata > Mammalia > Artiodactyla > Physeteridae > Physeter > Physeter macrocephalus. The sequence continues at coordinate 3,605,855 of NC_041230.1, forward strand.
TAGGTTATTAGAGTATGTTCAGAAGACTTCCCTGTGCTTTTCAGTAGGTCCTTGTGAATTACTTACTTGACATATATTGGGATGTATATGTTCATCTCAACCTCCTAATGTATCTCTCCAGCCTTCCCACCCATTTTGATAATCATAAGTTTGTTTTCTAAGTCTGTGAGTCTTTTTCTGTTTTGTAAATTAGTTCCACTTCTATGAATGTAAGGATTTGCCTGTGAGCGCTATCTTATGATATTTGTCTTTCTCTCTGTGCCTTCCTAGACTTAGTGTGACAGTCTCTCAGTCCATCCATCCATGGCGTTATTTTGTTCTTTTTTATGGCTGAGCAGTTTTCCATCGTACATATGTACCACATCATCTTCACTTTTCTGTGGAAGGGCCTTTTGGTGGATTCCACGTCCTGGCTACTGTAAATAGCTCTGCCCTGAAAACAGGGCGGCGCGTGTCGTTTCGAATTATGACTGTTCTCCGGATCCAAGCCCAGGAGTGGATTGCCAGATCCTAGGGTAACTCTATGTTTACATTTTTAAGGGACCTCCTTAGAGTCCTCCAGAGTGACTGCACGCATTTACACCCGCACCAACGGTGGAGGAAGATTCCCTTTTGCCCACGGCCTCTCCAGCATGTACTCTTGTCGATTCTTTTGAGGATGGCCATCCTGACCGGTGTGAGGTGACTTCTCCTTACCGTTTTCATATGCATTCCTTCATAATTAGTGCTGTTGCCTATGTTTTCGTGTGCTTTTTTCGTGTTTTAATACATTGTGAGTAAAATTTACGTCTTGAAAGTGGATTCTTCATCGTCGGCCCTGTTTTGCCTCCTTTTCCGATGATTTATCCCAGGATATTTCCTTAGGGCCGGCGTCAACTGCAACCTGCAGGCCTTG
>NC_041230.1:3607249-3613570 GCF_002837175.3 Physeter macrocephalus
GACATTGAGCGAGGTTGAATCATGTCAGGTCCTGTTTTTAAGTTTTTTTTATCATAGTGTGAGCAAAGGAACCTCATGAACATGGCTTCTTGAACCTCTGCTCTGTTGTGAATTCCTTTTCAGTCGCTTACCCCAGCACATTTCTTGAGGGAAGGCGTGCTTTTCCGCCCCGCTCGGGTTGTGGATATGAAGGGCCCCAAAACACCGGTTTTAGTAAATTTTAGTAACAGGAAATGGCCCCAAGGCGGCAGCATTTCTTCTTGCCCAAGTCTGTCTTTTTTTCTCTCTTTTTTCCCTTTCAAGTTAATTTTTATTGTATGTGGGAGTAGAGTTGATTTGCAGTGATGTGTTTTGGATTACCTGTCCAGCGGCGTGATTCCGTTATACATAGAGGTCTATGCAGTCTTTTTTGGGTTGGTTTTCCAGGAGTTGATTATAGTGTGTTGAGTAGAGCTCCTTGAGCTATTCACAAGGTCCTTTTGGATGATCTACGATCCATATTACTGTTTATATGCCAATCCCAAACTCCAGTTGTATCCCTCACCCCACCTTTCCTGTATGGTCATCGTAAGTTTCTTGTCTACCTCTGAGAGCGTGTTTCTGTTTTGTCAATTAGATCATTTACATGAATTGAAAGGTTTCACTTTTAAGGGATATGTCATGCTATTGGTCTTTCTACCTCTGACCTCGTTCACCTAGTATGAGAATCTGTTAGTCCATCCTTTTTGCTGCAGATGGTGTGTTTCCATTCTTCTTGTTTGCTGAGTAGTATTTCATTCTATGTATGTACCCCTTAATGTTCATTTGTGTTTTGATGCTCATTTGGGTGCACTCTATGTCTGCACTTGTCCTAATCGTGCTGCAATGAAAATACAGGTGGCACGTGTCGTTCTGAATTATGATCATATCGGAAAGCAGGCCAGGAGTGGGATTGTCGGATCCAATATTGGTTCTCTGTTTACCTACGTTACAGGAAGGTCCATACAGATCTCCATAGTGGCTGCACCAGTTGACATTCCCAGCAAGAGTGTACGACGATTCCCTTTTGCGCAGGTGCTCTGCAGCCTGTATTCCTTGTAGATGTTTTTGGCGATGGCCAGTGTGAGTTGTGTGAGTTGATACCTGATTGTAGTTTTATTCTGCATTTCTCTAGTAAGGAGTGATGCCGAGCACATTTGCATGTGCTTTTTTGTTCCACGGTGTGAGTAAAATTGACAACTTCAAATTGGCTTCTTGGCTGGTTGCCCTGTTTTGCATTCTGTTTTGATGAACTAGCCCCCGGTTTTTCTGGAGGGCAGGTGTTATTTATTCACAGCCCCACAGGCCTTGGGATTATTCAGGGCCCATCAGCAGCGTTTTCCACGTTGTTGTTACAGTAAACGGCCACAAGGGGGGCAGCATTTTTTCAGGCCCCACTGTGGTTACTCGCGAAGCCCTGTTGCTGGGTCTTCAGTTTGAGTGGAATGTGCCAGAAGAAACCCCGAAGGGCTTGTGTCTCATTGCTTCCTCACCCTTGCCCTTCAGCCCCGAGACAAATCCCAAAGTTTGGGAAACTGCTCTGATGACGGAGCTGTCATCCATAGGTGGTGCGACCTCATGGAAGGAGCCAGGAGGAGGGGAACCCACCCCCAGGAGACGTGGACCCCCGGGGACTTTTTTTTTTTCCGGTACGCGGGCCTCTCACTGTTGTGGCATCTCCAGTTGCAGAGCACAGGCTCCGGTCGCGCAGGCTCAGCGGCCACGGCTCACGGGCCCAGCCACTCCGCGGCATGTGGGATCTTCCCTGACCGGGGCACGAACCTGCGTCCCCTGCATCGGCAGGCGGACACCCAAGCACTGCGCCACCAGGGAAGCGCCCCCGGGGACTTTTGAATGCTCTCCTTCCCGCCCAGAATGCAGCATCGTTTCGGGTTCTTTCCCAGCATTTCTTATTTATCAATTCAGTTGACAATGGTCATGTGACTGCTAGCAGGACATACCTTTTTGTAGTTCTGATTTGCAGCTCTCTGACTTTCAGCGAGGTTGAATCATGTCAGGTCCTGTTTTTAAATTTTTTTATCATACTGTGAGCAAAGTAACCTCTTGAACATGGCTTCTTGAACCTCTGCTCTGTTGTGAATTCCTTTTCAGTCGCTTACCTCGGCACATTTCTTGAGGGTAGGCGTGCTTTTCTGCCCCGCTCGGGTTGTGGATATGAAAGGCCCCAAAACACCGGTTTTAGTAAATTTTAGTAACAGGAAACGGCCCCAAGGCGGCAGCATTTCTTCTTGCCCAAGTCTGTCTTTTTTTTTGTCTTTTTTCCCTTTCAAGTTAAGTTTTATTGTATGTGGGAGTAGAGTTGATTTGCAGTGACGTGTTTTGGGTTACCTGTTCAGCAGCGTTTTTTTCCCTTTCAAGTTAATTTTTATTGTATGTGGGAGTAGAGTTGATTTGCAGTGATGTGTTTGGATTACCTGTCCAGCGGCGTGATTCCGTTATACATAGAGGTCTATGCAGTCTTTTTTGGGTTGGTTTTCCAGGAGTTGATTATAGTGTGTTGAGTAGAGCTCCTTGAGCTATTCACAAGGTCCTTTTGGATGATCTACGATCCATATTACTGTTTATATGCCAATCCCAAGCTCCAGTTGTGTCCCTCACCCCACCTTTTCTGTATGGTCATCGTAAGTTTCTTGTCTACCTCTGAGAGCGTGTTTCTGTTTTGTCAATTAGATCATTTACATGAATTGAAAGGTTTCACTTTTGCGATTATTCAGGGCCCGTCAGCAGCGTTTTCCACGTTGTAGTTACAGGAAACGGCCACAAGGCGGCAGCATTTCTTCTTGCCCAAGTCTGTCTTTTTTTAATTTTCTTTTTTCCGTTTCAAGTGAATTTTCATTTTATATGGGAGTAGAGTTGATTTGCAGTGACGTGTTTTGGGTTTACCTGTTCAGCAACGTGATTCCGTTATACATAAAGGTTTATCTAGTTATTTTCGGGTTTGTTTTCCAGTAGGTGATTATAGTGTGTTCAGCAGAGCTCCTTGAGCTATTCTCCAGGTCCTTTTTGATGATCTGTGATCCATATTATTGTCTCTCTCCAGCCAATTGCAACCTCCAGATGTATCCCTCACCCCACCTTTCCTGTATGGTCATCGTAAGTTTCTTGTCTACCACTGAGAGTGTGTTTCTGTTTTGTCAAGTAGATCATTTACATGAATTGATAGGTTTCACCTTTAAGGGATATGCTATTTGTCTTTCTCCCTCTGACCTCCTTAACCTAGTATGAGAATCTGTTAGTCCATCCTTGTTGCTGCAGATGGTGTGTTTTCATTCGTCTTGTTGGCTGAGTAGTATTTCATTGTATGTATGTACCCCATAATGTTCATTTCTGTTGTGACGCTCATTTGGGTGCACTCTATGTCTGCACTTGTCCTAATCGTGCTGCCATGAAAATACAGGTGGCACGTGTCGTTCTGAATTATGAACATATCGGAAAGCAAGGCCAGGAGTGGGATTGCTGGATCATATATTGGTTCTGTGTTTAGCTACGTTACAGGAAGGTCCAAACAGATCTCCATAGTGGCTGCACCAGTTGACATTCCCAGCAAGAGTGTACGACGATTCCCTTTTGCGCAGGTGCTCTGCAGCCTTTATTCCTTGTAGATGTTTTTGGCGACTGGTTTGCATTCTGTTTTGATGAACTAGCCCCCGGTTTTTCTGGAGGGCAGGTGTTATTTATTCACAGCCCCACAGGCCTTGCGATTATTCAAGGCCCATCAGCAGCGTTTTCCACGTTGTTGTTACAGTAAACGGCCACAAGGCGGCAGCATTTTTTCAGGCCCCACTGTGGTTACTCGGGGAAGCCCTGTTCCTGGGTCCTCAGTTTGACGGGAATGTGCCAGAAGAAACCCCGAAGGGCTTGTGTCTCATTGCTTCCTCACCCTTGCCCTTCAGCCCCGAGACAAATCCCAATGCTTGCGAAAGCACTCTGATGACGGAGCCGTCGTCCGTAGGTGGTGCAACTCCATGGAAGGAGCCAGGAGGAGGGGAACCCACCCCCAGGAGAGGTGAACCCCTGGGGACTTTTTTTTTTCCGGTATGCGAGCCTCTCGCTGCTGTGGCCTCTCCCGTTGCGGAGCACAGGCTCTGGACGCGCAGGCTCAGCGGCCATGGCTCACGGACCCAGCTGCTCCGCGGCATGTGGGATCCTCCCGGACCGGGACACGAACCCGTGTTCCCTGCATCGGCAGGCGGACTCTCAGCCACTGCGCCACCAGGGAAGCCCTCCCCGGGGGCTTTTGAAAGCTCTCCTCCCGCCCATCATGCAGCATCGTTTCTGGTGCCTGAGGCTTGGTGTAGCTGTAGAGGAGCCCCCCTGGATCTGGAAGCCCTCCCCGGGGGCTTTTGAAAGCTCTCCTCCCGCCCAGAATGCAGCATCGTTTCTGGTGCCTGAGGCTTGGTGTAGCTGTAGGGGAGCCCCCCTGGATCTGGAGATTGTGGGCCCATGCAGAGGGGACCATGCCCTCCAGTTCCACGGGGGTCCTTTACTGTCACATCGTCCCCAGCTCCCTTAGCGCCGCACAGTCCAGGCTTGGGCCCCAAGCCTGCTCTGCATCCACGGACGAGACTCCAGCCCAGGTGCCAGAGACCGTATGGGATGGGGTCCGCATTTTTTTCAATTGCCATGTGTATTTTGTACTGGAGTATAGTTGATATAGTCAGGTGTGTGGTTTGTTTTGTTTTCTTTTTGGTGTACAGCAAGTGATTCAGTTTTACAAAGATGTATATATGTTCCTTTTTGGGTTCTTTCCCAGCACTTCTTATTTGTCGATTCAGTTGACAATGGCCATGTGACTGCTGGCAGGACATACCTTGTTGTAGTTCTGATTTGCAGCTCTCTGACTTTCAGCGAGGTTGAAACACGTCAGGTCCTGTTTTTAAATTTTGTTTTTATCATAGTGTGAGCAAAGTAACCTCTTGAATTTGGCTTCTTGAACCTGTGCCCTGTTGTTAATTCATTTTCAGTCACCCACCTCAGCGCCTTTCTTCAGGGCAGCGTGCTTTTCTGACCTGCTTGGGTTGTGAATATGAGGCGCCCAGCAACACCAGTTTTAGTACATTTTAGTAACAGGAAACGGCCCCAAGGCGGCAGCATTTCTTCTTGCCCAAGTCTGTCTGTCTTTTTTTTTCTCTTTTTTCCCTTTCAATTTAATTGATTTTAATAAATTTTAGTAACAGGAAACGGCCCCAAGGCGGGCGGCATTCTTTCTTCCCAAGTCTGTCTGTCTTTTTTTTTCTCTTTTTTCCCTTTCAAGTTAATTTTTATTGTATGTGGGAGTAGAGTTGATTTGCAGTGACATGTTTTGGTTTTACCTGTTCAGCAGCATGATTCCGTTATACATACAGGTCTATCTAATCTTTTTTGGGTTGGTTTTCCAGGAGGTGATTATAGTGTGTTGAGTCGAGCTCCTTGAGATATTCACAAGGTCCTTTTGGATGATCTACGATCCATATTAGTGTTTATATGCCAATCCCAACCACCAAATGTACCCCTCACCCCACCTTTCCTGTATGGACATTTTACGTTTCTTGTCTACCTCTGAGAGTGTGGTTTTGTTTTGTCAAGTAGATCATTTACATGAATTGATAGGTTTCACCTATAAGGAATATGTTATGCTATTTGTCTTTCTCCCTCTGACCTCGTTCACCTAGTATGAGAATATGTTAGTCCATCCCTGTTGCTGCAGATGGTATGTTTTCATTCTTCCTCTTCGCTGAGTAGTATTTCTTTGTATGTATGTACGCCATAATGTTCATTTTTCTGTTGATGGTCTTTTGGGTGGATTCTATGTGTGTACTTGTCCTAATTGTGCTGCCAAGAAAATACAGGTGGCACATGTTGTTCCAAATGATGATCTTATCAGGATGCAAGGCCAGGAGTGGGTAGCTTCGATTTCAACTGCTTTCTTTCATTCTTCGGGTTGTCTTTTTGTGTTTTGTGTTTCCTTTGCTTTTCAAACGCCTTTAAGTTTAATCAGGTCCCATGTGTTTATTTTTGCTTTGTTTTTCATTCTTCTAAGAGGTGTATGAAAAAAGTAGTTGTGTTTCATGTCAAAGCGTGTTCTGTGTACATTTTCCTCAAGCGTTTTGATAGTATCTGTCCTTACATTTAGGCGTTTAATCTGTTTGGAGTTTATCTCTGTGTATGGTTTTAGGCATTGTTCTAATTTTATTCTCTTTTTAATTTATATGCAGCTTCCACACTGTTCTCAACAGAGGCTTTTTTTTTTTGTGGTATGCGGGCCTCGCACTGTTGTGGCCTCTCCCGTTGCGTTGCACAGGC
>NC_041230.1:3613619-3623771 GCF_002837175.3 Physeter macrocephalus
TTGTGGCCTCTCCCGTTGCGGAGCACAGGCTCCGGACGCGCAGGCCCAGTGGCCATGGCTCACGGGCCCAGCCGCTCTGCGGCATGTTGGATCCTCCCAAACCGGGGCGCGAACCCGGTTCCCCTGCATCGGCAGGTAGACGCGCAACCACTGCACCACCAGGGAAGCCCCCAGAGGCTTTTACATTCACACCAGCAGTGTAGTAGTGTTCCGTTTTCTCCATGCCCTCTGCAGCATTTATTTTTTGTAGATTGTTTGATGGTTGGCATTCTGACTTGTGTGAAATGCCTCCTTGTAGTTTTGGTTTGCATTTCTCTGAGAATTAGTGATTCTGCACATCTTTTCCTGTATTGTTTGTCCATCTTTGTTTCTTCTTTGGAGTAATTTCTATTTATATCTTTTCTGCATTTGTTTTTTTGTTGTTATCGAGCTTTATATACCTTCCCACGTGTGGGACTGCAGTATCCTATGGTGGCTCTATGTTTAGTTATTTTGAACCTCTGTCTGTTTTCCATCGCTGTTGTACCAATTTCCTTTCCCATCATTGTTGTAGGAGGGTTCTTATTTTTCGAAGGACAGTTGAAAGAAACGTGACTGCAATAATGAGTAAGTCAAGTATTCTCCAGGAATATTAGCATAACATTTTCTGTCTAAACTTGTGAACTTTGCACTTCCCATCATTCAGAAACATATTTGGGATCAACTATTTTTTTTAAAGAAAGTAATGAGTTTTTTACTTTTGTTCCTGATACATGGTAAAGCTATAAGACCTGTCTGCAGCTCTCTGTATATTTATGAACCTCTATGTACATATGTATTCGTTGTATTTTCTGCCTTCAGATCACATTGACATAAATTAACCTGTAAAAGAGATCTATTTAACTGGCTTATATAAAGAGTAGTCAAACAAGCTCATGCTTCAGCAATTAAATACTTAAAATTATAAAGGTATTAATTCAACCTAAGAACAAAACATACCCTCCAAAGGTGAACTGTTTAATATATGTCAAGCAGAGCCATAAAAATTCATTTTAAGCCATACGTTCAAGTTCTTTATTTCTGTGAAATTTCATGATTACTATATATATAATAACCAAATTGTGATCAAGAGAAATAACTTACAATGATAGACAGCTTTGTCTCATGAAATTTAAGGATAACTGTAAAAAACAAGTGAATTTAAGTGAGATGAAAACTTATTAATGAAAAAACCTTATAAATGAAGTTTTCAATAATTATTTTATATCTGCTTTAAATGTTTTCAAAATTTTTTTACAACATAATGTAACGTTAACATTTCATTTTAAGCTGAATGAAAGATATTTACTTAATATCCAGTATTTTTACATAAAAGGTATTGAAACATTAATTGCTTAGCATATGTTTATCTACTTTGCTTTATTAATTTTACAGAGACAAGAGATAATCGGGTCTGTTAAAATATATTATTCTTGCATCATTGAAAAACATTTTCCTGTGCAAGAGCATATGACTAGAAATTATAAAAAATTGTAGTCATAAAATTTTGTAATTATGACAGAATGTGTATATGGTAGTTTATAATTGCTTAATTCCTAAATTTTACTGAAAATTATGTTTGCCAAGTGTTAAGAATTATAATAAATACATGTACGTGGAAGTACTAGGAATAATAACTCTGAATGGAAAGTAAGCAAGGCAAGTATTTTGGCAATGGAAGATATGACATAAGACATGTTTTTGTTCAAGAAAGGAATATAATTTTGTCCTAGTTTAGACAGTATTTTAAGGTTCTTTCTGAATAAAAAGGAAGGACAAAACTAAATGGATGTAAAATATGGAGAACAGTATGGAGGTTCCTTAAAAAACTAGAGTCACTTTATGATCCAGCAATCCCACTCCTGGGCATATATCTGGAAAAGACAAAAACTATCATTCTAAAAGATACATGCACCCCAATGTTCAATAGCATCACTATTTACAATAGCCAAGACATGGAATCAGCCTAAATGTCCATGGACAGATGAATGGATAAAGAAGGTGTAACAAATACGCCCACAATGGAATATTACTCAACCATAAAAATGAAATAATTCCATTTGCAGCAACTAGGATAGACCTAGAGATGATCATACTAAGTGAAATAAGTCAATCAGAGAAAAACAAATATCATATGGTATTGCTTATATGTGGCATCTAAAAAAATGGCACAAATGAACTTATTTACATAGGTACATGAGACTCATATTAAAGAAAAATCTTGTATGGTCAAACCGGCTAAAATTGAATGGAGTAATTATAATAAACGTTTTAACAATGCAACTATGCAAAACTAGAATTTTCTATATCCAAAGGAGAAAGATTTCTTGGATTAAAGATTTTTCGTTACCTTTTGAGTAATTCACCTAGGAAACAATGATTCTGTGTGTTGTCAAAATACTTTCCTGTGCTTCATGTTGTCTTCTTGAGGTCTTTGCTTATCTTTTCAAAAGCACATTTTCTCAGTATTAAAAGGGCTAAAGTTCATTTTATTCTCAACTATGTTACTCCCTGTCTTTTTTTTTTTTTTGGCTGCACTGCACAGCTTGCAGGATCTTAATTCCCCAACTAGGGATCGAACCCAGGTCCCTGGCAGTGGAAGTGCAGAGTCCTAACAACTGGACCACCAGAGAATTCCCGTTACTTTCTGTCTTGGCATTTGAAATCTTTTATTGTCACGAATAACTAAATAGTATTTCACAATGACCCATTATCTTATTTAATCAAGTTTTACACATTTTGACAACTTACTAAAATTAGATCCTAAGTGAAGTCTTTCTTACCTCAAACTAACTTCGAGGCTTTCCAGAGGGCCTCTGGAAATTTTTGAAAAACTTCTCTCTCATTATAGAACAAAGATGTTAAAGTAATTAGGCTCATTTGATTTCTTAAATTACATAGGAAACACTGTCGAAAAGAAGTGATGTTTAAACTTCTTTAGGTTGCATTCGAGTGGATATAAATTAGTAATATAAATGTATTAGACATTGTATGAAATTCTTAGCAACCTGATTTGTGCTGGCATATTGTCATTAGTCATAATTCCAGTTATTATCTTTATATGTTGCATTTCAAACAAATAATGCACTCTCATCAGATTTTTAGCCATGGTGTGGTTTTGAGTCTTTTGTCACTCACAGGCAGTTACTGTTTTACTCTGATCATTCTCTGAAAGCACTTACAATAAGCTACAGATGAGGATGCTCCACTTGAATAACTTTGAGACCAGGCCACTGGACTAAGAAGTTCCAGAACTAATGAAGAAGCTGATGGGAACTGTTAACAGAAGATCAACAGATGAAAAGCTATTACATGGGACTGACTGAATCAATGAGGATGATTATAATTTTTTCTATGACTTTTTGTTTGAAACATTGCTTGTTCTTTAATGTTTTGATTTCCAGATTTAAGGACACATTTTTCTCTTTCCCTTTAAGCTACCTTTAATGTGGAGCAATTTGGTAAGTTATTCCTTTATAAAAAGACTTGAAGCATTTATCTTTCCTCTCTACCTGATCCCTCTGGAATTTGCAAACTCTTACTGAGTGCTTCCAGTTTTCATGACAATATAGCCATTTGCATAAGTTCACCATGACTGTTCTCCTTTTAACAGGTCCCAGTTGGAAACATTGTTTAAAGTAGTGAGGTTTTAGGACATGGAAGCAACCAAAATGTCCATTGACAGAGGAATGGATAAAGAAGACCTGATACAGAGATACAATAGAATACTACTCAGCCATAAAAAGAAGTGAAATAATGCCATTTGCAGCAACATGGATGGACCTAGAGATTGTCACACTAAGTGAAGTAAGTCAGAGAAAGACAAACATCATATGATATCACTTATATGTGGAATCTAAAATAAATTGGTACAAATGAACTTAGTTACAAAACAAATAGAATCACAGATGTAAAAAACAATCTTATGCTTACCAGGGGGAAGAGGGGAGGAATAACCTGGGAGATTGAGACTGAAAAATACACACTACTATATATAAAATAGGTAACAAATAAGGACCTACTGTATAGCACAGGGAACTGTACTCAATACTCTGTAATGACATATATGGGAAAAGAATCTAAAAAAGAGTAGATATATGTAAATGTATAACTGATTCACTTTGCTGTACAGTGGAAACTAACAACATTGTAAATCAACTCTACTCCAACAAAAATGAAAATAAAATAAGTACCAAGGCTTTGACTAGAATGTCCTATTTGAGAATTATGTGCATCGAATCAGATATGACCAGACAACTTTAAAGAAGGTTGACTTTAAGGAACCCATGCTTATAAAGCCCTGCTTGTAAAAAACCAGCCTGCACCTGGGTTACAGAAATTCCTGCCTTACAGGTGAGTAAGGAAGTTCAGTACCCAGTAGACCCAGGAACCTCAGCATATTGGGGGGACATGAGGAGAAAGAAATTCACCTAAATCTATAGGTATTGCAGCCAAAGCCTTGTGGCAAGTTCTTGGCTTCTTAGACTTTTGAAAGCCTCCCAAGGTTAACTGGTGATTCCTTATGAAAAATTCTAGCAAAGCAATCTCAAAAAGAGCCTATATATTCAAACAGTATTCTTCTTGCATTTATAGAAATAAGTATAGTCTTTAAAGTTGGTCTGTTTATTTTACAAACAAATTAGTCCTACTGTAATTATATTTGATGGAAATGGAGGTGGCTATAAAAATATGTTTCAGTGGAAAACTATAGTGCATCCTTAGGATATTAGATTCTAGTCCCTTTCATTGTCTTTGATATTTGTTATTTACCTGGATTGGACTGGATTCTGAATTCTTCTAGTTTCCTCCAGTATCTGGCTACAGCTCTCCAAATTAATATTTCCAATTATTCTGTAGCCCTTCTGACTTGGAATCACTAAGCATTAATACTACACTTTCCCCAAAGCCCTACAGGACAAAGCTGGACAACTTGATATACACTTCAGAGAAATCATTACAACAGCTCATGTCTGGACAACCATCTTGCCAAATACTGTATGGGCTATTCAAAAAGTTTAATGCCATAACGAGAGGCACTCAAACTGCAAACCAGGAGATTCATCAGGTTGCAAGAGCCATCTTCATTCTACCATCCAAAGATGCTTCAAGCTGAAATCTAGAAATCTCAAAAGACTGTGCTGTGGAATCAAAGACTGAATTTATGGTTTGTTATAATCATTAACCGTTGTTTTTCTTTTGTTTCCATAGGAATGTCTCTTGTTAAATATCTGATTGCTTGCACCATAGAGAGAACAAAGTAAAAACACAATGGTTTCCTAAACACACAAATACCATGAGACCCAGCCGCCCCACTCCTGGGAATGAAACTGGAGAAAAACAAACTTTTAAAGACACGTGCACCCCAACTATCCAGGCAGCACTAGGTACAATAGCAAAGAAGAGCTAGCCACCTAAGCGGAGAAGGAGAGATGAATGGAAAAAGACGTGGTCCATACACTCATGGAATATTCCTCAGCCACAATACAGGATGAAATAGTGCCATTTCCAGCCACGGGGAAGGAAGTAGAGATGATCCTACTAAGTCAACTAAGGGAAACACAGGTCTCATATAACATCACCTATAGGTGGAGCTGAGAAATGGATACAAATAAACGTCTTTACAAAAGAGAAACAGCCTCACAGACCTAGAAAACAAACAACTTATGGTTACCAAAACGGAAAGGTGGTGGGCAGGGAGAAATTAGCCAGTTGAGATGAACATGTGCACACTAGCCTTTATAAAATAATCAACAAGTACCCACTGTAGAGCACAGGGAACCCTACAAGACACTGTGGGATAAGCTATATGGGAAGGGAAGTCAAAAAAGGACAAATAAACATCTAGGTATAAGTGAAACAAGGAGCTGGAAATCACTCCACACCCCCAAGAAAAACCTCCACAGCACTATAACTCACCTACGCCCCAATACAAAATAAAAATTAAAAGGAATGAAAGAAAGAAGAGAAACGCCTACTCTATTTAACCGAGGCCTTGGTGACACTGGCTGCTGTCACAGCCCAGGAGCCGGACACGTCTTGGGTCCCAAGGCTGGACTGTCCCGGGGATGAGGGAGTGGGAGGGTGTGCAGGCAAACGGGCCCCCTTTGCACTCGGAGTGCCTGGTCCTCTCTGCTTGGGACCACACTCTCCAGATGCTCGCAGGCCTTCCTACCGGGAAACCAAGCCTCGGGCACCCAGAGGATGGTGGAGAATCTGGGCTACAAGAGCTTTGAAGAGCCCCTTGGGCTCCGCGCCTCCTGGTGCTGAGCTTCCCTGCTCCAGCCTCCTTCCTTTGGGTCGCCCCACCTACGGACGAGGGCACCCTCAGCAGAGAGGTTTTGCAGCACTTGGGAGCCATCTGGGGGCGGGGTCAAAGCTAAGGGGGGAGAAGTCAAGAGACACAAGCCTTGGGTGCTTCTTCTGGCATATTCCACTGTAACTGACAAGCCAGGAGCAGGACTCTCCCTAAGGCTCTTGTTGCCACAGTAACCAGAGTCGGGCATGAGGAAGTGCTGCCGCCTTGTGGCCGTTCTCTGCAACAACAACTGTAAAACCTGTGCTGACGGCCACTTCATGTTCACAAGGCCTGCAGGTTGCAGTTGACACCGGCCCTCAGGAAATATCCTGGGGTAAATCATCGGAAAAAGAGGCAAAACAGGGCCGACGATGAAGAATCCACTTTCAAGACGTAAATTTTACACACAATGTATTAAAAAACGAAAAAAGCACACGAAAAGATAGGCAAAAGCACTAATTATGAAGAAATGCATATCAAACCGGTAAGGAGAAGTCACCTCACAACGGTCAGGATGGCCATCCTCAAAAGAATCGACAAGAGTACATGCTGGAGAGGCCGTGGGCAAAAGGGAATCCTCCTCCACCGTTGGTGTGGATGTAAATGCGTGCAGTCACTCTGGAGGACTCTAAGGAGGTCCCTTAAAAATGTAAACATAGAGTTACCCTATGATCTGGCAATCCACTCCTGGGCTTGGATCCGGAGAACAGTCATAATTCGAAACGACACGCGCCGCCCTGTTTTCAGGGCAGAGCTATTTACAGGAGCCAGGACGTGGAATCCACCAAAAGGCCCTTCCACAGAAAAGTGAAGATGATGTGGTACATATGTACGAGGGAACACTGCTCAGCCATAAAAAAGAACAAAATAACGCCATGGATGGATGGACTGAGAGACTGTCACACTAAGTCTAGGAAGGCACAGAGAGAAAGACAAATATCATAAGATAGCGCACACAGGCAAATCCTTACATTCATAGAAGTGGAACTAATTTACAAAACAGAAAAAGACTCACAGACTTAGAAAACAAACTTATGATTATCAAAATGGGTGGGAAGGCTGGAGAGATACATTAGGAGGTTGAGATGAACATATACATCCCAATATATGTCAAGTAAGTAATTCACAAGGACCTACTGAAAAGCACAGGGAAGTCTTCTGAACATACTCTAATAACCTATATGGGATAAGAACCCATAACAGAATCTATATATGCCTATGGTTAACTGAATCCAGTCCCTGTACACCTGCCACAAACAGAACATTGGAAATCAACGGTACACTAATAAGAAATAAATATTAGCAGCTCATGCAGCTCAATATCAAAAAAACAAACAACCTAATCCAAAAATGGGCAGAAGACCTAAATAGACATTTCTCCAAAGAAGATATACAGATTGCCAACAAACACATGAAAGAATGCTCAACATCATTAATCATTAGAGAAATGCAAATCAAAACTACACTGAGATATCTCACACCGGTCAGAATGGCCATCATCAAAGTATCTACAAACAATAGATGCTGAAGAGGGTGTGGAGGAAACGATACCCTCCTACACTATCGGTGGGGATATAAATTTGTAACAGCCACTGTGGGCCCCAGTGGGGAGGGTCCCTAGATGATCAAGAAGAGCATGAAATTAGAACACCCCCCAGCACCATACACAAAAATAAACTCCGAATAGGTTAAAGGTCTAAACTTTAGGCTGCATGCTATAAAACTCTTGAGGAAAACCCAGGCAGAGCATGCTTTGACATAAATTGCACCAAGTTCTCTTTGAATCCATATCTTAGAATAATGAAAAATAAATACAAAATAAACAAATGGGACCTAAGGTAACGTAAAAGCATTTGCACAGCAAAGGAAACCAGAAACGAAAGAAAAGGACAACCCTCACAATGGGAAAAAAATAGTGGATAACCAAGATACCCACAAGGAATTCATCTCCAAAACATGAAGGCAGGTCACGCAGCTCAATATCAAAAACACAAACAACCCGATAAAGAATGGGCAGAAAATCTAAATGGACATTTCTCCAAAGAAGACATACAGATGGCCAAAAAGCACATAAAAATGTGCTCAGCATTCCTGATTAGGAGAGAAATGCAAATCAGTGGGGGAAATGAGGTATCACCTCACACAGGTCAGAATGGTCATCATCCAAAAATGTACAGCAATAAATGCTAGAGAGGGTGTGGAGAGAGGGAACCCCCCTACACGGTTGGAGGGGACGTATGTCCCTGCATCCACTAAGGGCAACACTGTGGACGTTCCTTAAAACACTAAACACACAAGTACCATGTGACCCAGCCGCCCCACTCCTGGGCATGGATCTGGAGAAAAACTAACTTTTAAAGACACGTGCACCCCAACTATCCAGGCAGCACTAGGTACAATAGCAAAGAAGAGCTAGCCACCTAAGCGGAGAAGGAGAGATGAATGGAAAAAGACGTGGTCCATACACTCATGGAATATTCCTCAGCCACAATACAGGATGAAATAGTGCCATTTCCAGCCACGGGGAAGGAAGTAGAGATGATCCTACTAAGTCAACTAAGGGAAACACAGGTCTCATATAACATCACCTATAGGTGGAGCTGAGAAATGGATACAAATAAACGTCTTTACAAAAGAGAAACAGCCTCACAGACCTAGAAAAGTAACTGATGGTTCCCGCACCCAGAAATTCGCCGGTTGAGATGAACATGTGCACACTAGTCTTTATAAAATAATCAACAAGGACCCACTGTAGAGCACAGGGAACCCTACAAGACACTGTGGGATAAGCTATATGGGAAGGGAACCCATAAAAGTACATATAAACGTCTAGGTATAAGCGAAACAAGGAGCTGGAAAACAATGCCCCCCCCCAAAAAACCTCCACAGCATTATAACTCACCTACGCCCCAATACAAAATAAAAATTAAAAGGAAGGAAAGAAAGAAAAGAAACGCCGACTCTATTTAACCGAGGCCTTGGTGACACTGGCTGCTGTCACAGCCCTGGAGCCGGACAAGTCTTGGGTCCCAAGGCTGGACTGTCCCGGGGCTGAGGGAGTGGGAGGGTGTGCAGGCAAACGGGCCCCCATTGCACGGAGTGCCTGGTCCTCTCTGCATGGGACCACACTCTCCAGGTGCCCGCAGGCCTTCCTACCGGGAAACCAAGCCTCATGCACCCAGAGGATGGTGGAGCATCTGGGCTGCAAGAGCTTTGAAGGGCCCCTTGGGCTCCGCGTCTCCTGGTGCTGGGCTTCCCTCCTCCAGCCTCCTTCCTTTGGGTCGCCCCACCTACGGACGAGGGCACCCTCAGCAGAGAGGTTTTGCAGCACTTGGGAGCCATCCGGGGGCGGGGTCAAGGCTAAGGGGGCAGAAGTCAAGAGACACAAGCCTTGGGTGCTTCTTCGGGCATATTCCACTGCAACTGACAAGCCAGGAGCAGGACTCTCCCTAAGGCTCTTGTTACCACAGTAACCAGAGTCGGGCATGAGGAAGTGCTGCCGCCTTGTGGCCATTCTCCGCAACAACAATTGTAAAACCTGTGCTGAAGGCAACTTCATATTCACAAGGCCTGCAGGTTGCAGTTGACGCCGGCCCTAAGGAAATATCCTGGGGTAAATCATCGGAAAAGGAGGCAAAACAGGGCCGACGATGAAGAATCCACTTTCAAGACGTAAATTTTACTCACAATGTATTAAAACACGAAAAAAGCACACGAAAACATAGGCAACAGCACTAATTATGAAGGAATGCATATGAAAACGGTAAGGAGAAGTCACCTCACACCGGTCAGGATGGCCATCCTCAAAAGAATCGACAAGAGTACATGCTGGAGAGGCC
>NC_041230.1:3624821-3628219 GCF_002837175.3 Physeter macrocephalus
GCAGCTCATGCAGCTCAATATCAAAAAAACAAACAACCTAATCCAAAAATGGGCAGAAGACCTAAATAGACATTTCTCCAAAGAAGATATACAGATTGCCAACAAACACATGAAAGAATGCTCAACATCATTAATCATTAGAGAAATGCAAATCAAAACTACACTGAGATATCTCACACCGGTCAGAATGGCCATCATCAAAGTATCTACAAACAATAGATGCTGAAGAGGGTGTGGAGGAAACGATACCCTCCTACACTATCGGTGGGGATATAAATTTGTAACAGCCACTGTGGGCCCCAGTGGGGAGGGTCCCTAGATGATCAAGAAGAGCATGAAATTAGAACACCCCCCAGCACCATACACAAAAATAAACTCCGAATAGGTTAAAGGTCTAAACTTTAGGCTGCATGCTATAAAACTCTTGAGGAAAACCCAGGCAGAGCATGCTTTGACATAAATTGCACCAAGTTCTCTTTGAATCCATATCTTAGAATAATGAAAAATAAATACAAAATAAACAAATGGGACCTAAGGTAACGTAAAAGCATTTGCACAGCAAAGGAAACCAGAAACGAAAGAAAAGGACAACCCTCACAATGGGAAAAAAATAGTGGATAACCAAGATACCCACAAGGAATTCATCTCCAAAACATGAAGGCAGGTCACGCAGCTCAATATCAAAAACACAAACAACCCGATAAAGAATGGGCAGAAAATCTAAATGGACATTTCTCCAAAGAAGACATACAGATGGCCAAAAAGCACATAAAAATGTGCTCAGCATTCCTGATTAGGAGAGAAATGCAAATCAGTGGGGGAAATGAGGTATCACCTCACACAGGTCAGAATGGTCATCATCCAAAAATGTACAGCAATAAATGCTAGAGAGGGTGTGGAGAGAGGGAACCCCCCTACACGGTTGGAGGGGACGTATGTCCCTGCATCCACTAAGGGCAACACTGTGGACGTTCCTTAAAACACTAAACACACAAGTACCATGTGACCCAGCCGCCCCACTCCTGGGCATGGATCTGGAGAAAAACTAACTTTTAAAGACACGTGCACCCCAACTATCCAGGCAGCACTAGGTACAATAGCAAAGAAGAGCTAGCCACCTAAGCGGAGAAGGAGAGATGAATGGAAAAAGACGTGGTCCATACACTCATGGAATATTCCTCAGCCACAATACAGGATGAAATAGTGCCATTTCCAGCCACGGGGAAGGAAGTAGAGATGATCCTACTAAGTCAACTAAGGGAAACACAGGTCTCATATAACATCACCTATAGGTGGAGCTGAGAAATGGATACAAATAGACGTCTTTACGAAAGAGAAACAGCCTCACAGACCTAGAAAAGTAACTGATGGTTCCCGCACCCAGAAATTCGCCGGTTGAGATGACCATGTGCACACTAGTCTTTATAAAATAATCAACAAGGACCCACTGTAGAGCACAGGGAACCCTACAAGACACTGTGGGATAAGCTATATGGGAAGGGAACCCATAAAAGTACATATAAACGTCTAGGTATAAGCGAAACAAGGAGCTGGAAATCAATGCCCCCCCCCAAAAAAACCTCCACAGCATTATAACTCACCTACGCCCCAATACAAAATAAAAATTAAAAGGAAGGAAAGAAAGAAAAGAAACGCCGACTCTATTTAACCGAGGCCTTGGTGACACTGGCTGCTGTCACAGCCCTGGAGCCGGACAAGTCTTGGGTCCCAAGGCTGGACTGTCCCGGGGCTGAGGGAGTGGGAGGGTGTGCAGGCAAACGGGCCCCCTTTGCACGGAGTGCCTGGTCCTCTCTGCATGGGACCACACTCTCCAGGTGCCCGCAGGCCTTCCTACCGGGAAACCAAGCCTCATGCACCCAGAGGATGGTGGAGCATCTGGGCTGCAAGAGCTTTGAAGGGCCCCTTGGGCTCCGCGTCTCCTGGTGCTGGGCTTCCCTCCTCCAGCCTCCTTCCTTTGGGTCGCCCCACCTACGGACGAGGGCACCCTCAGCAGAGAGGTTTTGCAGCACTTGGGAGCCATCCGGGGGCGGGGTCAAGGCTAAGGGGGCAGAAGTCAAGAGACACAAGCCTTGGGTGCTTCTTCGGGCATATTCCACTGCAACTGACAAGCCAGGAGCAGGACTCTCCCTAAGGCTCTTGTTACCACAGTAACCAGAGTCGGGCATGAGGAAGTGCTGCCGCCTTGTGGCCATTCTCCGCAACAACAATTGTAAAACCTGTGCTGAAGGCAACTTCATATTCACAAGGCCTGCAGGTTGCAGTTGACGCCGGCCCTAAGGAAATATCCTGGGGTAAATCATCGGAGAAGGTGGCAAAACAGGGCCGACGATGAAGAATCCACTTTCAAGACGTAAATTTTACTCACAATGTATTAAAACACGAAAAAAGCACACGAAAACATAGGCAACAGCACTAATTATGAAGGAATGCATATGAAAACGGTAAGGAGAAGTCACCTCACACCGGTCAGGATGGCCATCCTCAAAAGAATCGACAAGAGTACATGCTGGAGAGGCCGTGGGCAAAAGGGAATCTTCCTCCACCGTTGGTGCGGGTGTAAATGCGTGCAGTCACTCTGGAGGACTCTAAGGAGGTCCCTTAAAAATGTAAACATAGAGTTACCCTAGGATCTGGCAATCCACTCCTGGGCTTGGATCCGGAGAACAGTCATAATTCGAAACGACACGCGCCGCCCTGTTTTCAGGGCAGAGCTATTTACAGTAGCCAGGACGTGGAATCCACCAAAAGGCCCTTCCACAGAAAAGTGAAGATGATGTGGTACATATGTACGATGGAAAACTGCTCAGCCATAAAAAAGAACAAAATAACGCCATGGATGGATGGACTGAGAGACTGTCACACTAAGTCTAGGAAGGCACAGAGAGAAAGACAAATATCATAAGATAGCGCTCACAGGCAAATCCTTACATTCATAGAAGTGGAACTAATTTACAAAACAGAAAAAGACTCACAGACTTAGAAAACAAACTTATGATTATCAAAATGGGTGGGAAGGCTGGAGAGATACATTAGGAGGTTGAGATGAACATATACATCCCAATATATGTCAAGTAAGTAATTCACAAGGACCTACTGAAAAGCACAGGGAAGTCTTCTGAACATACTCTAATAACCTATATGGGATAAGAACCCATAACAGAATCTATATATGCCTATGGTTAACTGAATCCAGTCCCTGTACACCTGCCACAAACAGAACATTGGAAATCAACGGTACACTAATAAGAAATAAATATTAAATAAAACACGAACAAGGAGAAAAACAAAAGGGGGGGGATGTAGAAATGCTGCCGCCTTGTGGTTGTTTCCCATAATTACACCTAGAACACCTGGGCGGACGGGCACTTGCTCTTCAC
>NC_041230.1:3628719-3630312 GCF_002837175.3 Physeter macrocephalus
CTCCTGGGGGTGGGTTCCCCTCCTCCCGGCTCCTTCCATGGAGTTGCACCACCTACGGACGACAGCTTCATCTTCAGAGCGGTTTCCCAACCTTTGGGATTTGTCTCGGGGCTGAACGGCAAGGGTGAGGAAGCAATGAGACACAAGCCCTTCGGGGTTTCTTCTGGCACATTCCCCTCAAACTGAGGACCCAGGAACAGGGCTTCCCCGAGTAACCACTGTGGGACCTGAAAAAAGCTGCCGTCTTGTGGCTGTTTACTGTAACAACAACGTGGAAAACGCTGCTGACGGGCCCTGAATAATCGCAAGGCCTGTGGGGCTGTGAATAAATAACACCTGCCCTCCAGAAAAACTCGGGGCTAGCTCATCAAAACAGAATGCAAAACAGGGCAGCCAGCCAAGAAGCCAATTTGAAGATGTCAATTTTACTCACACTGTAGAAAAAAAAAGCACGTGGAAATGTGCTCAGCATCAGTCCTTACTAGAGAAATGCAGAATAAAACTACAATCAGGTATCACCTCACACCACTCACACTGGCCATCGCCGACAATATCTACAAGGAATAAAGGCTGCAGAGCACCTGCGCAAAAGGGAATCGGCGTACACTCTTGCCGGGAATGTCAACTGGTGCAGCCACTATGGAGATCTGTATGGACCCTCCTGTAATGTAGATAAACAGAGAACCAATATATGATCCGGGAATCCCACTCCTGGCCTTGCTTTCCGATATGTTCATAATTCAGAACGGCACGTGCCACCTGTATTTTCATGGCAGCACGATTAGGACAAGTGCAGACATAGAGTGCACCCAAATGAGCGTCACAACAGAAATGAACATTATGGGGTACATACATACAATGAAATACTACTCAGCCAACAAGACGAATGAAAACACACCATCTGCAGCAACAAGGATGGACTAACAGATTCTCATACTAGGTTAAGGAGGTCAGAGGGAGAAAGACAAATAGCATATCCCTTAAAGGTGAAACCTATCAATTCATGTAAATGATCTACTTGACAAAACAGAAACACACTCTCAGTGGTAGACAAGAAACTTACGATGACCATACAGGAAAGGTGGGGTGAGGGATACATCTGGAGGTTGCAATTGGCTGGAGAGAGACAATAATATGGATCACAGATCATCAAAAAGGACCTGGAGAATAGCTCAAGGAGCTCTGCTGAACACACTATAATCACCTACTGGAAAACAAACCCGAAAATAACTAGATAAACCTTTATGTATAACGGAATCACGTTGCTGAACAGGTAAACCCAAAACACGTCACTGCAAATCAACTCTACTCCCATATAAAATGAAAATTCACTTGAAACGGAAAAAAGAAAATTAAAAAAAGACAGACTTGGGCAAGAAGAAATGCTGCCGCCTTGTGGCCGTTTCCTGTAACTACAACGTGGAAAACGCTGCTGACGGGCCCTGAATAATCGCAAGGCCTGTCGGGCTTTGGATAAATATCACCTGCCCTCCACAAGAACCCGGGGCTAGTTCATCAAAAAAGAATGCAAAACAGGGCAGCCGTCAAGAAGCCAATTTGAAGATGCCAAATTTACACTGTAGTAAAAAAAAA
>NC_041230.1:3631218-3632072 GCF_002837175.3 Physeter macrocephalus
TTTTTGGTGTACAGCAAGTGATTCAGTTTTACGTAGATGTATATATGTTCCTTTTCGGGTTCTTTCCCAGCATTTCTTATTTGTCGATTCAGTTGACGATGGCCTTGTGAGTGCTGGCAGGACATACCTTTTTGTAGTTCTGATTTGCAGCTCTCTGACTTTCAGTGAGGTAGAATCATGTCAGGTCCTGTTTTTAAATTTTTTTATCGTACTGTGAGCAAAGGAACCTCGTGAATATGGCTTCTTGAACCGCTGCTCTGTTGTGAATTCCTTTTCAGTCGCTTACCCCAGCACATTTCTTGAGGGAAGGCGTGCTTTTCTGCCCCGCTCGGGTTGTTAATATGAAGGGCCCCAAAACACCGGTTTTAGTAAATTTTAGTAACAGGAAACGGCCCCAAGGCAGCAGCATTTCTTCTTGCCCAAGTCTGTCTGTCTTTTTTTTTTCTCTTTTTTCCCTTTCAAGTTAATTTTTATTGTATGTGGGAGTAGAGTTGATTTGCAGTGACGTGTTTTGGGTTACCTGTCCAGCAGCGTGATTCCGTTATACATAGAGGTCTATGCAGTCTTTTTTGGGTTGGTTTTCCAGGAGATGAAAAAGGGCAAAAAAAAAAGGGCAAAGGGCTTGTGTCTCATTGCTTCCTCACCCTTGCCCTTCAGCCCCGAGATAAATCCCAAAGCTTGGGAAACCGCTCTGATTACGGAGCTGTCGTCCGTAGGTGGTGCAACTCCATGGAAGGAGCCAGGAGGAGGGGAACCCACCCCCCGGAGACGTGGACCCCCGGGGACTTTTTTTTTTGCGCTACGCGGGCTTCTCACTGTTGTGGCCTCTCCCGTTGCGGAGCACAGGCTCCGGG
>NC_041230.1:3633559-3635077 GCF_002837175.3 Physeter macrocephalus
TAAAGAATTGTCTGTTTTGTACTTTTGCCTAGTTGGTATATATAAATTTTTGATGTCGTTCAGCTGCATGAACTGCTTGTATGCTTTGGACATTAATTCCTGTGGGTAGTTTCAATTGCAAGTCTTTTTTTCCCTTCTGCGGGTTGTCTTTTTGTGTTGTTTAGGGTTTCCTTTGCTGTGCAAATGTCTTTCAGTTGAATCAGTTCCCATTTGCAAATTTTTATTTTTCATTCCTTTATGTCATGGTTAAACAAAGAACATGCTGTGATTTATGTCGAGGCTTTTCAAAAGCATCCATTTTCCTCAAGGGTTTTATAGTATCCATCCTTACCTTTAGGTCTTTCTTCGAGTTGGAGTTTATTTTTGTGTAAGGATTTAGGGAGCATTCTATTATCATTCTCTATTTTGTAAGGAGACCCTCAGTGCTCTCCAAAGAAGCTTCTACCGTTCTTCGTTCCCACCAACAGTGTAGGAGGGTTACATCTGCTCCACGCCCTCTCCAGCATTTCTCATTTGTAGATTAATTTGACTATGGCCATGTGACTGGTGACAGGAGATACCTTGTTGTAGTTCTGATTTGCAGCTCTCTAACATTCAGCGAGGTTGAAACATGTCAGGTCCTTTTTAAAAATTTTTGTTTTTATCATAGTGTGAGCAAAGGTACCTCTTGAAGTTGGCTTCTAGAACCTCTGCCGCATTGTGAATTGCGTTTCAGTCGCCTACCTCAGCACATTCCTTGAGGGCAGGCATCCTTTTCGGCCCCACAGGGCTTAAGAATATGAAGAACCCAGAAGCACCGGGTTTGTAAGTATTTTTTTTGGGAAACGGCCGCAGGGCGGCAGGATTTCTTGTTGCCCAACGCTGAGCATGTTTCCATGAGCTTTTTTTCCCTACACTGTGAGTAAAATAGACATCTTCAAATTGGCTTCTTGACTGCTGCCCTGTTTTACATTCTTTTTTGATGAACTAGCCCCGGGTTTTTCTGGAGGGCGGGTGTTAGTTATCCACAACCCCACAGGCCTTGCGATTATTCAGGACCCGTCAGGAGCGTTTGCCACGTGGGAGTTACTGGAGAAGGCCACAAGGCGGCAG
This sequence comes from Physeter macrocephalus, assembly GCF_002837175.3. Lineage (NCBI taxonomy): Eukaryota > Metazoa > Chordata > Mammalia > Artiodactyla > Physeteridae > Physeter > Physeter macrocephalus. The sequence continues at coordinate 3,634,652 of NC_041230.1, forward strand.
AATATTCTCTTTCCAAAGTCTGGTTTTTTTTTTCTTTTTTCCGTTTCAAGTAAAGTTTTATTGCATATGGGAGTAGAGTTGATTTGCAGTGACGTATTTTGGGTTGACCTGTCCAGCACCGTGATTCCGTTATACATAGAGGTCTATGCAGTATTTTTGGGGTTGGTTTTCCAAGAGGTGATTATACTGTGTTGAGTAGAATTCCTTGAGCTATTCACAAGGTCCTTTTGGATGATCTACGATCCATATTAGCGTTTAAATGCCAATCCCAACCACCAAATGTATCCCTCACCCCACCTTTCCTGTATGGTCATCGTAAGTTGCTTGTCTACCTCTGAGAGTGTGTTTCTGTTTTGTCACGTAGATCATTTACATGAATTGATAGGTTTAACCTATAAGGGATATGTTATGCTATTTGTCTTTCTC
>NC_041230.1:3635478-3641249 GCF_002837175.3 Physeter macrocephalus
AAAAAATGCCGACCCCATCCCCATACGGTCTCTGGGACCTGGGCTGGAGTCTCGTCCATGGACGCAGAGCAGGCTTGGGGCCCAAGGCTGGACTGTCGTGGCGCTGAGCGAGCTGGGGAGGATGTGACAGCAAAGGACGCCCGTGGACCTGGAGGGCCTGGTCCCCTCTGCATGGGCCCACAATCTCCAGATCCAGGGGGGCTCCCCTCCAGCTACAACAAGCCTCAGGCACCAGAAACGATGCTGCATTCTGAGCGGGAAGGAGAGCTTTCAAAAGTCCCCGTAAGGGCTTCCCTGGTGGCGCAGTGGTTGGGGGTCTGCCTGCCGATGCAGGAGATACGGGTTCGTGCTCCGGTCCGGGAGGATCCCACGTGTCGCGGAGCGGCTGGGCCCGTGAACCATGGCCACTGAGCCTGCGTGTCCGGAGCCTGTGCTCCACAACGGGAGAGGCCACAACAGTGAGAGGCCCGCGTACCGCAAAAAAAACAGTCCCCGGGGGTCCACGCCTCCTGGGGGTGGGTTCCCCTCCTCCTGGCTCCTTCCATGAGGTTGCACCACCTACGGACGACAGCTCCGTCGTCAAAGCGGTTTCCCAACCTTTGGGATTTGTCTCGGGGCTGAAGGGCAAGGGTGAGGAAGCAATGAGACACAAGCCCTTCGGGGTTTCTTCTGGCACATTCCCCTCAAACTGAGGACCCAGGAACAGGGCTTCCCGAATAACCACAGTGGGGCCTGAAAAAAAGCTGCCGTCTTGTGGCTGTTTACTGTAACAACAACGTGGAAAACGCTGCTGACGTGCCCTGGATAATCGCAAGGCCTGTGGGGCTGTGAATAAATAACACCTGCCCTCCAGAAAAACTCGGGGCTAGCTCATCAAAACAGAATGCAAAACAGGGCAGCCAGCCAAGAAGCCAATTTGAAGATGTCAATTTTACTCACACTGTAGAAAAAAAAAGCACGTGGAAATGTGCTCAGCATCAGTCCTTACTAGAGAAATGCAGAATAAAACTACAATCAGGTATCACCTCACACCACTCACACTGGCCATCGCCGACAATATCTACAAGGAATAAAGGCTGCAGAGCACCTGCGCAAAAGGGAATCGGCGTACACTCTTGCCGGGAATGTCAACTGGTGCAGCCACTATGGAGATCTGTATGGACCCTCCTGTAATGTAGATAAACAGAGAACCAATATATGATCCGGGAATCCCACTCCTGGCCTTGCTTTCCGATATGTTCATAATTCAGAACGGCACGTGCCACCTGTATTTTCATGGCAGCACGATTAGGACAAGTGCAGACATAGAGTGCACCCAAATGAGCGTCACAACAGAAATGAACATTATGGGGTACATACATACAATGAAATACTACTCAGCCAACAAGACGAATGAAAACACACCATCTGCAGCAACAAGGATGGACTAACAGATTCTCATACTAGGTTAAGGAGGTCAGAGGGAGAAAGACAAATAGCATATCCCTTAAAGGTGAAACCTATCAATTCATGTAAATGATCTACTTGACAAAACAGAAACACACTCTCAGTGGTAGACAAGAAACTTACGATGACCATACAGGAAAGGTGGGGTGAGGGATACATCTGGAGGTTGCAATTGGCTGGAGAGAGACAATAATATGGATCACAGATCATCAAAAAGGACCTGGAGAATAGCTCAAGGAGCTCTGCTGAACACACTATAATCACCTACTGGAAAACAAACCCGAAAATAACTAGATAAACCTTTATGTATAACGGAATCACGTTGCTGAACAGGTAAACCCAAAACACGTCACTGCAAATCAACTCTACTCCCATATAAAATGAAAATTCACTTGAAACGGAAAAAAGAAAATAAAAAAAAGATAGACAGACTTGGGGAAGAAGAAATGCTGCCGCCTTGTGGCCGTTTCCTGTAACTACAACGTGGAAAACGCTGCTGACGGGCCCTGAATAATCGCAAGGCCTGTGGGGCTTTGGATAAATAACACCTGCCCTTTACAAGAACCCGGGGCTAGTTCATCAAAAAAGAATTCAAAACAGGGCAGCCAGTCAAGAAGCCAATTTGAAGATGTCAATTTTACACTGTAGTAAAAAAAAAACACATGGAAAGATGCTCGTCATCACTCTTTATTTGAGAAATACGGAGTCAAACTACAATCAGGTATCACCTCACACCACTCAGACTAGCCATCGCCGACAATATCTACACGGCAAAAGGGCCTCATTGCACGTGCACCAAAGGGAATCGTCCTACACTCTTGCTGGGAATGTCAACTGGTGCAGCCACTATGGAGATATGTACGGACCTTCCTGTAATGTAGCTAAACAGAGAAGCAATATATGATCCGGCAATCCAACTCCTGGCCTTGCATCCCGATATGATCATAATTAGGAACGACACGTGCCACCTGTATTTTCATAGCAGCATGATTAGGACAAGTCCAGACATGGAATCCACCCAAATGAGCAAGAAAAGAAAAATGAACATTATGGGGTACATACATACCATGAAATACTACTCAGCCAACAAGAAAAATGAAACCGCACCATTGCAGCAACAACGAAGGACTAACAGATTCTCATATTAGGTGAATGAGGTAGGAGAGAGAAAGACATATAGCATAAGATATCCCTTTTAGGTGAAACCTATCAATTCATGTAAATGATCTAATTGACAAAACAGAAACACACTCTCAGAGGCAGACAAGAGACTTACGATGACCATACAGGAAAGGTGGGGTGAGGGATATATTTGGAGCTTGGGATTGGCATATAACACTAATATGGATCGTAGATCATCCAAAAGGACCTTGTGAATAGCTCAAGGAGCTCTACTCAACACACTATAATCACCTCCTGGAAAACCATCCCAAAAAAGACTGCATAGACCTCTGTGTATAACGGAATCAGGCTGCTGAACAGGTAGTGTGCAGCCACTATGGAGATATGTACGGACCTTCCTGTAATGTAGCTAAACAGAGAAGCAATATATGATCCGGCAATCCCACTCCTGGCCTTGGATCCCGATATGATCATAATTAGGAATGACACGTGCCACCTGTATTTTCATGGCAGCACGATTAGGACAAGTCTAGACATGGAATCCACCCAAATGAGCTCAGAACTACAACAAGGTATCTCCTGTCACCAGTCACACGGCCATAGTCAAATTAATCTACAAATGAGAAATGCTGGAGAGGGCGTGGAGCAGATGTAACCCTCCTACACTGTTGGTGGGAACGAAGAACGGTAGAAGCTTCTTTGGAGAGCACTGAGGGGGCTGCTTACAAAATAGAGAATGATAATAGAATGCTCCCTAAATCCTTACACAAAAATAAACTCCAACTCGAAGAAAGACCTAAAGGCAAGGACGGATACTATAAAACCCTTGAGGAAAATGGATGCTTTTGAAAAGCTTCGACATAAATCACAGCAAGTTCTTTTTTTAACCATGACATAAAGGAATGAAAAATGAAAATTTGCAAATGGGAACTGATTCAACTTAAAGACATTTGCACAGCAAAGGAAACCCTAAACAACACAAAAAGACAACCCGCAGAAGGGAAAAAAAGACTTGCAATTGAAACTACCCACAGGAATTAATGTCCAAAGCATACAAGCAGTTCATGCAGCTGAACGACATCAAAAATTTATATATACCAACTAGGCAAAAGTACAAAACAGACAATTCTTTAGAGAAGAATTACAGATGGCCAAAATGCACAGGAAGAGATGCTCAGGATCACGAATTCTCAGAAACATGCAAATCAAAACTACCGTGAGGTATCACCTCACGCAGGTCACAAGGGCCATCATCAAGATATCTACAAGCAATACATGCTGCACACGGTGTGTGCAAGATGGATCCGTCTTACACTGTCTGTGGGAATGTAAATCGGTACACCCGCTGTGGAGAATGTTAGGAAGGCTCCCGTAAAAGGAAAAAATACAAATACCATGGCACCAGCAATCCCTGTCCTGGGTGGATATCCATGGAAAACCAAACTTTGGACACACACCTGCACCCCAGCGTTGACAGCAGCACGGCTTGCAACTGGCAAGACACGGAAGCAACCAAAGTGTAGAAGGACAGATGAATCGGTCAAGCAGGTGCGGCACCTGTAACCAATGGACGAACTCATTCCATTTCCAGCCACAGGGATGATGGACGCAGAGCAGGCTTGGGGCCCAAGGCTGGACTGTCGCGGCGCTGAGGGAGCTGGGGAGGATGTGACAGCAAAGGACGCCCGTGGGCCTGGAGGGTCTGGTCCCCTCTGCATGGGCCCACAATCTCCAGATGCAGGGGGGCTCCCCTACAGCTACACCAAGCCTCAGGCACCAGAAACGATGCTGCATTCTGGGCGGGAAGGAGCGCTTTCAAAAGTCCCCGGGGGGGCTTCCCTAGTGGCGCAGTGCTTGGGGGTCCGCCTGCCGATGCAGGGGACACGGGTTCGTGCCCCGATCCAGGAGGATCCCACGTGCCGCGGAGCAGCTGGGCCCGTGAGCCATGGTCGCTGAGCCTGCGCGTCCGGAGCCTGTGCTCCGCAACGGGAGAGGCCACAACAGTGAGAGGCCCGCGTAGCGCAAAAAAAAAAGTCCCCGGGGGTACACGTCTCCGGGGGGTGGGTTCCCCTCCTCCTGGCTCCTTCCATGGAGTTGCATCACCTACGGACGACAGCTCCGTCATCAGAGCGGTTTCCCAACCTTTGGGAATTATCTCGGGGCTGAAGGGCAAGGGTGAGGAAGCAATGAGACACAAGCCCTTCGGGGTTTTTTCTGGCACATTCCCCTCAAACTGAGGATCCGGGAACAGGGCTTACCCGAATAACCACAGTGGGGCCTGAAAAAATGCCGCCGCCTTTTGGCTGTTTACTGTAACAACAACGTGGAAAACGCTTCTGACGGGCCCTGAAAAATCGCAAGGCCTGTGGGGCTGTGAATAAATAACACCTGCCTTCCAGAAAAACCCGGGGTAGTTCATCGAAAAAGAATGCAAAACAGGGTAGCCAGCCAAGAAGCCAATTTGAAGATGTCAATTTTACTCACACTGTAGAAAAAAACAGCACGTGGAAAGATGCTCAACATCACTGCTTATTAGAAAAATGCAGAATAAAACTAAAATCAGGTATCACCTCACACCACTCAGACTGGCCATCGCCGACAATATCTACAAGGAATAAAGGCTGCAGAGCACCTGCGCCAAGGGGAATCAGCGTACACTCTTGCTGGGAATGTCAACTGGTGCAGCCACTTGGAGATATGTACGGACCTTCCTGTAATGTAGCTAAACAGAGAAGCAATATATGATCCGGCAATCCAACTCCTGGCCTTGCATCCCGATATGATCATAATTAGGAACGACACGTGCCACCTGTATTTTCATAGCAGCGTGATCTATATGGCATATGGGAGTAGAGTTGATTTGCAGTGACGTATTTTGGGTTGACCTGTCCAGCACCGTGATTCCGTTATACATAGAGGTCTATGCAGTATTTTTGGGGTTGGTTTTCCAAGAGGTGATTATACTGTGTTGAGTAGAATTCCTTGAGCTATTCACAAGGTCCTTTTGGATGATCTACGATCCATATTAGCGTTTAAATGCCAATCCCAACCACCAAATGTATCCCTCACCCCACCTTTCCTGTATGGTCATCGTAAGTTGCTTGTCTACCTCTGAGAGTGTGTTTCTGTTTTGTCACGTAGATCATTTACATGAATTGATAGGTTTAACCTATAAGGGATATGTTATGCTATTTGTCTTTCTC
>NC_041230.1:3641982-3653198 GCF_002837175.3 Physeter macrocephalus
AAAACAAAACAAACCACACACCTGACTATATCAACTATACTCCAGTACAAAATGCACATGGCAATTAAAAAAAATGCCGACCCCATCCCCATACGGTCTCTGGGACCTGGGCTGGAGTCTCGTCCATGGACGCAGAGCAGGCTTGGGGCCCAAGGCTGGACTGTCGTGGCGCTGAGCGAGCTGGGGAGGATGTGACAGCAAAGGACGCCCGTGGACCTGGAGGGCCTGGTCCCCTCTGCATGGGCCCACAATCTCCAGATCCAGGGGGGCTCCCCTACAGCTACAACAAGCCTCAGGCACCAGAAACGATCAAACTGAGGATCCGGGAACAGGGCTTACCCGAATAACCACAGTGGGGCCTGAAAAAATGCCGCCGCCTTTTGGCTGTTTACTGTAACAACAACGTGGAAAACGCTTCTGACGGGCCCTGAAAAATCGCAAGGCCTGTGGGGCTGTGAATAAATAACACCTGCCTTCCAGAAAAACCCGGGGTAGTTCATCGAAAAAGAATGCAAAACAGGGTAGCCAGCCAAGAAGCCAATTTGAAGATGTCAATTTTACTCACACTGTAGAAAAAAACAGCACGTGGAAAGATGCTCAACATCACTGCTTATTAGAAAAATGCAGAATAAAACTAAAATCAGGTATCACCTCACACCACTCAGACTAGCCATTGCCGACAATATCTACACAGCAAAAGGGCCTCATTGCACGTGCACCAAAGGGAATCGTCGTACACTCTTGCTGGGAATGTCAACTGGTGCAGCCACTATGGAGATCTGTGTGGACCCTCCTGTAACATAGCTAAACAGAGAACCAATACATGATCCGACAATCCCACTCCTGGCCTTGCATCCAGATATGATCATAATTTGGAGTGACATGTGCCACCTGTATTTTCATGGCAGCACGATTAGGACAAGTGCAGACATAGAGTGCACCCAAATCAGCATCAAAACAGAAATGAATATTATGGGGTACATACATGCAAAGAAATACTACTACTCAGCCAACAAGAAGAATGAAAACACACCATCTGCAGCAACAAGCATGGACTAACAGATTCTCATACTAGGTGAACGAGGTCAGAGAGAGAAAGACAAATAGCATAAGATATCCCTTATAGGTGAAACTGATCAATTCATGTAAATGATGTAATTGACAAAACAGAAACAGACTCTCAGAGGTAGACAAGAAACTTTCAATGTCCATACAAGAAAGCTGGGGTGAGGGGTACATTTGGTGGTTGGGATTGGCATATAAACACTAATATGGATCGTAGATCATCCAAAAGGACCTTGTGAATAGCTCAAGGAGCTCTACTCAACACACTATAATCACCTTCTGGAAAAACAACCCAAAAAAGACTAGATAGACCTCTATGTATAATGGAATCACGGTGCTGAACAGGTTAACCCAAAACCGTCACTGCAAATCAACTCTACTCCCATATGCAATAAAAATTTACTTGAAACGGAAAAAAGAAAAAAAAAACAGACTTTGGAAAGAAAATATTCTGCTGCCTTGTGGCCTTCTCCTGTAACTACAACGTGGAAAACGCTTCTGATGGGTCCTGAATAATCGCAAGGGCTGTGGGGCTGTGAATAAATAACACGCGCCCTCCAGAAAACCCGGGGCTAGTTCTTCAAAAAAGAATGCAAAACAGGGCAGCAGTCAAGAAGTCAATTTGAAGATGTCTATTTTACTCACAGTGTAGGAAAAAAAAGCTCATGGAAACATGCTCAGCGTTGGGCAACAAGAAATCCGGCCGCCCTGCGGCCGTTTCCCAAAAAAAATACTTACAAACCCGGTGCTTCTGGGTTCTTCATATTCTTAAGCCCTGTGGGGCCGAAAAGGATGCCTGCCCTCAAGAAATGTGCTGAGGTAGGCGACTGAAACGCAATTCACAATGCGGCAGAGGTTCTAGAAGCCAACTTCAAGAGGTACCTTTGCTCACACTATGATAAAAACAAAATTTTTTAAAAAGGACCTGACATGTTTCAACCTCGCTGAATGGTAGAGAGCTGCAAATCAGAACTACAACAAGGTATCTCCTGTCACCAGTCACACGGCCATAGTCAAATTAATCTACAAATGAGAAATGCTGGAGAGGGCGTGGAGCAGATGTAACCCTCCTACACTGTTGGTGGGAACGAAGAACGGTAGAAGCTTCTTTGGAGAGCACTGAGGGTCTCCTTACAAAATAGAGAATGATAATAGAATGCTCCCTAAATCCTTACACAAAAATAAACTCCAACTCGAAGAAAGACCTAAAGGTAAGGACGGATACTATAAAACCCTTGAGGAAAATGGATGCTTTTGAAAAGCTTCGAAATAAATCACAGCAAGTTCTTTTTTTAACCATGACATAAAGGAATGAAAAATGAAAATTTGCAAATGGGAACTGATTCAACTTAAAGACATTTGCACAGCAAAGGAAACCCTAAACAACACAAAAAGACAACCCGCAGAAGGGAAAAAAAGACTTGCAATTGAAACTACCCACAGGAATTAATGTCCAAAGCATACAAGCAGTTCATGCAGCTGAACGACATCAAAAATTTATATATACCAACTATGCAAAAGTACAAAACAGACAATTCTTTAAAGAAGAATTACAGATGGCCAAAATGCACTGGAAGAGATGCTCAGGATCACGAATTCTCAGAAACATGCAAATCAAAACTACCATATGAGGTATCACCTCACGCAGGTCACAAGGGCCATCATCAAGATATCTACAAGCAATACATGCTGCACACGGTGTGTGCAAGATGGATCCGTCTTACACTCTCTGTGGAAATGCAAATCGGTACATCCGCTGTGGAGAACGGTAGGACGACTCCTGTAAAAAGTAAAAATACAAATACCATGGCACCAGCAATCCCTCTCCTGGGTGGATATCCATGGAAAACCAAACTTTGGACACACACCTGCACCCCAGCGTTGACAGCAGCACGGCTTGCAACTGGCAAGACACGGAAGCAACCAAAGTGTAGAAGGACAGATGAATCGGTCAAGCAGGTGCGGCACCTGTAACCAATGGACGAACTCATTGCATTTGCAGCCACAGGGATGGAAGGAGAGATGATCATACTTAGTCAAGGAACCGAGACACACAAAAACAAGTATCATGTGATATCACTTAGGGGTGGCATCTAAATACGCATCCAGAGGAATTAATTTGCAAAACAGAGACAGCCTCACAGATATGGAAAACGAAGTAATGCTTCCCAAACGGGAAAGGTGGGGTGAGGGAGAAATTGGCAGGTTGAGATGAATGTATAGAGGCTAATATTTAACACACAGGTAATCCAGAAGGACCCACTGGGTAGGACAAGGAACTCAACTCAACACTCTAATAAACTACATGGGAAAAGAACCCAAAGAGGAACATATACACATCTATGTATAACTGAATCACTTGCTGTACACTGAAAAAAAAAAGCACACACCCAACTAAATCACCTACACACCAGTACAAAATACACATTACAATTCAAAACAGAAAAATGCCGCCGCCATTTCCCTTAGCCCTCACAGGGACCTCGGCTGGAGTCTCATCAATGGACGCAGAGCAGGCTTGGGGCCCAAGGCTGGACTGTCGCGGCGCTGAGGGAGCTGGGGACGATGTGAGAGCAAAGGACTCCCGTGGACCTGGAGGGCCTGGTCCCCTCTGCATGGGCCCACAATCTCCAGATGCAGGGGGGCTCCCCTACAGCTACACAAAGTCTCAGGCACCCGAAACGATAGTGCATTCTGGGCGGGAAGGAGAGCTTTTAAAAGTCCCCAGGGGGGCTTCCCTGTTGGTGCAGTGCTTGGGGGTCCGCCTGCCGATGCAGGGGACGCGGGTTCATGCCCCGGTCCGGGATGATCCCACATGCCGCGGAGCGACTGGGCCCGTGAACCATGGCCGCTGAGCCTGTGCGTCCGGAGCCTGTGCTCCGCAACGGGAGAGGCCACAACAGTGAGAGGCCCGCGTACCGGAAAAAAAAAAGTCCCCGGGGGTCCACTTCTCCTGGGAGTGGGTTCCCCTCCTCCTGGCTCCTTCCATGGAGTCGCACCACCTACGGACGACAGCTCCGTCATCAGAGCGGTTTCCCAACCTTTGGGATTTGTCTCGGGGCTGAAGGGCAAGGGTGAGGAAGCAATGAGACACAAGACCTTCGGGGTTTCTTCTGGCACATTCCCCTCCAAATGTGGACCCAGGAACAGGGCTTCCCCGAGTAACCACAGTGGGGCGTGAAAAATGCTGCCGCCTTGTGGCTGTTTACTGGAACAACAACGTGGAAAACGCTGCCAAGGGGCCCTGAATAATCGAAAGGCCTGTGGGGCTGTGAATAAATAACACCCGCCCTCCAGAAAAACCCGGGGCTAGTTCATCAAAACAGAATGCAAACCAGGGAAGCCAGCCATGAAGCCAATTTGAAGGTGTCAATTTTACTCACACTGTAGAAAAAAAAAAGCACATGGAAATGTGCTCAGCATCAGTCCTTACTAGAGAAATGCAGAATAAAACTACAATCAGGTATCACCTCACACCACTCTCACTGGCCATCGCCGACAATATCTACAAGGAATAAAGGCTGCAGAGCACCTGCGCAAAAGGGAATCGGCGTACACTCTTGCCGGGAATGTCAACTGGTGCAGCCACTATGGAGATCTGTATGGACCTTCCTGTAACGTAGCTAAACAGAGAACCGATATACGATCCGGCAATCCCAATCCTGGCCTTGCTTCCCGATTTGACCATAATTCACAACGACACGTGCCACCTGTATTTTCATGCCAGCACGATTAGGACAAGTGCAGACATAGAGTGCACCCAAATGAGCGTCAAAACAGAAATGAACATTATGGGGTACATACATACAATGAAATGCTACTACTCAGCCAACAAGAAGAATGAAAACACACCGTCTGCAGCAACAAGGATGGACTAACAGATTCTCATACTAGGTGAACGAGGTCAGAGGGAGAAAGATAAATAGCATAAGATATCCCTTTTAGGTGAAACCTGTCAATTCATGTAAATGATCTAACTGACAAAACAGAAACACACTCTCAGAGGCAGACAAGAAACTTACGATGACCATACAGGAAAGGTGGTGTGAGGGATACATCTGGAGGTTGGAATTGGCTGGATAGAGACACTAATATGGATCACAGATCATCAAAAAGGACCTGGAGAATAGCTCAAGGAGCTCTACTGAACACACTATAATCACCTTCTGGAAAAGAAACCCGAAAATAACTAGATAGACCTTTATGTATAATGGAATCACGTTGCTGAACAGATAAACCCAAAACACGTCACTGCAAATCAACTGTACTCTCATATAAAATGAAAATTCACTTGAAACGGAAAAAAGAAAATAAAAAAAAGACAGACAGACTTGGGGAAGAAGAAATGCTGCCCCCTTGTGGCCGTTTCTTATAACTACATCGTGGAAAACGCTGCTGAGGGCCCCTGAATAATCGCAAGGCCTGTGGGGCTTTGGATAAATAACACCTGCCCTACACAAGAACTCGGGGCTAGTTCATCAAAAAAGAATGCAAAACAGGGCAGCCAGTCAAGAAGCCAATTTGAAGATGTCAAGTTTACACTGTAGTAAAAAAGAAAACCACATGGAAAGATGCTCGGCATCACTCTTTATTAGAGAAATACGGAGTAAAACTACAATCAGGTATCACCTCATACCACTCAGACTGGCCATCGCCGACAACATCTACAAGGGAAAAGCGTCATTGCACCTGCGCAAAAGGGAATCGTCCTACATTCTTGCTGGGAATGTCAACTGGTGCAACCACTATGGAGTTCTACATGGACCTTTCTGTAACGTAGCTAAACAGACAACCAATATACGATCCGGCAATCCCACTCCTGGTCTTGCATCACAATATGATCATAATTAGGAACGACACGTGCCACCTGTATTTTTATGGCAGCACGATTAGGACAAGTCTAGACAGGGAATCCACCCAAAGGAGGAACAAAAGTAAAATGAACATTATGGGGTACATACATACCATGAAATACTACTCAGCCAACAAGGAAAATGAAACCATACCATCTCCAGCAACCACGATGGACTAACAGATTCTCATACTAGGTGAATGAGGTCAGAGAGAGAAAGACAAATAGCATAAGATATCCCTTTTAGGTGAAACCTATCACTTCATGTAAATGATCTAATTGACAAAACAGAAACACACTCTCAGAGGCAGACAAGAACCTTACGATGACCATACAGTAAAGGTGGGGTGAGGGATACATTTGAGGGTTGGGATTGGCATATAAATACTAATATGGATCGTAGATCATCCAAAAGGACCTTGTGAATAGCTCAAGGAGCCCTACTCAACACACTATAATCACCTCCTGGAAAACCAACCCAAAAAAGACTGCATAGATCTCTATGTATAATGGAATCACAGTGCTGGACAGGTCAACCCAAAACACGTCACTGCAAATCAACTCTACTCCCACATACAATAAAAATTAACTTGAAAGGGAAAAAAGAGAAAAAAAGAAAAGACAGACAGACTTGGGCAAGAAGAAATGCTGCCGCCATGGGACCATTTCCTGTTACTAAAATTTACTAAAACCAGGCTTTTGGGCGCTTCATATTCACAACCCGAGTGGGGCAGAAAAGCACGCCTTCCCTCAAGAAATGTGCTGAGGTAAGCGACTGAAAAGGGATTCACAACAGAGCAGAGGTTCAAGAAGCCATATTCACGAGGTTACTTTGCTCACACTATGATAAAAACAAAATTTAAAACAGGACCTGACAGGATTCAACCTCGCTGAAAGTCAGAGAGCTGCAGATCAGAACTACAACAAGGTATGTCCTGCCAGCAGTCACATGGCCATTGTCAACTGAATGACAAACAAGAAATGCTGGGAAAGAACCCGAAAAGAAACATATATACATCTACGAAAAACTGAATCACTTTCTGTACACCAAAAAGAAAACAAAACAAACCACACACCTGACTATATCAACTATACTCCAGTACAAAATTCTCATGGCAATTAAAAAAAATGCCGACCCCATCCCCATACGGTCTCTGGGACCTGGGCTGGAGTCTCGTCCGTGGACGCAGAGCAGGCTTGGGGCCCAAGGCTGGACTGTCGCGGCGCTGAGGGAGCTGGGGACGATGTGACAGCAAAGGACCCCCGTGGACCTGGAGGGCCTGGTCCCCTCTGCATGGGCCCACAATCTCCAGATCCAGGGGGGCTCCCCTACAGCTACACCAAGCCTCAGGCACCAGAAACGATGCTGCATTCTGGGCGGGAAGGAGAGCTTTCAAAGGTCCCCAGGGGTCCACGTCTCCTGGGGGTCTGTTCACCTCCTCCAGCCTCCTTCTATGGAGTCGCCCCACCTACGGATGACAGCTCAGTCATCAGAGCAGTTTCCCATGTACTGGGATTTGTCTCAGGGGTGAAGGGCAAGGGTGAGGAAGCAATGAGACACAAGCCCTTTGGTGTTTCTTCTGGCACGTTCCACCCAAACTGAGGACCCAGGAACAGGACTTTCCCTCAGGCTCGGCTTTCCTGAGTAACCAGATTGGGCCTGAAGCAATGCTGCCGCCTTGTGGCCGTTTCCTGTAAGAACAACGTGGAAAACGCTGCTGATGGGCCCTGAATAATCGCAAGGCCTGTGGGGCTGTGAATAAATAACCTGCCATCCAGAAAAACCCAGGGTTAATTCATCGAAAAAGAATGCAAAGCAGGGCAGCCGTTCAAGAAGCCAATTTGAAGATGTCAATTTTACTCACACTGTAGAAAAAAAAAGCACATGGTAAGATGCTCAGCATCACTCTTTATTACAGAAATGCAGAGTAAAACTACAATCAGGTATCACCTCACACTGCCGAGATCTGGAGAAAACCTAAATTTGGAGAGACACCTGCTCCGCAACTTTCATGGCAGCACTGCTTACAATAGCCAAGACATGGAAACAAAGAAATTGTATATGACTGATGAATGGATCAAGAAGGTGTGGCACTTGTACCCAATGGAATATTATTAAGCCATAAAAAAGGAGAAATGAATTCCACTTGTAGCAACAGGGATGGAAGCAGAGATGATTATAATAAGTGAAGTAACTCAGACCTAGGAAGACAAGTAAGATGATATCACTTACAGGCAGAATGTAAAAATGCAAACAAATGAACCTGTTTCTAAAAGAGAAACAGGCTCACAGACTTAGAAAACAAACTTATGGTTACCACAGGGGAAAGGAGCATGTAGGGAAATTAGCAATTTGAGGTTTACATATACACAGAAATATTTGTAAAATAGATAATGAACAAGGACCCACTGGATAGCACAAGGAACTCTATGCTGTAATAACGTAAATGTGAAAGGAGCCCAAAAATGAACAACTATACCTCTATGTATAATTGAATCAAGTTGCTCTACTCCCCGCAAAAACAAACAACAAAATACCCCAACACTGTCAATTACCTATACACCAATACATAATAAAATTTAAAATAAGAGAATAAAAGAAATGCTGACTCTATTCCCTTCAGGCCTCAGTGATCTGGGCTGGTGTCACATCCCTGGAACCTAAGCAGGGTGGGTCCCAAGGCTGGACTGTGCAGGGGTGTGGGAGCTGGGGACGATGTGACAGCAAACGACCCCCTTTGACCTGGAGTGCCTGGTCCCCTCTGCATGGGCCCACAATCTCCTGATCCACGGGGCCCCCTACAGCTAAAGCAAGACTAGTGCACCCAAAGGATGGTGGACCGCAGCCTGTGAATGGCCCTTGGGCCCCTCTAGCTCCTATCAGGTCTGTCTCCGGGCGTCCCGCCCCGTCTGTTGCAGCGTGTCTCGGGATAGGGCAAGAAGCCACCAAGACCCAGCTGCTACCAGTAACTGCAGAGTCCTTCTCTTTTAGGTGTTAATCATCCCCACCTGCGAGAGGGGAAGCAGAGATGGGTTTCTAATTAAAAACCCATCTGATGTAAATCTTGGAATTATTTTTCAAATAAGTTCCTTTGCTGTGCAAAAATCAGTGGAATCTTCCACTTCAGCCAAAGGCCACTGATGGTATCCTAACATCTGAAGGTTCTTGTAGAACAATGAAAGATGAGAGGAATTAAGAGCCTGTGAGGCCTCAGATACAGAGGTGCGCCGTGCGTTCTCCCGGGGAAGCTGTCCCTGGATCCCGGACCCTGGCAGTGGCGGGCTGCACAGTCTCCTGGGAGGGGAGGTGTGGACAGTGACCTGTGCTCGCACACAGGCTTCTTGGTGGGGGAGGTAGGTAGGTAGGTGGGTAGGTGGGGTGAAGGGCTGGGAGTTTGGGTTTTAGCAAAAGCAAACTATTATATATCGAATGGATCAACAAGTCCTACTGTATAGCACAGGGAACTATATTTAAGATCTTGGGATAAACCATAATAAAAAGGATATTTAAAAAGAATGCATATATATGTATAAAAATCACTTTGCTGTACAGGAGAAATTAACACACTGTAAATCAGCTCTGCTTTAATAAAAACTTTTGACCACAAAAAATAAATTAATAAACATAAGTGGGCTGAACACTATTTAAAGACTATCTGGCAAACTAGATTAAAAATAAAAAAGATCAACCTTCAAGATGGCAGAGGAGTAAGACGTGGAGATCACCTTCCTCCCCACAGATACATCAGAAATACATCTACATGTGGAACAACTCCTACAGAACACCTACTGAACGCTGGCAGAAGACCTCAGACATCCCAAAAGGCAAGAAACTCCACCATGTACCTGGATAAGGCAAAAGAAAAGAGAAAAAAACAGAGACAAAAGAGTAGGGACGGGACCTGCACCTCTGGGAGGGAGCTGTGAAGGAGGAAAGGTTTCCACACACTAGAAGCCCCTTCACTGGCAGAGACGGCAGGTGGGCGGTGGGGGGGGGGGAAGCTTTGGAGTCACGGAGGAGAACACAGCAACAGGGGTGCAAGGGGCAAAGCAGAGAGATTCCTGCACAGAGGATTGGTGCCGACCAGCCCTCACCAGCCCGAGAGGCTTGTCTGCTCACCCACCGGGGCGGGCGTGGGCTGGGAGCTGAGGCTCGGCCTTCGGAGGTCAGATCCCAGGGAGAGGACTGGGGGTAACTGTGTGAACACAGCCTGAAGGGGCCTAGTGCACCACAGCTAGCCAGGAGGGAGTCCAGGAAAAAGTCTGGACCTAAGAGGCAAGAGACCATTGTTTCGGGGTGTGTGAGGAGAGGGAATTCAGAGCGCCCCCTAAATGAGCTCCAGAGATGGGCGTGAGCCGCGGCTATCAGCGTGGACCCCAGAGACGGGCATGAGATGCTAAGGCCGCTGGTGCAGCCACCAAGAAGCCTGTGTGCGAGCACAGGTCACTGTCCACACCTCCCCTCCCAGGAGACTGTGCAGCCCGCCACTGCCAGGGTCCGGGATCCAGGGACAGCTTCCCCGGGAGAACGCACGGCGCACCTCAGGCTGGTGCAACGTCATGTTGGCCTCTGCTGCCGCAGACTCGCCCCACATTCCGTACCCCTCCCTCCCCCTGGCCTGAGTGAGCCACAGCCCCCGAATCAGCGGCTCCTTTAACCCCATCCTGTCTGAGCAAAGAACAGACGCCCTCAAGCGACCTACACGCAGAGGCGGGGCCAAATCCAAAGCAGAACGACAGGAGCTGTGAGAACGAAGAAGAGAAACGGAAATTTCTCCATGCAGACTTAGGAGCAGCTGATTAAATCTCCACAATCAACTTGATGTACCTGTATCTCTGGAATATCTGAATAGACAACGAATCGTCCCAAAACTGAGGCTGTGGACTGCGGGAGCAACTGTAGACTTGGGGTTTGCTGTCTGCAACTGACTTGTTTCTGATTTTTATGTTTATCTTAGTATAGTTTTTAGCACTTGTTATCATTGGTGGATTTCTTTATTGGTTTGGTTGCTCTTTCTTTCAAATTACTTTTTCATTTTAATTATTTTATTTTATTTATTGCTTTATTTTAATTATATTTTTCTTTCTTTTCTTCTCCCTTTTCTTCTGAGCCGTGTGGCTGGCAGGGTCTTGGTGCTCCGGCTGGATGTCAGGCCTGAGCCTCTAAAGTGTGAGAGCTGGGCTTCCCTGGTGGCGCAGTGGTTGCGCGTCCGCCTGCCGATGTAGGGGAACCGGGTTCGCGCCCTGGTCTGGGAGGATCCCACATGCCGCGGAGCGGCTGGGCCCGTGAGCCATGGCC
>NC_041230.1:3653476-3655587 GCF_002837175.3 Physeter macrocephalus
GCGTCCGGAGCCTGTGCTCCGCAACGGGAGAGGCCACAACAGAGGGAGGCCCGCATACCACAAAAAAATAAATAAATAAATAAATAAATAAAAATAAAGTGTGAGAGCTGAGTTCAGGACATTGGACCACCAGAGACCTCCCAACCCCATGTAATATCAATTGCCGAGAGCCCTCCCAGAGATCTCCGTCTCAACGCTAAGACCCAGCTCCACCCAATGGCCAGCAAGCTCCAGTGCTGGACGCCCCATGCCAAACAACTAGCAGGACAGGAGCACAACCCCACTCACTAGCAGAGAAGCTGCGTAAAATCGTACTAAGTTCACAGACACCCCAAAACACACCACCAGACACAGCCCTGCCCACCACAAAAACAAGATCCAGCCTCATCCACCAGAACATAGGCACCAGTCCCCTCCACCAGGAAGCCTACACAAGCCACTGAACCAAACTTACCCACTGGGGGCAGACACCAAAAACAATGGGAACTACGAAGCTGCAGCCTGCAAAAAGGAGACCCCAAACACAGTAAGTTAAGCAAAATGAGAAGACAGAGAAAGATGCAGCAGATGAAGGAGCAAGGTAAGAACCCACCAGATCAAACAAATGAAAAGGAAAAGGCAGTCTACCTGAAAAAGAATTCAGAAAAAAAAAGGGACTGAGAAAATATTTGAAGAGGTTATACTTGAAAACTTCCCTAATAAGGAAAAGGAAACAGTCAAGTCCAGGAAGCGCAGAGAGTCCCATACAGGATAAATCTATGGAGAAACACACCAAGACACATACTAGTCAAACTATCAAAAATTAAATACAAAGAAAAAATATTAAAGGCAGCAAGGGAAAAGCAACAAATAACATACAAGGGAATCCCCATAAGGTTAACTGCTGATCTTTCATATATATGCTGTCTACAAGAGACCCACTTCAGACCTAGGGACACATACAGACTGCAAGTGAGGGGATGGAAAAAGATATTCCATGCAAATGGAAATCAAAAGAAAGCTGGAGTAGCAATTCTCATATCAGACAAAATAGACTTTAAAATAAAGACTATTACAAGAGACAAAGAAGGACACTACATAATGATCAAGGGATCAACCCAAGAAGAAGATATAACAATTGTAAATATTTATGCACCCAACATAGGAGCACCTCAATACATAAGGCAAATGCTAACAGCTAAAAGGGGAAATCGACAGTAGCACAATAATAGGAGGGAACTTTAACATCCCATGTTCACCAATGGACAGATCATCCAAAATGAAAATAAATAAGGAAACACAAACTTTAAATGACACATTAAACAAGAAGGACCTAATTGATATTTATAGGACATTCCATCCCAAAACAACAAAATACACTTTCTTCTCAAGTGTTCATGGAACATTCTCCAGGATAGATCATATCTTGGGTCACAAATCAAGACTTGGTAAATTTAAAAAAATTGAAATTGTATCAACTATCTTTTCCAACCACAACGCTATGAGACTAGTTATCAATTACAGGAAAAAAACCGTAAAAAAATACAAACACGTGGAGGCTAAACAATATGCTACTAAATAACCAAGAGATCACTGAGGAAATTAAAGAGGAAATCAAAAATACCTAGAAACAAATGACAATGAAAACAGGGAAAACACGACCCAAAATCTATGGGATGCAGCAAAAGCAGTTCTAAGAGGGAAGTTTATAGCAAAACAATCCTACCTCAAGAAACAAGAAAAATCTCCAACAACCTAACCTTACACCTAAAGCAATTAGAGAAAGAAGAACAAAAAAACCCCAAAGTTAGCAGAAGGAAAGAAATCATAAAGATCAGATCAGAAATAAATGAAAAAGAAATGAAGGAAACAATAGCAAAGATCAATAAAACTAAAAGCTGGTTCTGTGAGAAGGTAAACAAAATTGATAAACCTTTAGCCAGACTCATCAAGGCACTTAGAGAAAAGCTAACACCTATCCTTCTCAAACTCTTCCAAAATATAGCAAAGGGCGGAACACTCCCAAACTCATTCTATGAGGCCACCATTACCCTGATACCAAAACCAGACAAAGATGTCACAAAGAAAGAAAACTACAGGCCAATATCACTGATGAACATAGATGCAAAAAT
>NC_041230.1:3655994-3681689 GCF_002837175.3 Physeter macrocephalus
ATGACATAAATCACAGCAAGATCCTTTTTGACCCACTTCCTAGAGAAATGGAAATAAAAACAAAAATAAATAAATGGGACCTAATGAAACTTAAATGTTTTTGCACAGCAAAGGAAACCATAAACAAGACAAAAAGACAACCCTCAGAATGGGAGAAAACATTTTCAAACGAAGCAACTGACAAAGGACTAGTCTCCAAAATATACAAGCAGCTCATGCAGCTCAATATCAAAAAAACAAACAACCCAATCCAAAAATGGGCAGAAGACCTAAACAGACATTTCTCCAAAGAAGATATACAGATTGCCAACAAACACATGAAAGGATGCTCAACATCACTAATCATTAGAGAAATGCAAATCAAAAGTAAAATGAGGTGTCACCTCACACCAGTCAGAATGGTCATCATCAAAAAATCTACAAACAATAAATGGTGGAGAGGCTGTGGAGAAAAGGGAGCCCCCTTGCACTGTTGGTGGGAAAGTAAATTGATACAGCCGCTATGGAGAACAGTATGGAGGTTCCTTAAAAAACTAAAAATAGAACTACCATACGACCCAGCAATCCCGCTACTGACCATATACCCTGAGAAAACTGTAATTCAAAAACAGTCATGTACCACAATGTTCATTGCAGCACTATTTACAATAGCCAGGACATGGAAGCAACCTAAGTGTCCATCAACAGATGAATGGATAAAGAAGATGTGGCACATATATACAATGGAATATTACTCAGCCATAAAAAGAAACGAATGAACCTAGGGGCAGGACAGGAATAAAGACACAGACATAGAGAATGGGCTTGAGGACACGGGGAGGGGGAAGGGTAAGCTGGGACGAAGTGAGAGAGTGGCATGGACATATATACACTACCAAATGTAAAATAGATAGCTAGTAAGAAGCAGCTGCATAGCACAGGGAGGTCAGCTCGGTGCTTTGTGTCCATCTAGAGGGATGGCATAGGGAGGGTGGGAGGGAGATGCAAGAGGGGGGTATATGGGGATATATGTATATGTATAGCTGATTCACTTAGTTATACAGCAGAAACTAACACAACATTGTAAAGCAATTATACTCCAATAAAGATGTTAAAAAAATAAAAATAAAGATAAAAAAGATACACTTCAAGTATCAGAGCATAAACCATTTAAAGTAAATTAATGAGGAATAATGCAGTATGTACACCCTAACCAGAAATAAATGTGCATAGGTATATCATTGTCAAGTAGATTTTAAAGCAAAATTACTACTAAATATAGAGCACACTGTATATTGTTGAGTACAGCAGGAAGATACAGCAAGTCTAAAATTTTATGTACCAGATAGCATAGCTTCAAAATATATAAAGCAAAAACAGAACTAAAAGGACAATACATTGGAGATTTAAACACATCTCAATAACAAAGTGAACAAGCGGGAAAATCATGTAAGGATATAGATTATTTGAATCACATCATTAATCAACCTGACCTAATTGATATAGATACAACTACACCCAACAACTGCAATAAAAATATTTAGGTGGTCAGAACACTTCAACAGGAACTTCACAAATGAGGTTAACCAAATGACCAATAAGCATGACTCAGAAAATTTCCATTAAAACCACAAGGAAATAATGTTGCACCCCATGTGACTAAAACGGTAAGAGTTGACATCACCAAGTGTTATCAAAAATGCGCTGCAACTGGAATGTCCAAACATTACTTGTGAGAGTTTAAAAAGATACATCCACTTTCTAAAATTGTTTGCAGCATATATGTACATACACCCTGTAATTCCACTCCCAGCTACTATCCAAGAAACATCCATCAAAAGACATGTGCAAGGATGTTTACAGCAGCTCTACTCAATGATAAACATTTGGAACGAACAAAATGTCCACCGAGGAGAATGTGTTACCTTCCTATGGTGGAATTCTACAGAGTAATAAAAATAAACAATTGATACAGGCAACAGGACACATGAACCTCACAATTATGTTAAGCAGAAAAGATAACCAAAGACTCCCACTGCATAATATCTTTATATGAAGTTCAAAAATGGGCAAAAAGGAACCAACTCTACCATGCGTTGAGAATAGTGGTCAGTGCCGAGGGGGCATTTGGAGGCGTTCTAGGGCACCAGAAATGTTCTGTAGCTTGAGCAGGGAGGTGGTCTGTGGATGTAGACATAAAATGCATTAAGCCACTGTGAGGACAAGTCAAAATTTTTTAACTTTAATTCTCACTCATGTAAACAGGCACAGAGACTTTCCTCTTCCCCCTTTTAAAAAAAATCAGTTTTATTGGGGTATAACTGACAAAACTGTAGGATACTTAAAGTGTGCATTGTGGTGATTGGATATATGTACACATTGTAAAGGGACTGTCCCCATCTGGTTAATACATCCATCACTATATGTGATATCATATATATACACACATATTTTGGGGTGAGAAAATTGAAGTTCTGCTCCCTTAGCAAATTTCCATTATATACGACAGTGTTATCAGCTAGAGTCTGCACGCTGTACATTAGCTCCTCAGAGCTACACCAGGAACTGGTGACACAGATGTGAATGAGCTGATCTCACAAGCTTACATGTTGGTGATGAAGATGTTTAGGAAATCCTTGTCTGCCTCGTTCAATCCTCCATTCCCAGGTACACGAGGCGCACATGAGGTGCTCATTAAATGTCTATCATTTCCTGTCATAAGGACACCCGATTCTCAATTCTCATTATTCACACTACTTATGTTTTATAAAGTCACCAGTACACTGAAGCAGTGATAACAGAACCGCTGCTTCTATGTAAAATACAGGATTAGGTACCTTCGAGCCTCTGGTTACAACACTTTGATCAACAAATCAGGATGAGAGCTGAGCTTAAACAAGAAGGCAAAGAACTGCCTGGTCCAGCCTCGGCTGGGAGTGTGTGTCAGGAGACTCAGATTTTTCCTCTTTCTGTGCATGCCCAAGAATGACCAGGGAGAGTACCCCAAGTATGGATTTTGGGAGTTACCAATAAATTTTAGCAAGCAGGTGAATTCACAAACATGGAATCCATCAGTAAGGAGGATCAACTGTAATTAGTATCATGTGTGTTGAGTGTGACATGGGATTTCCCCCCCCCCACCCCCCCCCACCCCCCCGACAGGAGCGATGAGATTATACCGTGTAGAACAAGCGAGCCTAGGAAAGGGAAGTATAAGAGACTTGAAGGATGCATCAGCTTGAGGCAAGGAGGGTGGAAAGGGTTACAGAGCAGTGGTCAGTGAAAAGAGGTGCAAAAACCCTGGAGGGAGGAAAAAACAAGAAGGGAGAAATTCATCTGCAATTTCTCAAAGACCTGTGTAGAATCTCCTGGATCTAGAAAGCAGGAAGCTTCAAATGAGAGGACAGAGGTGCAACAGATTCCTGCTGATTAAGAAAACGCCAGCAACAACTCCCCATTTTCCACTCCCCCACCCCAAGCTCCTGGTAACCACCGTTCTAATCTCTGCTTCTAAAAGTTGGAGTCTTTTTGGTACCTCACAGACGTGGAATCTTGCTGTATTTTCCTTCTGGCACTGGTTTACGTCACCTAGGATAATGTTCTCCAGCGTCATCCATGCTGTCACACAAACGGCAGAATTTCCTTCTTTTTTAAGGCTGAATAAAGTCCTATTGTATGTATCTCCCACGGTGTACAGTGTCAGTTATGCAAGATGAATCAGTTCTGGGGATCTGCCCTACAGCAAAGGGCCAATAGTCATCAATACTCTATTGTACCCTGAAAATTTTAAGAGGATTGGTGTCATGTTAAATGTTCCTGCTACACACACACACAGGACACAAAAAGAAATTTTGGAGGTGCTGGCTATGTCCATTCCCTGGATCGTGGTGTAGGCCTGTGTCCAAACTCATCAAGTTACGTATGTTAAAATATGTGCAGTGTTTCTTCGTATATTAATTATACCTCAAAAAAGCTGCCTGTTTCTACCCACCCCGCGACTTTAAATCAATCACAGTAAAGCTGTTCTTTTAAAAAAGAAAAGAAAAACCAAAGGAAGGGAAAGTTCGGAGCCCCATAGAAAGGAGACGTCCCTTACCAAGCCGACTCCTAATCTCACACAAGTTTCTAGATGGCGGATGCAGGGAACCTCAAAGAAAGTCAACTCCACGCCCTCCCCAGCCTGTGATTGGCCCTCGGGTCTCTCTGGTTCCTATCAGGTGTGTCTCCGGGCGTCCCGCCCCCTCTGTTGCAGCGTGTCCGGGGATAGGGCAAGAAGCCCCCAAGACCCAGCTGCTACAGGTAATTGCAGAGGCCTTCTCTTTTAGGTGTTAATCATCCCCACCTGGGAGAGGAGAGGCAGAGATGGGTTTCTAATTAAAACCCATCTGATGTAAATGGAATCTTCCACTTCAGCCAAAGGCCGCGGATGTGAATACCTCTCCTACCATCTGAGGGGTCTTGTAGAACAATGAACGACGAGAGAAATCAAGAGTGCCTGAGGCCTCAGATACAGAGAACAGACTAGTGGTTGCCAAGGGGGAGGTGAGGTGGGGGAGCGAAGGATTGGGTGTTTGGGGTTAGCAGATGCAGACTATTATATATTGAATGGATAAACAACAAGGGCCTACTGTAGAGCACAGGGAAGTATATTCAATTTCCTGGGCTAAACCATCATGGAAAAGAATATTAAAAAGAATCTATATATATGTATAACTGAATCACTTTGCCGTAGGGCAGCAATTAACACAGCATTGTACATCAACGGCAATAAAATTTTTAAAAAGTGTCCTTGAGGCCTGAAAACCACAGAGGCAACCGCATCTGGGGACCATTTCTTCTCCCAATGCCAGGAAAACCACCTGTGAATCTGTTCCATCATAACACGGAGGCTTTTATACTGAAGTCAGGAATGAGACAGATGGTCGCAAGGCCACCGCTAACTAACGTCCTGTTGGAGGTTTTAGCCAATTAAATTAGCAATTTTAACTACAATTTTAACTAATTTAACTCACCCCTGGAGGGAATTAGCCTTCCTAGCTCCTGTCAGAGACATCTCCCAAAGCAGAAGGAAAATGCACTTGGTCTGCCCCACCTTCCAACTTAACAGGCTCTGGGGATCCAGGAAGTTGACAATTGTAACTAATTTTAAATTTAAATCAGCAATTAGGAAGCAAGTAGAGAAAGGCATAAGAATTGGAAAGGAACAGGTAAAACTATATGTGCAGATGACTTGATTACATTTCAGAAAACCCGGAAGACCCCAAGGAAATCTACTACCAATATATGTGTTTATATGTACATGTCTCTGTGTGTGTGTGTGTGTGTGTGTGTGTGTGTGTGTGTGTGTGTGTGATTTTCCTACATGCTCTGTCTCTGAGTCTCCTTTGACAGGGTCTATTGCTTTGGGACCCACATTAGGTCCTGGTGATACTGAAACCCTCCTTTTGCTTAGTAAGATTACATTCCAAATAGGGGAGATGCTCATGTGAACAAGATCATCCAATTAATTGCTGTAGATGTTTTCCATTTGATGCAGCACCTTTGGGCTGACAACAGTGTTAGCCCTCTGTGAGTTTGCGGAACACTCCAATCCTGTAATTTTCTAAAGTTGCTTGTTCTTCTGAATCTAAGAGGTAGGGGAGCAGATCCTTCACAAATTGGAAGCACCTGTGAGAATAAGCCTTGTAGCCAAATTCCTCTGACCCAGGATGCTAAATGCTTTCAAATCTGTGCCATGAAGAAGAATGATAACGCACCAGCCCCAGCCAATGGGAAGGGAGGATGCACGTTGCCCAGAACCCCAGAGCCTATTAAGGTGGAAAGTGGGGCAGACCAAGTGCTTTTTCTTTCTGCTTTGGGAGATGTTTGTGACAGGAAGGAGACAGGAAGCCTAATTCCCTTCAGCGGTGAGTGGTGTTCTCCTGTCTCTTCTATCTCCTATTTTTCCACATCACTTTCTTACAGTTACTATATCAGATACTTGAGTTCACCAGGTCCAGTTGGGCTCAGTTTGTTCTCCTTTTTCCAGTTCCTTGAGGTGTAAAGTTAGGTTATTTATCTGAGGCTTTCCTTTTTTCTTAAAGTAGACTTTTTCTTTTTGCTCAAATATCAGAATAACAGAATCAAGAGGGGAGGTGAAGCTTAAGTAGCGTGGCTACTTAAGAGGTGGTGTCATCCACAGGGAGCTTGCAATTCTCCAAAACTACTGCAGTGAATTGAAGGAGATAAAACTTTGAGTCAGTGCCCAATACATGGTGACTTAAGTATCCAGGAAGTTCTCGGGTGATGGAGATGAGAGTTAACAGATGATAGTACCTAAAAAAGATAACTCAGAGAAGCAATAGGATACAAGTAGTAGGTAGACCAAGGTGAAAGCCCCACTCCCCCTAGTGACTTCATTCTTTTCTCCTCCACATTCCACTTTTTACACACAATAAACACGATGGAAGAAGACAAAAGAAAGACATACGGTGGAGAAAATGCAAGAAGATGCATAGAAGGGAATAAACCTTTGATTCCAGGTGCTTTTTATAAATTGCCATTGAGCCTTTAAAATAATCATGGTATAGAAGGAAGCCCTGAGTCATTGTTAGCTATGATGAACCAGGCACTGTCTTAAATGTACTTGTGAGTGTATCTGTTTGAGAATCCTCACAACCCCAAAAGAACAGATGATAAGATCCCAGTATCAGAGATGAGAAAAGAGGCGCAAAGAGGCTCTGCAGTTTTCCCAAAGTCACCTTGCTAATAAGTGGCATAGAGAATAAAAACTACAAAGTTGTTTTGAGTCTAAACACTGAGCCCCAATACTGGAGGGGCTCCCAGGTTTTTCCGCAGGCCAGAGACTCTTTGAGGAAGGGAGGGGAAGAGGATATCCAGCACATGGTATGCTCCATCAAATATGGATTACATAAATCTGTCCCCCGGGGTGGTGTTTTCACGTTCTTATAACTTCATGTCTCCCCAGGTTGTGTCTCTTCTCTCTTCCAACTGGTCCTCTTTATCGCTGGCGCTGAGGCCCTCGGCCTTGAGTAAAGATGAGTGATGTGAATTGGAATTCTGACCCTTCCTCCTGCTCTTCCTCCTCCCCTTCCCCCCCTTCTCTCTCCTCTCACTCCCCTTCTGTCTTTTCATCCTCTTCCTCCTCCACCTTACCTTTCAAAGATGGAGTCATGCTGTACATGGTCTATTTAAGCAAGGAGAACCTACAAAGGTTCAAGCAGCTTTTAGTGGAAGAGAGCCCCAGACCTGGCTCTCTCCAGATCAGCTGGGACCAGCTGAAGACAGCCCGGTGGGGGGAGGTGGTTCACCTCCTAATCGAGTCCTTCCCTGGACGCCTCGCTTGGGAGGTGACTCACGACATCTTTGCCAAGATGAACCAGGCAGAACTGTGTCTTCGGGTACAGATGGAGCTGAATGGTGAGTAAGAATCTGGTATACAGGATGGGGTTAGGCTTGGGTGCTACAGAACTAAACGCTTCACTAGCCACTCCTATGTAGATACACTATATTTGCACTTTATTTTCTTATACGTCTAAATATACACATACTTAGATATATACACATATAGCACATACATACATGTATATTAAAGCATTTATTTATTTATTTCGACTATGGTTTTAATTTGGAAATTGGCTCCCTTTTTCATTGAAGTATTGTTGATTTACAGTGTTGTGTTAGTTTCAGGTGTACCGCACAGTGATTTGTATATATATATATATATATTCTTTTTCAGATTCTTTTCCATTATAGGTTATTACAAAATATTGAGTAGAGTTCCCTGTGCTATACAGTAGGATATTGTTGTTTATTTTATTATTTTTAAAATTTTTATTGGAGTATAGTTGATTTACAATGTTGTGTTAGTTTCAGTTTCACATGTTAGTACAGCAAAGTGAGTCAGTTATACATATACATATATCCACTCTTTTTTAGATTCTTTTCCCATATAGGCCATTACAGAGTACTGAGTAGAGTTCCCTGTGCTATACAGTAGGTCCTTATTAGTTATCTATTTTATATATAGTAGTGTGTGTATGTTGATCCTAATCTCCCAATTTATCCCTCCCCATACCTTTTCCCTTTGGTAACCATAAGTTTGTTTTCTGTGTGTGTGGGTCTATTCCTGTTTTGTAAATAAGTTCATTTGTATCATTTTTTTAGATTCCACATATCTCTAATTCCATCCATGTTGCTGCAAATGGCATTATTTCATTCTCTCTTATGGCTGAGTAGTATTCCATTGTATGTATGTACCACATCCTTTTTACCCATTCATCTGTCAATGGACATTTAGGTTGCTTCCTAAATGCACATACATGTATATTAAAGTGTTTATGTGTTTTACATATATGTGTGTGTGTGAGTGCAGTGTTTGCCTGGGCTGTACATTTATATGTTATTAAACACCCTCCTCAGGACCTTCTGACACACCACCGTTTTCTCACTTCCTAACATCGAGATGGGAGGTCTAGGTAATCTTCTTCTCCCTGAACTAAGGTGGTGAGAGAATGAGACTCATGAATGACGTGGCCACTGCTATCCTAAAAGGTCCCATTACCTCCATGTTGCTCTCCCTGTTCTGTCCACCTTATCATTCCAATGAGGGGCTCTTTGTTTGTCTGTTCCAGACATTTTACCTAACTTGGAACCAGCGGCCTTGAACCCAAGAGAAACACAAATGAACTTGGAGGAAGATGAGTCTGGTATGTGCTGGCCCTGTGCAGATTCTGGTGGAAAACAGGCTATGGGTGGGGATGAGAAGCCCAGTCCCTAAGGCAAGGCAGGTTGTAAATGAGTATGTCTAGTGTCCCTTCTGTGAATCAGAACTTCAGAAAAAAGAGCAGCTGTGCACTCACCTAAGCAGGAAGTCCAGCCACCGACCCAGCTGGATGCAGGGGCTCAGGCTACATCCTCGAGACATCACTTTTCTCCCTCCTTCCACTGGATTCAGTCTTGAGTGGTCCCTCCTCTGCACACTGGCCGTTTCTGCCACCAGCTGCCCTTAGCAACACCAGCAGGAGAAAAGAGTGCTTATTTCTCATTTTTCCAACACAAGTCCTGGAGCTCACTCCATTGAATGAACTGAGACCATGAGCTCCTCAATGAATGATGTGGTGAAATGCTCTGGTAGGTGGACACTGGCTCATGTGCTTATGAGATAACTTGATGGTAGGTCCAGCCACTGTCCAATGTAACGGTTGGAGGGTGGGAAGGGGGCGGTTCTCCAAACAATTTAGGGTGCTGTTGCCAGGCTAGGAATGGTCAGTATGTAGGCAAATACAGCAGCTATCTTAATCCATCCCTCCTTCCCCTACTCCATTATCCTGGACCATCAAAGTAGGATTCTAGGGAATTCCCTGGGGGTCCAGTGATTAGGACTCAGTGCTTTCACTGCCGAGGGCCCAGGTTCCATCCCTGGTCGGGGAAACTAAGATCCCACAAGCCACGCGGCGCAGCCAAAATAAAATTAAAGGGAAATGTTTTTTTAATTTAAAAAATACAAATAACATAGATAAAGCTACCCCAGCTATCTTCTGAGAGTTAAGAAATAGGAAGAAAGGACCAAAGAACTGCGGTGCCAATAGAAGCTATGGGGTCACTGAACCAATTTCAAGAGCTTTATAACCGCCCCCCACTTCTTATGTGAAGAGCAGTTCTTGCTTTGTCTAAGCCACTTCAAGTTGTCTGTTCTGTTCCTTGCAGCTTCGTAATTGATGCACTGCTCTCCGGAAACGAGCACGATTGATGCACTGTGTCCTGGAGCTGGATGTAGACATCAAGGCTCATTTTCTGGTTGTTCAGTGAGTTCTCACAAACAACTGACGTTGTACCCCGTATCTCTCCCATCTCGTTCATCCAGATAAATTACGGGAGTACAGACTACACTTGACGGATGAATATTCGACCCTATGGAACAGGACCGCTTGGCCTGGGAACCACATGGACTTCTTTTACCAAGACCTACACAGAGAAGAGACTTTCTTACCCTGTATACTTCTTCCCAGAAAACCTCAAGGAAGACAGCCCAAGACTGTGGTTCTTCAGGGGGTCGCCGGGGTTGGAAAAACAAGCCTGGCCAAAAAAGTGATGTTAGAATGGGCAGATAACAAGTTCTACTCCCACAAGCTCTGGAACGCCTTCTACTTCCATTGCCAGGAGGTGGACCAGTTGGACGAGCAGAGCTTCGCGGAGCTCATTGCACGCAAGCTGTCTGGGTCTCGGGCTCTGGCGTCCAAGATCATATCCAAAGCAGACCAGCTTCTGCTCCTCTTTGATGGCTTCGAGGAACTAACCTCAACCCTCATAGATCGACCAGAGGACCTGAGTGAAGACTGGAGCCAGAAGGTGCCCTGGCCTGTCCTCCTGACCAGTTTGCTGAGCAAAAGAATGCTTCCCGGGGCCACGCTAATCATCTTCCTGAGGCTCACCTCTTGGAAGAACTTGCATCCCCTTCTGAAATGCCCGTCTCTGATAACCCTTACAGGGTTTAGTGTGCCTGAGAGATCCAGGTATTTCAGGACGTACTTCAGAAACAAGAGCGAAGCCGATGAAGCCTTGAGTTTTGTCATGGGAAACACGATTCTCTTCTCCATGTGCCAGGTCCCTGTCATCTGCTGGATGGTATGTTCTTGTCTGAAACAGCAGATGGAGAGAGGAGCAAATCTCCTGCACACATTTCCAAACGCCACAGCTGTATTCGTCTACTTTCTTTCCAGCTTGTTTCCAACCAAGGTTAGAGACCTTTTCAATAAGACTCACCAAGAACAATTGAAAGGTCTGTGTTCCTTGGCCGCAGAGGGTATGTGGGAAAGGAGATGGGTGTTTAATAAGAGAGATCTAAACCTGGCCAGACTGGATGAAACAGACGTCGAGACTTTTCTCAGCATAAATATTTTTCGAAGGGTGGTGGGCAACAAAGACCTTTACGCCTTTGCCCACTTGAGCTTCCAGGAATTTTTTGCTGCCTTGTTGTATGTCCTCTGCTTCCCACGAAGACTCAGAAATTTCCATGTGTTGGACCGGTTCCATGTCCTACGCCTGATAGCACATCCTGGAAGAAAGAGAAACCATCTCGCCCAGATGGCGCTTTTTTTATTTGGCCTTTTAAATGACACGTGCGCTCTAGCCGTGGAGCAGGTGTTCAGATGCAAGGTGTCCTTGGGCAACAAGAAGAAATTGCTGAAAGTCGCAGCCCAGCCACATGAATGTGATCCACCAACCCCGCACCACGGGGTCCCACAGCTATTCAACTGTCTGCATGAAATCCGGGAGGAGGTATTTGTGAGTCAGATCCTAAACAACTGTCGTAAAGCTACTTTGGTCATCAGCAGAAGTAAAGACGTGCAAGTGTCTGCCTTTTGCCTTAAGTTCTGTCGACGTTTGCAGGAGTTAGAGCTGACTATCACCCTGATCATCACCAAAGCTAGCAGGCTCTACCCAGATCCCCTTCCTGCCTCTGGGTAAGTGCGCCCGTCTCTCCCTTGGTAGATTCATGGTCCTATCAGACCGTGATAGGACCGTGCCTACCATCTCCTGGGCATCTAGGGTGACCACCTCTGTCTTGAGGGGATCCCTTGCACATGGGACTTTCAGTCTTAAAAACAGAACACAACGTAAAATAGATAGCTAGTGGGATGCAGCCGCATAGCACAGAGAGATCAGCTCGGTGCTTTGTGACCACCTAGAGGGGTGGGATAGGGAGAATGGGAGGGAGACATAAGAGGGAGGAGATATGGGGATATATGTATATGATTCACTTTGTTATAAAGCAGAAACTAACACACCATTGTAAAGCAATTATACTCCAATAAAGATGTTAAAAAAAAACAAACAGAAGATGTTCCTGGGGTGCCGATTTCCATGCTAAAACTGGGAGAATCCTGGAAAAAAACAAGATGAGTGGTTCACCTACCTTGCCTCTATGCTGCACACCCTCCTTCCCATGTATGTGGGGACTGTTTCCTCTATCACCCCAATTCTGTACATCATAAGCCTTTTAGTCTCTAAGGAAGTGCTGTCCAACGAGACTTTCTATGATGGGGAAGAATGAAGGAGAAAATTAGAGGTACTCCCAGAGCCAAACGACACTACGTGCTGATCTTGCTCTGGATTTTGGATTCTGCGCTCACCGTGCCCCTCCCCCACCCCCCAAAAAGAAAGAATAATTTTCCCTTATTCTGTTCCTATATAGAGTTTTTTTTCTTTTTAGTAACAATTTCATAAGCACAGAGTAAGAATATGGATTATATTTTGCATCCTAATCTCTGCCCCCATATAAATCCTAAGTGATTAAAAAGCAACTCCTTTTTTCCCTAAGTCGTAGGAAAATATAAGTGACGCCACGAATCTTCCTGGAATGAAATGAAAAATCCTGTAACAGTTCTGCTGGGCATGTTTTTAAATGAGGGCATCTTACGAAAGTCATAAAGGGGTCTGTGATCATAAGGAAGCCCTGGGTTTGCTAGTAGGTTTTCTCAAGCTTAATCTCTAATGATGAGCCCCTTTCTCTTTTTCTCCCACACAGACCAGAGGGCAGTGATAGGTGTTATCTCTGGTGGCAAGACTTCTGCTCTGTGTTTAGGACACATGAGAATTTGGAAGTCCTGGCTGTGACAAACAGTACTATGGACCCTGATTCAGTGAAGGTCCTTTCTACAGCACTGAAACATCCACACTGTAAACTCCAAAAACTGATGTGAGTATAAAACAAATCCTAGTGGGAAGGAATTCCATGGAAACAGTCTGTTTCCCTCTCTGCTCACGCTAGACGTGCTGAAGGCATCCACGTCCATAGGTTTTTTTTCCTAGTCTTACTGTGATATAATTGACATATAACACTGTAGGTTTAAGTTTTACATCATAATGACTTGACATACATATATTGCAAAATGATGACCACAGTAAGTTTAGTTAACATCCGTCACCTCATACAGTTACCAAAATGTTCTTTCCTAGTGATTGAATGGTCTACTCTCTTAGCATCTTTGAAATCTACTACACAGCAGTGTTAACTACAGTCACCCCAGCACTTATTTGTCTTATAATTGGAAGTTTGTACCTTCTGACCACCTTCACTCAATTTCCGCCCCCCGCCCGCCTCTGACAACCATAAATCTGATCTCTTTTTCTATGAGTTTCATTATTTTTTAGATTCCACATGTAAGTGAGGTTGTTTTTCTAAAGAAGACATACAGATGGCCAACAGGCTCATGAAAAGAGGCTCAACGTCACTAAACATTAGAGGAATGCAGATGAAAGCCACAATGACATATCACCTCACACCTGTCATCAAAAACACAAGAGATAAGAAGTGTTGGTGAGGATGCAGAGAAAAGAGAACCCCAGTGCACTGTTGGTGAAAATGTGAATTGGCTGCCACTGTGGAAAACAGCATGGAGGTCCCTCAAAAAACTAAAACTCCTAGTTGTTTTTACTGCCTGAATGGTGATGTGCTAAGCAGGTACTTAGTATGGTTTACCACTGCATTCCTTTGAGGTAAGTACTGTTATCCTGATTTTTTTAAGGGAGAACCAGAGAGGTTAAGTGACTTGTCTGAGATCACACAGCTGGTAAGCTTTGGGGAACGCTGTCCATCTCAGGTAGTCTGAGGCTTGCCTCGTCCATCATTACACCACACTTCTGTGATGCATCACGCTTCGCAGGCCCCTGCATGTCACAGGTCAAGATTTCCATGAAAGAGGGAAGAAGGTGAGCCAGATCCAATTGCAGTGTGGCAAGCTCTACGAAATGAAACATGCATGTACACCTTGACCCCAAGGTCCAATTTTTAAATCCACCCGAGATAAATACATATGTACATACTCGGAGGAATGGATGAGAACATCACTGCAACATTATCTTCAATAGCAAAAAATGTACAGACATTTATGTAGCACTCATCCTCTGCTGGGCTGTCTTAGGTCCAGCACTGTGTTTCAGTGCTCTTAAAACTCACAACCATCCTAAAGAAGTAGGTATTTCATGAGGAAGCTAGGGCACGAGGTTACACAGCTGGTACGTAATTGGAATACAGATTTAAACTCCAGAATCAGTGGCTCCAGAATCAGTTCTTTTAGCTATTACTTTATACACTCTCTCCCTATGGTTTTTAAAACCCAGAAACTCAATACTTCATCAAAATTCCTTGAAATAGCCCACTTGACCAGTATCTGACCTATTTTCTCTCCTGTTATTATAATGATTATCATTAACTCCCATTGTTTTAAAAAGATTTTTTTTGATGTGGACCAATTTTTTTTAAGTCTTTATTGAATTTGTTACACTATTGCTTCTGTTTTATGTTTTGCTTTTCTGGCCGCAAGGCATGTGGAAATCTTAGCTCCCGGACCAGAGGTGGAACCCACACCCCCTGCATTGGAAGGCAGAGTCTTAACCCTGGACCACCTGGGAAGTCCCTAGCTCCCATTTTTTGAGTGCCTTCCTGTCTACATCAAGCCCTATGCAGAACCTCTTACAGGCATCACTTGTGTTAATTCTCGCAACCGTCCGAAGTGGAAAATGTCATGAGCTCTCTCGAGGACGTGAAATGAATCTTGAGGAGATTAAGTGACTCACGTAAGGTCGTCCAACTAGGAGGCTGACCTGAGAAGAGAATCCAGTTTGGAGCCCTGGGCTGCACAGAAAGGGGCCTCACGCATTTTGGACCGATTGAATGAAGAAGAACTAATTAGCAAATGGGGAAATGTTGGTCAAAATGTACTATAAACTTCCAGTTAAACATTGAATACTTTCTGGGGATCTAATTAGTTAACAATACTGTATGGTATACTTGAAAGTTGCTAAGAGAATAGATCTTCAATGTTCTCACCCCCAAAAGAAATGGTAAGTATGTGACCAGATGGAGGCGGTTAGCTGATGCTCAGGTGGTAATCATTTTGCAATATGTAAGTGCATCAAATCAACAAGTGATGTACACTTTAAACTGACACATTGTTATCTGTATCATCTCAACAAAGCTGGAGGGGAAAAAAAACCTAATTAGCCACCTTGATTGTGGTGATGGTTTCATGGGTGTATGAACACGTCCAAACTCATGAAATTGGGTGCATTAGGTATATGATAGATGCACTTTTTTTGGTGTGTCGATTATACCTTAATAAAGCTGTTCAAGAAAAAAGAGCTGATGGGCTGATGCGAGCCTGTGATAACCAGACACTGCTTACCTCTGCAGCTTTAGACACGTGAGCCCTCTCGTGTTGAATGAAGACTTAATCAGAGTTTTGGTGGAAAACCAGTACCTGAGATGCTTGGAAATACAAGACACGGAAGTGAGATGCCAGGTCATGGAGTTTCTGTGCAACGCCTTGAAACACCCCCAGTGTTTTCTACAGTGTCTGAGGTGAGACTGGGAGGGATGGAGAGAGAACCCTGGCACCCAGGCGGTCCGTTCAGAGGTGGAGGTTACATGCCCAGCCTGCCTGACATCTTACCGTAATCAGTTGTCAGTTTCACTCAGCTTTCTTCTTTTATCAAAGTATAGTTGATTTACAATATTGTGTTAGTTTCAGGTGTACAGCAAAGTGATTCAGTTATACATATATATATTTTTTAATATATAAATTTATTTATTTATTTTTGGCTGACTTGGGTCTTTGTTGCAGTGCGCGGGCTTCTCATTGCGGTGGCTGCTCTTGTTGCGGAGCACGGGATCTAGGCGCGCGGGCTTCAGTAGCTGTGGCACGCGGGCTCAGTAGTTGTGGCGCACGGGCTTAGTTGCTCCGCGGCGTGTGGGATCTTCCCGGACCAGGGCTCTAACCCGTGTCCCCTGCATTGGCAGGTGGGATTCTTAAGCGCTGCGCCACCAGGGAAGCCCTACATATATATTTTTTTAACATCTTTATTGGAGTATAATTGCTTTACATTGTTGTGTTATACATATATTTTTGCAGATGCTCTTCCATTATAGGTTATTGTGAGAGATTGAATATAGTTCCCTGTACTATACAGTAAACCCTATTGTGTATATATTTTATATATAATGGTATATATCTGTTAATCCCAAACTCCTAATTTATCCCTCTCCCCCCACCCCCACTGTCCCCTTTGGTAACCATAAGTTTATTTTCTATGTCTGTGAGTTTGTTTCTCTTTTATAAATAAATTTATTTATATTATGTTTTAGATTACAGTATAAGTGATATCAAAATATTTGTCGATAACTCACTTCACTCAGTATGATAATCTCTGGGTCCATCCATGTTGCCGCGAATGGCAATATTTCATTCTTTTTTATGACTGTTCACTCAGATTTTTTTTTAAGGTGACAATTTCATATATGTATGCACTGTGAAATGATTGCCACAGTCAGGCTACATAACCCATGTGCCACCTCACAAAGCCACCATCTGAACACTTGAGATCAACTCTCTTAGCAAACATCAAGTATACTCTACAGTCTTATTAACCATCATCACCATGATGTACATTAGGTCTCCAGAATTTATTCATCTTCTAACTGGAAGTTTGTGCCCTTTGACCATCATTTCCCCCACCCCAGCCCCTGCAACCACCATTCTACCCTCTGGTTCTAAGTTTCATTCAGCTTGAAAACTACAATTTGATGTCCCAGGTGTGTCTGAGATAGAGAAACCATAGCCCTAGGGGTGAGCTTGGGCCAGCCCACCCTGGCTTGCAAGAGCTGATTGTTAAACATTCAGGAATTTGGTGGGGTTGTTAAACAGCATTATTAAAAAACTAACTCACATAAACTTAATATTGAATAAATTATATTAAAAAACAAAGGTAATAGTTAAAGCTCATTACTTCCTAATTTTTCTTACTATATTGTTATCGGTGTCAGCTTTCAGCAAACCTTTTCTATGAAGGGCCAGGTAAGGAATATTTTCAACTTTGCAAGATGTACAGTCTCTGTCACGACTATTCAGCTCTGCTATAACATCTGAATTAAATAGTGGTGACAGAGTGCTAAAATATCCATTGCCAATATGCAAATGAATAGGCATGGTTGTGTTCCAATAAAACTTTATTATGATTAATAATTATGTATTCATAGAGTTCATCAGTAACTTTAATGGTTTATTATCAATTGTATTATTAATAACTGTAATAATTATATAATTTACTAGTGATTTTATTTATGTATGAACACTGCAATTTGAATTTCATTTAATTTTCATGTGTCACAAAATATTCTTTAACTATTAAAAAAAATTTTAGGGACTTCCCTGGTGGTGCAGTGGTTAAGAATCCACCTGCCAATGCAGGGGACATGAGTTCGAGCCCTGGTCCAGGAAGATCCCACGTGTCATGGAGCAACTAAGCCCGTGCTCCACAACTACTGAGCCTGCGCTCTAGAGCCCTCGAGCCACAACTACTGAGCCCATGCGCCTTAGAACCTGTGCTCCGCAACAAGAGAAGACACCACAATGAGAAGCCCGCGCACTGCAACAAAGAGTAGCCCCCTCTCGCTGCAGCTAGAGAAAGCCCATGTGCAGCAACAAAGACCCAACACAGCCAAAAATAAATTTAAAAAAAAATTTTAGATCACTCAGTTCACGGGCTGTACAGGACCAGGTGGTAATGCAAATTTGGTCCACGGGCCATAGTTTGACTGAATCTCATTCTTTATCCTGAAAAAGGTTTGGCAAATAAATGTAAAAAGAAGTTGTATTTCAAGGGCAGAATCAAGTCCCTGGTTTGGAATTAGACCCCGACAGTTAGCCCATGCCAATTTGTCATGGCCCTGAGTGTGTATTATTTGCTATTGATTATTTGCAATTCAGACGCTGAATTTGATGCAGGTTTACTCAGGGAAGAGGGAAATCACCCCTCCAGTCACTCTTGGGTGAAGAACAAGGATGTGAGACAGTAGGTGAGGTCTAGGTGGCTATGTGGGTACCATTTTCCCCAGGAGCTAAGGTTCAACGTTTTTGCGTGGCTTCTGTAGGTTGGAAGATTGCCCTTTCAGCCCGAGAAACTGGGCTGATCTTGCCAGGAATCTCAAAAACAATGTTCACCTGAAGACTCTAATGCTGAAACGTAGCTCCCTGGAGAGGTTTGAGCCATGTCACCACCTGCCAGTGGCCCAACTGGAGAAGCTGTCGTAAGTCTTTTTGTGGTTGTCATGCTGTTGCCCAGTTGTTTGGTAGATTGAGTGTTTCTAGGAGAAAAACAGAAATGGGGGAATGTGTGTATAATGGAGCAAAATTAAGTCGTGATTGTTAATGTCATAGATGGGGCAATGAAGGCTTGAGCTGAGAGAGAGAGACGGGGAGACAGAGACAGAGACAGAGAGACAGAACTACATAAAAGTACATATTTGCACCTAATATCCTAGAATATATAACTATAATGAGCCTGATGTATCCATCATCCAGTTTTTGAAATAGAACCTTAACAGTACTATTTTCCTTCCTCACTGATCATACCAATCCCCACCCCCATGACCCCCACCCCCCCATAGCCATCTTGGGTTGATCAGGCTCCTTATTTGTATTTACACTGATAATACTGTATATGGATCCTTAAACAGAGCACAGTTTTGCAGTGCTTTGAATTTCACATAAGTGGCCTCATTGAGCATGTGTTCTTTTTCCAATCAACTGACATTTTAGTCTTCATCTGTGTTTAGTTGCTTCTATAGGCTGTTCCTCTTTGGTGCTGAATGATAACATTTGTATGAATGTGCAACAATTTAGGTGTCCACCTTACTTGCCACCGAGGGTTGAGCCATTAATACACACACACACACACACAACCTGACACACCAACACACAATAGTAGAATTGCCACGTCATGGAGAGCATTCATCTTCAGTTCTACCAGGCTTGTTTCCAGACTGTTGATACCAATTTGCAGTCCCACCAATGGTGTGTATGAAAGTTCCCCCAACTCCAAATTCTCATCCTACTCTTGTTACTGTTACTGCTTTTGCCAATCTGTTGAGCAGAAAATAACATGTTATTGTTTATTTATGACACAAGTACCACTTTATTATTTTTTAATTGAAGTATAATTGACTTACAATACTATATGAGTTTCAGGTGTATGACACAGCGATCTGATATTTTTCTACGTTACAAAATGATCTCCACGATAAGTCTAGTTATCATCTGTCACCATACAAAGTTATTACAACATTAGATACTTTCTTGTTTATGTTTGCACTTCCCTCACCACACATGAAAACGTTTTCAGGACCTTCCTATACATCTTAGTTTCTCTGACACAAGAGCCTGCTTCTGTCTTCGGTGCGTGTTTCTATTTTTCTTTACCTTGTGAGATGGTGTCTCTTCCCAGGTCACCTCCATATATGTTATTTACTGTGTAGTCATTGCTGGGCCCTTTCTCTTCCCTCTTCATCCCTCTCTGTGACTGTTTTCCTGCTCCCCAACTTCTTCTCACATCAAAGTTGCTATTCTCCCCCTTAAATCTGGGAAGCCCTAAGAGCTGGTAACAGAAGTAGGATGAGGCGTTTGCATTTAGAAGGAAAGCCCTGATTAAAATCCTCATCTCTCAGCATGAGACAAGGAAAATCCTGTCGCAGGCATTAATTAAATTGCACCCTGTCTGTGTGTGTCTCTCCCACAGGTTGGAGAACTGTGACCTCACGTCACTTTCCTGCAAAAGTCTTATCTCTTCTCTTGTGAGTAACGAGAATCTGACCCATTTGAGCTTGGCAGAAAATGCCTTGAAGGATGACGGGGCGAAACAGCTTTGGAATGCCTTGCAACGCTCTCAGTATCCTCTGCAGAGGCTGGTGTAAGTCCCCAAATGTCCTCTTTTTGGAACTCCCTGGAGTAGAATAGGGCAATGGAGACCAGCTGTGATATATGTGTCCATTTACGCAACATACTTATTAAGCGCCTACTGCATATTAGGCATTGTGCTGATACTGGAAGAAAGCATAATAAAGAGGAAGGTGGTTATGATTTCAGTTTCAGAGGCAAATTATCTAGCAGCAGAGTTCTCAAACTGTGTGCCGAGGTACCCAGGGGTGAACTCACAGAGGTGCTGCAGGATATTTGAAATGTAAGAGATACTGACATCTGTTCATCGCCGCAAGAAGTATTAGCTTGAGGTAGTTCTGTTCTAACATCAGGTTGTGCTACATTCCTTTCAAAGATGTCATATCTTTGCAAAGCTCCGTCTTTAGCAATTGCGATCACGAGAGCAAGTGCATTGCAAAAAAGTTTTTTTACAGATTTTATTTTAGTTTTTGGCCATGCCGTGCAGATTGTGGGATCTTAGTTCCCTGACCAGGGATTGAACCCAGGTCCTCTGCAGTGAAAGTGTGGAGTCCTAACCAGTGGACCACCAGGGAATTCCACAGAGCAAAATTTAATGAAGTACAGGGGTGATGTGAAAAAAGTGAGATGCTAAGGAGGGCATAAATGGAGAAAGTTTGGGAACCTCTGATCCAATGTATTCCTCTAACTCCTAAAGTTTGGGAGTGAGTGTTATACCTCTGAGATCAGAATAATGTAATGTGACCTGACTTTCTGCTTAGAAGTGAGTCATGTATCAACCTCAGTGATATGGACCAGGATACATACTAAGTGATATCCTCTTTGGTGTTTACCTCACTCTATCCTGAATTCTTTAAATGACTTCCCCTAGGTATCAGGGCACATTGGCTGTCATTGACAGAAATTAAACTCAGACTGTCTTAAACCATAAAGAAATTTACTGGCTCATAAAACCAGAAATGCTGAACTGACACACAATATCCCCTGAACCCACTGAAGCTTTCAGGATCCCAAAAAGAAGCGGGAAATGGTGCAGCTGCTTTGGAAAACAGGCGGGTATCTCCTCAAAAGGTTAAACAGAAACATAATATGAGTCAGCGATTCTACTCCTTGGTATACATGCAAGAGAAATAAAAACAAAATCTGCACAAAAAATTGTACAAGGATTTCCATGGCGGCATTATTTGTAGTAACAAAAAAGTGGGAAACAATCCAAGTGTCCAAAAGCTGATGAATGGATAAAGTGTGGTCTATCCATATGATGGAATATTATTCAACCATAAAAAGCAACAAACTATATATTAATACATTCTGCTGCAAAGTGGATGAATCTTGAAAATATTATGCTAAATGAAAGAAGCCAATCACAAAGACCATATAGAGTATGATTCTATTTATATTAAATGTCCAGAACAGGCAAATTGACAAGAAGAGAAAGCAGATTAGTGGTTGCTAGAGCTGGGGTGGGTGGGGGAAGAAACTGGGAATGACTGCTAAAACGTACACCGTTTTCCTTTCTGGGGTGATGAAAATGTTCTAGAATCGTGGTAAATGTTGTGCAACTCTGTAAATATACTGAAAACCAATGGTGTGTACACTTCCAATGGGTGAACTATATGGCATGTTAATTATATCTTGATCAAGCTGTTATACCAAAAAAAAAAAGGCAGGAAAGAAAGCTAAGGGTGTTTTGGTTGGTGTTTCTCTGCAGGCTGAGAAATTGTGCCTTGACCTCTGAGTGCTGTCGGGATATGGCTTCTGCTCTTGATAAAAATAAAAACCTGAGAAGTCTGGACCTTGGTTTTAATAGCCTGAAGGACGACGGGGTTATCCTGCTCTGTCAGGCCCTGATGAACCCTGACTCTGGCCTACAGATTCTTGAGTAAGTTGTCCCCGTTTCCTTCTTTGAGACCAAGTGTCTGTAAAATTCTCTTGGGGTAGAATGTGGGAATGTGTTTTGCACTTCTGGGGTGTTCCCTCCATTTGGTTGGAGGACTTGGAAACTTCAGAGCAGTGGTTCTCAAAGTGCAGTCCTCAGACTAGGAACCTTTTCATCAGGGAAGTTGTTAGAAAGGCAAATTCTTGCATCTTTTGTCTCTCTGTGTCTGGTTTATGTCACTGAGTATAATGCCCTCAAGGTCCACCCTTGTTGTCACAAACAGAATTTCATTCTTTTTATTGGCTGAGTAGTATTCCATTGTATGTATATGTCACATCTTCTATATCCATTCATCTGTCGATGGGAATTGAGGTTGCTTCCGTGTCTTGGCTATTGTGAATAGTGTTGCTATGAACATGCGGGTGCGGGTATCTCTTCCATATCCTGGTTTCGATTCCTTTGGGTCCATACCCAGAAGTGGGGTTGCTGGATCTTGTGGTACCCTGCGGGTTGGGACCCCCCCCCCGAGTCTGTGCTTCACAATAACCTCCCATGATTCCCGTGAATGCTAGAGTTTAAGGACCATTGTTAAATTCTTCCGTTCAATGAAAGATAAAGAAGAATTTGTTCATTTTAGACTAATACCTTAGATGGCGAGGCTTCCAAAATCAATGTTTATGCTTAGGGAATCTGTTTTTTTGTATATATTTTTTCC
The DNA here is from genome assembly GCF_002837175.3 of Physeter macrocephalus. Classification (NCBI taxonomy): domain Eukaryota; kingdom Metazoa; phylum Chordata; class Mammalia; order Artiodactyla; family Physeteridae; genus Physeter; species Physeter macrocephalus. Next base: position 3,678,301 of record NC_041230.1, read on the forward strand.
TTCTCCTAAAGGTCTCTATGCTAACATGCATACTAGCCAAGTGATTTGAAAGAATTCATCCTATTTTTAATTGTTTTAGTGGTTACCCTAAATATTTAGAAAAGATTTATAGACATCTCTGATGACAAAGGTTGAAACATTTTTTTGAGTATTTTTTTTATTTTTTATTGGCGTATAGTTGATTAACAATGTTGTGTTAGTTTCAGATGTACAGCAAAGTGATTCAGTTATACATATACAACTTTTTTTTGCCTCTTTTCTACCTGCATTTTTTGTTCACTATTGGTATGATCTGGGTTCTAAGTCTAGATCACTTTTTCCACTCAGACATGGGAGAGCACACAGAGAAAGTTTGTTACGTTAAGACAGAAGCAGGGCAGAGACGCACACCCGGAGATAAAGGGTGTGGGCGTCCCTCCTAATGAGGAGGAGCCCCATAAAGAGGCGGTTAAGTCATTCATATACTGCAGTTCTTCCGGGTCTTTGTTTACCTTTGGCCAGTTATCTGATTTTTTTTGTTTGTTTGTTTGTTTTTTGCGGTACGCTGGCCTCTCACTGTTGTGGCCTCTCCCGATGCGGAGCGCAGGCTCCAGACGCGCAGGCTCAGCGGCCATGGCTCACGGGCCCAGCCGCTCCGCGGCACGTGGGATCTTCCCGGACCGGGGCACGAACCCGCGTCCCCTGCATCGGCAGGCGGACTCTCAACCACTGCGCCACCAGGGAAGCCCTCAGTTATCTGATTTCTTTTTCCACACCTGACCTGCCCTAGGACCCTCCCCAGCTTGCGTGCGCAACTTTTTTCCAAGATGGATTTCAGCCCAGAGGCCTATGGGAGGGCCTTAGCATCACATGTTATGGGGTGGTGCCCCTCCTTTTTGACCCCCAAGGAGCCTTTCTGCACATGTGCAATGTCTCCCTTGCCCCAAGGATGGGAAATACGTAACCTCTTGATCTTTTAACAGGGTTTGTCCCACTCTGTCCCTGCCGTAGAAATGTCCAGTGTCTGGTTATTTACCCTATTTCTGTTACTGGTTTTTATATTGAAGTGCAGATCTCGAAATATAGACAGGAATCCGGTCATAAATATGTAGTCCTGGAGTCCGTTTGTCTCTTGCTTCAGGAAATGTAAACAGGGGGCTGGTAATGAATGTCTGGCCTGGTGCCTATCTTCTTCTCACCCAAGGAAGTATAAACAGGAGGCCAGTTGTAAATGTCTAGCCTGGAGCCCATCTGTCTCCTGCCTCACTTTTATTTTGCATATATACTCATTTGTGTTATTTTTAATATTGCACATATAAGTGATATCACATAAGTCTAGAGCATTTAAATCACATTATGTTACATCCTTAATTTCTAGGATTAGTCCTGATAATGGATTTCATTTTTGTTGATAATTAACTACTCGACGGGAGTTCTGGAGGTCACAATTCTTTTACTCCAGAAAGTTAGTCTTGGGTTTTGAATTTTATTTTTAAAATTATTTATTTATTTATTTTGGGCTGTGTTGGGTCTTCATTGCTGCTCGCGGGCTTTCTCTAGTTGCAGCGAGCAGTGGCTACTATATTGATTCATCTTTTAGAGTAAGTGAAGTATATTTTCAAGTATGAAATAAATTTCTAGATGAGCACAAATTAAAAAGCTATATATACATATATGTACGTACATAAACTGATTCACTTTGCTGTACACCAGAAACTAACACAACATTGTAAATCAACTACAATTTTTTTAAAACTACTACTATATTTATTTATTTATGGTTGGTTTGTTGGTTGATGGGATCTTCTTTGCTGCATGCAGTCTTTCTCTAGTTGTGGCGAGCAGGGGTTACTCTTTGCTGCAGTGCACAGGCTTCTCATTGCAGTGGCTTCTCTTGTTCCGGGGCACGGATCTTCCCGGAACAGGGCTTGAACCCGTGTCCCCTGCGTTGGCAGGCGGATTCTTAACCTCTGCGCCACCAAGGAAGTCCTAGTTTTGGGTTTTAAATATTGATTCATCTTTTAGAGTAAGTGAAGTATATTTTCAAGTATGAAATAAATTTCTAGATGAGCACAAATTAAAAAGCTATATATACATATATGTATGTACATAAACTGATTCACTTTGCTGTACACCAGAAACTAACACAACATTGTAAATCAACTACAATTTTTTTAAAACTACTACTATATTTATTTATGGTTGGTTGGTTTGTTGGTTGATGGGATCTTCTTTGCTGCATGCAATCTTTCTCTAGTTGTGGCGAGCAGGGGTTACTCTTTGCTGCAGTGCACAGGCTTCTCATTGCAGTGGCTTCTCTTGTTCCGGGGCACGGGCTTTAGTCACGCTGGCTTCAGTAGTTGTGGCACGTGGGCTCAGTAGTTGTGGCTCGCGAGCTCTAGAGCACAGGCTCAGTAGTTGTGGCAGACGGGCTTAGTTGCTCCGCGGCATGTGGGATCTTCCCTGACCAGGGATTGAACCCCTGTCCCCTGCATTGGCAGGTGGATCCTTAACCACTGCGCCACCAGGGAAGTCCTACTACTATACTTAAAATAATCAACAAGGACTTACTGTATAGCACAGAGAACTCTGCTTAATATTCTGTAATAACCTAAATGGGAAAAGAATTTGGAAAAGAATAGATATACTTATATGTGCAACCAAATCCCTTTGCTGTATGTCTGAAACTAACACAACATTGTTAATCAACTATACTCCAAAATAAAATAACATTTTTAAAAAGAAAAATAAGCTACTTGGAATGAAATGACTCTTTCTGGTCGGAGTGTGATTTCCAGGCTGTGAGCAGCTAGGCTGGCTGAGCTCTCAGATGAGGGATGCAGCAACTTTTCTGCTGCCTGTTTCTCTCCCACAGGCTGGAAAAGTGCCTGTTCACTTCCGTCTGCTGCCGGGCCATGGCTTCTGTGCTCCTCAACAACCAAACTCTGAGATACCTGGACTTGAGCAAGAACGACATCGGGTTCGGGGGCATCCTCCTCCTGCGTGAGGCCGTCAGGAAGAGGAAGTGGGGATCTGAGTTCTCTCTGTAAGTATCTGCTGGGTTCCCTGTGCAGGACTCATAGCCCTAGGAAAGCTCCTCATCAGCAGTGAGATTCTGGACCCCAAATGCTGTCGGCAGATGTTGCTAACGACCTTTGTTCCTTTCCTGGGGATTTTTAAAAAAATAAATTTATTTATTTTATTTATTTATTTTTGGCCGCGTTGGGTCTTCGTTGCTGCGCGCGGGCTTTCTCTAGTTGTGGTGAGCGGGGGCTACTCTTCGTTGCGGTGCGCGGGCTTCTCATTGCGGTGGCTTCTCTTCTTGCGGAGCACGGGCTCTAGGCACACGGGCTCAGTAGTTGTGGTTTGCGGGCTCTAGAGCGCAGGCTCAGTAGTTGTGGTGCACGGGC
>NC_041230.1:3681759-3690036 GCF_002837175.3 Physeter macrocephalus
GCTCTAGAGCGCAGGCCCAGTAGTTGTGGCGCACGGGCTTAGTTGCTCCGCGGCATGTGGGATCTTCCCAGACCAGGGCTCGAACCTGTGTCCCCTGCATTGGCAGGTGGATTCTTAACCACTGCGCCACCAGGGAAGCCCTCCTAGGGATTTATAGTTTCCTTCATGTGGCTGACAAACCACAACTCCTGGGTGTGAAATGGGAAAATAAACCTGGATTCTCCTGTCTGCTCTTCTTTTTTTTGCATTTTAAAAATATTTATTTATTTGTTTGTTTGTTTTTTACAGTAGGTCCTTGTTGGTTGTCTATTTTAAGTATAGTGTGTACATATCAATCCCAAACTCCCAATCTACCCCTCCCCCTCTCTCTTCCCCCTGCCCCGGTAACCATAAGTTCATTCTCTAAGTCTGTGAGTCTGTTTCTGTTTTGTAAATCAGTTCATTTGTATCATTGTTTTAGATTCCGCATATAAGCGATATCATATGGTATATGTCTTTCTCTGCCTGACATACTTCACTCAGTAGGATAATCTCCAGGTCCATCCATGTTGCTGCAAATGGCATTATTTCGTTCCTTTTTATGGCTGAGTAATTAATATTCCATGGTATATATGTAGCACATCTTCTTTACCCATTCCTCTGTTGATGGACACTTAAGTTGCTTCATGTCTTGGCTATCGTAAACAGTGCTACAATGAACACTGGGGGGCATGTATTCTTTCGGGTTATGGTTTTCTCTAGATATATGTCCAGGAATGGGATTGCTGGATCATATGGTAGCTCTATTTTTAGTTTCTTAAGGAAACTCCACACTCTTCTCCATAGTGGCTGCACCAATTTATATTCCCACCAACAATGTAGGAGGGTTCTCTTTTCTCCACACCCTCTCCAGCATTTATTGTTTCTAGATTTTTTGATGACGGCCATGCTGACTAGTATGAGGTGGTAGCTCGTTGCAGTTTTTTTTAAATTTTTTATTTATTATTTTTGGCTATGCCTCACAGCTTGTGGGATATTAGCTCCCTGACCAGGGATTGAATCAGCACCCCCTGCATTGGAAGTGCAGAGCCTTAACCACTTATGTCCAGGAATGGGATTGCTGGATCATATGGTAGCTCTATTTTTAGTTTCTTAAGGAAACTCCACACTCTTCTCCATAGTGGCTGCACCAATTTATATTCCCACCAACAATGTAGGAGGGTTCTCTTTTCTCCACACCCTCTCCAGCATTTATTGTTTCTAGATTTTTTGATGACGGCCATGCTGACTAGTATGAGGTGGTAGCTCGTTGCAGTTTTTTTAAAATTTTTTATTTATTATTTTTGGCTATGCCTCACAGCTTGTGGGATCTTAGCTCCCTGACCAGGGATTGAATCAGCACCCCCTGCATTGGAAGTGCAGAGCCTTAACCACTGGACCACCAGGGAGGTCCCCTCATTGTAGTTTTGATTTGCATTTCTCTAATAATTAGCGATGTTGAGCATCTTTTCATGTGCCTCTTGGCCAACTGTAAAAGAAAAAAAAGTTAAAACGTAGCCATCTGCTCTTAAACTGTTTGTTTCTTCATCTTCTCTCCTGTCTTAAACAAATGAATGTGTTATCATCACTTACCAGATCTGCCGCTGTGAAGGGCTTAGTGGATCTTTCTGTTTCTCCATCTGAAATATTGGGTTGGCATCCTCCTCTAGGAGATACTATGAGGATTGGAAGAAAGTGCATCTATAAGGCACTAAATTCAGTGCCTGAGACCATCATGATCTCAATTATCGATGGATTCTGGGTAAAGGTCATAGGAAACAGCTGATGTATTCATTATCTATTGCCCTGGAACAAATTATCTCAATGCTTAATAAGGCAACACACATTTGTTGTAAAATTTCTGAAGGTCAGAAATACGGGAGCGGTTTAACTGGATGGTTCTACTCAGGCTCTTTTAAGAGCTGAGTTAAGGTGTTGACTGGAGGGTGATGAGGCTGGAGGACCAACCTCCAAGCTCACCCACGTGGCTGTTGGCAGGAGGCCTCAGTTGTTCTCTGCAAGGCTGCTCCTAACGTTGCAGCTAGCTCCCTCCTGAACAAGTGATGGGAGAGGGAAGAAGGAGGCAGAGGGGGGGCAAAAGTGCCCAAAAAAGAGCCACAGTCTTTTATTACTGAATCTTGAAAGACCTATCCCTTCTGTTTTATTCTAATGGTCACACAGACCCACTATAGCTCAGTGAGAGAGGGGGCTACATGAGATTGTGAATAACAGAAAGAAGGATCTTTGGGGCCACTTGGAGGCACCTGCCACACCTGTAATTGGTGTATCCAAGGCACCTGGGCTTTACCCCTGAGCTCTTGAGAGCTGCACCATTGATCTTGAGCTTGTTGACTAGAAAAATATATTCACAACCTAAAAGTTGAGAGGTAGGTTTTATTCAGAAGGAATTTTTAGGACTTCAAGCCCAGGAGTCAGAGTCTCAAGTAACCCTGAGAGAACTGCTCTGAGGAGGTGATGGGGGAGCTAGGATATACAGGAGTTTTACAACAAAGGGCAGGTGGTAGGAACAAAAGATTACTGTTAATAAAAGAAAAGCAGATATCTCGAGTTAAGGCACTTAGCACTTTCCTATGTATGGAAAGATGCAAGAGTCTGGGCTCACTGAAGTTGTTCCTTTGATATGTATCTCAGCTACTTGGGGCCAGTATCCTGTGTTTTCTCATCCTGAGTTCCCTCAGGGCTCACCGTGGGGAGCGGCTGCAGTCTGGTGGCTGCTAGATGGCAGGTATTCTTCGTTTCCTTCCCGAGTTCCCTCTGTGCTCACCAGCTCACCATTGGGTTGCAATCACTGATGACTGTGACATCCTTTGTTTACTGATACGGCAGGCAATATTCCATTTACAGTAAGTCCCCTACATACGAACCTTCAAGTTGCGAGCTTTCAGAGACGTGAACGTGCATTCACATATCCAGTCACGTAAGTTAGTTCACCTGTCTAGCGTACATTGTCTCGTGCGTGCGTCCTCTACTGGTTGTGCAGCTCTCCCTCCGTCTCCTATGGCTGAGGATCCTTCAGCTCTGCCATCGCCCACCTCCTCTCCCTCCTGCAGTCAGTAACTCTTCTTGCCTGTTCACTCAATGCCAGCCCCTGGATGCCAGCTGTTATACTGTACTACTGTACTTTTCAACGTACTGTACTGTAAGATTAAAAACGTTTTTGTGTGTGTGTTTGCTTGTTTTTATGTATTATTTGTGTGAAAAGTATCATAAACCTATTACAGTACAGTACTATATAGCCAATTGTGTTAGTTGGGTACCTAGGCTAACTTTGTTGGACTTATGAACAAATTGGACTTACAAACGTGCTCTCAGAAGGGAATGTGTTCGTATGTAGGGGACTTACTGTATCAATCTCATGGGTGGTAAATTTCTGTCCTAGAGGTTTTACATATTTTCCAGCACTGCAAAAGAAAACCGAGCATAGGAGAACCAAACCCGATTCTTATCCTTCTCAGGGAGAAGAAACAGAGCGATGGAGTGGATATGATGAGAAGACTGGAGGGCCCAGTGGTGAACAACAATATCCTGAAGATAGTTCAGGACTGGAAAGATGAGTGCTGTGATAAGGCAGAGTGGACGAATTGATCTTGTGACCCCCTGGATAATGTTTTCCTGATGAAAAATTGGGCAATGGTTTCCTATTCTGTGGGCCATTCTGAGTCTACAATGGCTCAGTTAGTTCTGGGAAATGGTGTAACACGTGACCTCCAAATAGCTCCCTCGGAGATACTGAAGGTCATGTGTCAGACATAGATTAGTCACGGAATTGGGGGCACCACGGTAAGGAGCATTCCAGCTCACTTCTACTCCTTCCTGGCTTCTGGATGTCATTGAATATGTCATGTTAACATTGTCTCTGGGAAATATCTGACTCACCTCCTGGAGTATTGTGAGAATTGAATTAAAAATGTGCATGAATGCAATCCACAAACTTGTAAAGTGTTGTTTATTTACAAATAGACTTGTACATCAACTGTTACGAAGGAAGACATCTTGCCTCGAAAGAGCGTCCACTACTGTATAGCACAGGGAACTCTGCTCAATGTTATGTGGCAGCCTGGATGGGAGGAGACTTTAGGGGAGAATGGATACATGTACATGTATGGCTGAGTCCCTTTGCTGTGCATCTGAAACTATCACAGCATTGTTAATCGGCTATACTCCAATCCAAAACAAAATAAAAAGTTTTTAAAATGATAATAAAAAAATAGGAAGAAAACAGGGTCCAGAGAAAATTTCTGAGGGAGATAATGTAGCAAGTGATGGAACAGGGAAATCACCTCATGTTTAAGGAACTCTTTTTTAAAAAGTGAAGTGTGGGACTTCCCTGGTGGCACAGTGGTTGGGAATCTGCCTTCCAATGCAGGGGACACGGGTTTGAGCCCTGGTCCGGGAAGATCCCACAGGCCGGGGAGCAACTGAGCCCGTGCGCCACAGCTACTGAGCCTTTGATCTAGAGCCCGCGAACCACAACTACTGAGCCCGTGCGCCACAACTACTGAAGCCTGCACACCTAGAGCCCGTGCTCCGCAACAAGGGAAGCCACCACAATTAGAAGCCCGTGCACCGCAACGAAGAGTAGCCCCAGGTCTCTGCAACTAGAGAAAGCCCGCGAACAGCAATGAGGACCCCATGCAGCCAAAAATAAATTAATTAATTAAAAATAAAAAGTGAAGTATGACAACTTTTTTTAAGGAGTTTAGTCCACTAATAAACAAATTAAAGTGAATTTCACTTGGATGTATACTAGGCTGAACCTGGACCCAGTTTGGAAGGTCTAGAGGGTGGTCTCCTGAATTCTGTCTCCCCAGTGACCATCACAGGACCTTGAGAAGCCTTAGAACGTGCAGGTGGCCTCCTGTGCAACGTCGTGGAATAGACCGCACATCACAAAACAGACTGCACTTTTTTTTTTCTTTTGGCCACACCGTGTGGCTTGTGGGATTTTATTTCCCCAACCAGGGATTGAACCCGGGCCCTCTGGACTAGCAGGGAATTTCCCAGACTCTGCAGTTTTTCGGGTCCTAGCTATCTAGCACAGGACTAAAGTAGTTAGGGCAGCATTTAGAACTCAAAGATCTAGAAAGCAGTCATACACGTATTTTCTTTTGAAACAGTCCTCTTCTTCTACACAAAGTGATGACCGGGTATTACCTACGTTGGTTTCTCAACTCTCTAAAGGGGTCTTGTTGCAAAAGTCAGAGCAGTTGAGACCCTCAACCCCACCCCCAGTCCATTCTTCAGGGGTGGACAGAAATAAATGTCCATCCAAAGTCGGACTCTAGAGTGAAAATTTGCTTCAATTTGTTCTCCAGAGACCAGAATTTCACACGTCATGCATTGCTAAGAGGATTCACAGCGACTGAGGTGAGGCTGCCCAAAACGCTTTGCCTGGGGTGGGCAGGCTTGGAGGTGGGCGATGTAAAGCCAAAGAACCCCCCGCAACTGACACGTTCCCCAGAAGGACCTAGGAGACCCCCACTTTGCTAAAGCAAGGAGGGAATATGCCTTGAGATGAGCAAGGCTATAAGTATGATGGAGGTTTCCCATCTTCGTGGCACACTTTATTAACACAGAATCTTTAAAGATGCTGTAGCCTAGCTCCCAGCTCCAGACATCCTGACTTAATTGTAATGGGTGTGGCCTGAGTATCAGGGATTTTAAAGGTTCCCCCAGGTGATTCCAACCTGCTGTGAAGTTTGGGAACCACTGAAGTAGGAGATATCGTTACTGTGGTAACCATTCTGCAGTATATGCCTATGAAATAAACATGTTATACACCTTAAGCCTACACAGTGTTGCTTATTCCCTCAATAAAGCCAGAAAAAAAGAAAGAAATGCTTTGGGAGGTAGCCATTAATGTGGAGGCTCGAGGCACAAGGTAGCTTGTGTTGCTATTAGCCGAGATGGGAACTTTCTAAAAATTTTTATTTTTTACACAATTTTCAAAGGTCACTTTCCATTTACATTCATTACAAAATATTGGCTAAATTCCCCCATGCTGTGCACTACATCCTTGTAGCCTGTCTTACACCCAATAGTTTGTACCTCCTACTCCCCCACCACTCTTTTGCCCCTCCCCACCCCCACTGGTAACCAGTGGCTTGTTCCCTATAGCTGTGAGTCTGCTTCTTTTTTGTTATATTCACTAGATGGTTGCATTTTTTTTAGATCCTGCATATAAGTGATAAAATACAGTCTTTGTCTTCCTCTGTCTGACTTATTTCACTTAGCATAATGCCCTCCGAGGCCATTCATGTTGCTGCAAATGGCAAAATGTTGTTCTTGTTCTTTTTATGGCTGAGTAATATTCCATTGTATGTATGTACCACATCTTCTTTATCCATTCCTCTGTTGGTGGACACTTAGGCTGCTTCCATATCTTGGTTATTGTGAATAGTGCTGCTATGACCGTTGAGGTGCAGATATCTTTTTTGAATTAGAGTTTTTGTTTTTTTCCAGATATATACCCAGGAGTGGTCTTGTTGGGTCATATGGTAGTTTTATTTTTAGTTTTTTGAGAAACTTCCATACCATTCTCCATAGTGTCTGCACCAATTTACATCCCCACAACAGTGAACAAGGGTTCCCTTTCCTCCACAACCTCTCCAGCATTTGTTATTTGTGGTCTTTCTGATGATGGCCATTTTGGCAGATGTGAGGGGATATCTCATTGCATTTTTAATTTGCGTTTCCCTGGTGATTAGCAATGGTGAGAAGAGGGGCACTTTAGAATGTTGGAAAAGATTCATTTGATAACTAACAGGTATATATATTATGAGTTCACAGGACTCCAGGTAAGAGAGTTTTATGGAGAAAGTCAACTGAACAAACAACAGTGGCATCATTAGAGAGTGGTCAGTAAATGCCAGGTCTGGTAAAATGAGGACACACACACACACACACACACACACACACACACACATCAGTGCTCTGGGACAACCAGGTGAGGGCTGTAGAGGTCCTGGGCACAGGTGTGCTAAGGGTGATGCAGCATCCTCACCTGATAGGTGGGAAGGGGGCAGGGCATGCAGATGCAGAAATCAGCTGCTCCATATCGACCCTGGGTCTGGCCATTTAGAGCCGTGGCAGCCAATGGACGGCAACAACGTCACCGGCCCAAGATTCCTCAAAGACCCGTCGCCACGTGGTTACCAGTTGGGATCTGGTCTTAGAGGCAAGGAGTCAACTTGGTGAGTAGTTTCTCCTGTCTTGTTCCTGGTACCTTTCTCTCCCCGTTTTTCTCCATTCCTGGTTGGAACTGTTCGTTGCGCCCTGCTCTGTGCTCCCTCTATCTCCGTTTAGACTAGTCAGAGCCCAGAGACCAAAGATACCCTTAGACAGAAAGAAGCGTCCCATTTCCCCGCTTTGCTGAAAAGGTCTACCCACAAAACATACCTGTGTGGGGTGTTTCGGTACAGCTCTCAATTCTTCCCAATCTCTAGGTCTAAAGTACAGGACAGAATTGGGGTGCTCTGACTCAAGGGTCGAGACCAGCTGATGTCTGGTCCACATCTTACAAGACTCCTTTGTTAATTCTGCTAATAATATGTTCACTATGGCTTACAGCCATCGAAGTGCTACACGGTCCTGAGGGTGTTCTTTGTCAAGGGAGGAAACTGAGTTACAGGTGAGTTAAATGCGTTTGCCTGGGGCACCAAGAGGTGACTCGATGTTTGAAACGGGGTCTAACTGATGTCAAGCCCTGTAATCTTAACTGCTTCTGTGGAATCATTCAAGACACCTGTGCAGCAAATGAACCCATCTACAAAACAGAAGCAAACTCACAGACGTAGAGAACAGACTTGTGGTTGCCGAGGGGGAAGGGGAAGGGGTGGGTTGGGAGTTTGAGGTTATCAGGTGCAAACTATTACCTATAGAATGGATAAACAACAAGGTCCTACTGTGTAGCACAGGGAACTATATTCTACACCCTGGGACAAACCATAATGGGAAAGAATATAAAAAAGTATATATGTGTATAGCTGAGTCACTTTGCTGTACAGCAGAAATTAACACAACATTGTAAATCAACTAGACTTCAATTAAAAAAATTTTTTTTAATTCCATATATATGTGTTAGCATACGGTATTTGTCTTTCTCTTTCTGACTTACTTCACTCTGTATGACAGACTCTAGGTCCATCCACCTCACTACAATAACTCAATTTCGTTTCTTTTTATGGCTGAGTAATATTCCATTGTATATATGTGCCACATCTTCTTTATCCATTCATC
>NC_041230.1:3691040-3702314 GCF_002837175.3 Physeter macrocephalus
ATAACTGATTCACTTTGTTATAAAGCAGAAACTAACACACCATTGTAAAGCAATTATACTCCAATAAAGATGTTAAAAAATAATAAATAAATAAATAAAATTTTTTAAGATACCTGTGCAGAAAGGTGTTTCAGGAAAGAGTATAGATAAAGGATAGAGACAAACACAGCTTTGGTGAGTCATTTGTTCCCAGAAAATAGCTTTGACCACCAGTCTTTTTTTTTTTTTTTTTTGGCTGTGTTGGGTCTTTGTTGCGGCGCACACACAGGCTTTCTCTAGTTGTGGTGAGCAGGGGCTACTCTTCGTTAAGGTGTGCGGGCTTTTCACTGCACTGGCTTCTCTTGTTGCAGAGCACGGGGCGCACAGGCTTCAGTAGTTGTGGCGCACAGACTTAGTTGCTCTGCAGCATGTGGGATCTTCCCAGACCAGGGATCGCACCCGTGTCCCCTGCATTGGCAGGCGGATTCTTAACCACTGTGCCACCAGGGAAGTCCCTGACCAATCTTAACTTACATCCCTACAACCTACAGTCCTGCTTCTATTGGAATAATGTCTTTGCCTTCTCACCAATCCTGCCTCGATTTTACAGGAGAAGATGTCCGTCAGCCTATCCCACGTTAATCCTTCCACCTGGGCTCTCCTCCCATCAACTCACCTGTCTTTTGTGTTTGATGTATCAGTTCCCAGTCTGGGATGTATTGGAAGAGGTAGAGCGTTAGAATCACATGCACCGGACAATGCTCTTTCCTAAAAGAGAGCAAGCTCTTCCACTTTACAGAACTTTACAGAACCTCTGATTTCAACTCTGTAAAGTGAGGACAATAATAATATTATTATTATAGTAATAATTGGAGTAATAATACAGTAATCATTATAACTGTTTACAGAAAGTTTACATGAGGTGCTGCAAATCTCCTAAGAAGGAATTTAGAAAAGTACTCATTTAATTTTTTTCTTTGCTTCTTCCACTTTATTTCCTCTTAGCTCTGAGCATATAAACTTTCTCAATCATCTCATGGGAATTCCCTGGAAGTCCAGCGGTTAGGACTCAGCGCTTTCACAATGGGGGCCTGGGTTCAATCCCTGGTCAGGGAAGTAAGATCCTGAAAGCTATCATCTCGTCCTAAAAATAACCTTCCCTAAACCATACTGATTTCTTTTTAACTACCCCTGAAGGTTTTGTGATTCTCTTCTTGACCCTCTAATCCCTCTGGTGGATTGCTTCACGCAGTGAGGCAGATGTTTAATTTGAATTGTGGATAGATAGCGTTTGTGTGGCAAGCTGAAATGCATTCTCTTTTAAATAAGCCTCCCTTGTTAATTTAGTCACTTAACCAGATAGTGGGAGATTTTTGTTTTGTTTGTTTTATGTTTTCAATCTCCATGTATCAAGGTAGTTTTACATTAGAGGGAAATATATAATTAGGAAATTTTCATTTAATTTTTTAAAATTTATTTTATTGAAGTAGAGTTGACTTACAATGTTAATTTCTGCTGTATGGCAAAGTGACTCCGTTATTCACATATATTCTTTTTCATTTTCTTTTCCATTATGGTTTATCACAGGATATTGACTATAGTTCCCTGTGCTATATAGTAGGACCTTGTTTTTTATCCATCCTATATATACTAGTTTATATCTGCTAATCCCAAACTCCCCATTCATCCTTCCCCCTTGGCAACCACAAGTCTGTTCTCTATATAATTTTCATGGAATTGTAACCTAGGAAATCTTAGTTGCTCTGTGGTTAGGATGCAACCTTTTTAATGCGTCCTTAGAAATAAGTATTCTCACTTTTTCTGCCAGTAGGGTCAATATTTTTCCTAAATATTATATAGGAATGTTCACGGAAGCTTCTGTTCTTTCGAGGGTTCTGTTTTGAGTAATCCAGCACATAAACTTTGTCTCTCCATCATCAGTAATGTTCATCTTTTTGTTTTCTATCCTAGATGAGTAATGGTAAGAATGTCTCAGTTGCGGTTTTGTCTGTTTGTTTGTTTGGCGGTGCCGTGTGGGATCTTAGTTCCCCTGACCAGGGATCGAGCCCATGTGGCCTGCACTGGGAACGCACAGTCTTAACCACTGGACGGCCAGGGAAGTCCCTCAATTGTTTTAGTAAAATGCATTTATTTCTATTAGCTTCTACAAACATGATTTTTCATGGGTGATACCTTTTAGTATTTTGAAAAAGCAAACAGTATGGGAAAATATGAAGTAAAATGTGTCCTTTCCTAGGCCTGGGTTCACCACCACCCACCTTGATCCATTTTATGCTCATCCCCCAAAGATAGTGTGTATACAGGGGGTGAGGGTTGTATTAAATGTCTTAGAGGCTGAGGCATCAACCTATGCTGATTCCTGAGCATTTTTAAGGATGCAGAGTGCGACGTTGCCCGAGTTAACCCACATGTTATTGATCAACCCCTAAATGACCTTCAGTCTTGCTATTGTGAACAAAACTATCTAATAATAATTACATTTAAATGCATTATTTATCGAGCTCATTCAGTAGTGAAAGAGGAGATTTGCCAGATTTAAGAATTATTCCTGGAGGGACTTCCCTAGTTGTCCAGTGGTTAGGGCTCAGTGATTCCACTGCAGGGGGTATGGGTTTGATCCCTGGTTGGGGAACTAAGATCCCTCTTGCCTCTTAGTGTGGCCAAAAAATTTTTAAAAAAGAATTATTCCTGGAGCATTCCTAACAAGTACAAAATATTTATGTTGTCACGGACCAGCCTTCTAACTAAGAGAAGAAATGTCTGGCACAGGTCATGAGTGTACACTATAGATACCCGTAGAACAAGTTGATTTAGTGGATGGAGGTTATCAAATCTGCTCTGATGGCTAATGATGTTGAGCATCTTGTCTTGTGCTTATTAGACATCAGTGTATCTTCTTTGGGGGAATTGTCTATTCAGATCCTTTGCTTGTTGTTAGTTGAGTTATTTATCCTTTTATTAGGAGGTTTTTGTTACAGGGAAGAGCCAAATCTGACTACGTGTTGGATCTGTTTCTCTTACTTTAAGCTTTGCTTCCTGTTGCCTTTGTTCACTGAAAGGATACTGTCCACACATAATGGCCTGCCTTGGAGAACCCTGCCCTCTGCCTGAAGATTAAACCAAAGTGCCCTTGTTCAGGGAAACATCCAGACCCTGTCCACCTGTGGAGGGCTGCAAGGAGGAAGAAATTAACACATCCCCTCCCCGAGGCTGGCCATTCCAGGAGATATTTGCAAACTTTATGGCCTTTTTTACTTTACTTCCTCATCTCCTCCCCCTCTCTGTTCTATAAAAGAAGCTGGCATCCAAACCCTGATAAGATGGTTATTTGGAGACTTTAGTCTGCCATCTTCTCAGTCTGCCAGCTTTCCCAATAAAGTCATATCCCCTGCCTCAACACCTCGTCTCCAATTTACTGGCCTGTCGTGCGGCGAGCAGAGCAAGCTTGGACTTGAGAGCAGTTTTATATTTTCTAGATACAATTTCCAGATCAGCTATTTTCAGATATTTATCAGTATACATTTTTTTTAAAGTAGTACCTTCCTTCATCTACCTTTAAATTTACTTATTTTTGGCTGTGTTGGGTCTTTGTTGCTGCACGTGGGCTTTCTCTAGTTGCGACGAGCAGGGGCTACTCTTCGTTGTGGTGTGTGGGCTCCTTGCGGAGGCTTCTCTTGTTGTGGAGCAGGGGCTCTAGGCACACAGACTTCAGTAGTTGGGGCACGCAGGCTTTAGTAGTTGTGGCTAGCAGGCTCTAGAACGTAGGCTCAGTAGTTGTGGTGCACGGGCTCAGTTGCTCCACGGCATGTGGGATCTTCCCAGACCAGGGCTTGAACTCGTGTCCCCTGCACTGGCAGGTGGATTCTTAACCACTGCGCCACCAGGGAAGCCCTATCAGTATACTTTTATACCAAAAATCTTTACTGTGTTTGTATAACTGAATGTTATATTAACAGGCACAACAGGAATCAACTGATCTAAAAACTGTGTGACTGATTTTCAGTAAGTGCTGGGAACCTATTTGCCAATTCCCTTGAGTCTAGCCTGTTAGCCAAGCTCATTCACTGCCAAGTGTTTTCAATCGTACTCTGTGCCAGATGCTATTTCAGGAACTAGGGATACAGGCAGTAAAATATCCCAGAGCTTATATTCTGGTAACAAGATAGATACGGTGCCAAGTAATTATAAGTCTGTGAAGAATTGTTACCTGTTAATTGGGCTTCTCTCAGTATCTTTCACAAAAGGAATAGAGAATGTGATTCCATCTGGTGAGTCAATTGAGGCTGGTTGTACAAACTTGAGAATTTGATGCAAGGTTCCCTTTTGAATCGTGTCACTTTTCCAACAGGTCCCATTTGCTTCATTTACCAAAGAATCTACTTTTCCATCAAAACCTGAGCTCTCAGCCTTGCGTTAAGATGGGAGAAGCCAAATTATCCTCCTTTTCCAACTATGGACTGCAATGGTGTTTCAAGCAGCTACACAAAGAAGAGTTTCAGATATTTAAGGCATTACTAAAGGAAAGCACTTCGGAACCGGCAGCCTGCTCTTTTCCACTGGTTGAAGTGGATAATGCCGATTCGGAACAGCTCACCTCCCTCTTGCATGAGCATTATAAAGAATCTTTTGCCTGGAAGATATCCATTGACATCTTTGAAAAGATGAGCCTGTCGGCCCTCTCAGAGATGGCCAGGGATGAGATGAAAAGTGAGTAAGACAGATTTGGGGCAGATCTAGGGGTAGGAAAAGAGAAAGGTGACCTCAAGTTCCCATGGGAATGGGAAAGGTATCATTGTTCTCTCAGGGGGTCCACCTCTACAGCGTGAGTCCGAACTAGGAGAGCTAACTCACTCATTGGTCAACCTCCCTGGCTGGAAGCTAGAGTCATCTCCAGCCTGTGAAACAATGAAGGAGAAGACATGGGTAGATAAACCCTCTATCTGGACAGAATTTGGTCAAAGTTAGTAGATGGGATTTGGAGTCAGAAGTGTGTAGCTCTGGTGCCACCACAAGTATGACTTCTGGAAAATTTTCTCCTACTCTGACCCTTGGATTCCACATCTGGGAACAGCAACTGTGACGCTTATCTGTGCTGTTGCAAAGGTTCCATAAGATAATGTATAGAAAGTGGTTAACAAAGCTTCACTCATTGTTTGAGAGCACTGATGGCTGTACAATGGGCATCTCCCTTATTTCTTGCCCCAGACTGAGGGACTAAGGTTCAAGGAACTTCTCTAAGGACTGACCTTCCTCAGAATGTTGGTGCCCATGTTATAGCAGCGTACTTAGATCAAATTGTGTAGTTATCTTAAGGTATTTAGGAGAAAGGTAGTAGAAAGAAAAATAATAGCTCTCCTTCATCAGGAGGAATTGTCTCCTCACCTGTGGACAAAAACTTAACGAAGAGCCCCAAGTGTAAGCAGTCAGATTGGCCCTAAAGACTTACAGGTATTACATGCCTATATGTAGCTCATCAGCTGTAGCTGCAAAGGACTGGAACAGAAGCTATTCCTTCGGAGCCTCAAAAAAGCCCTGGGTGGAAAACATATTAGTATTATTCACAGGAAATAAGGGTTATAAAATTAAAATAATAGTTGGTGTTTACCAGTCAGTACTCCAGTCTAAATACCATGTTGAAGCTGTCATTTCCCTACTATTGATTTTCAAACCCACCCAAAAAATAGGTTCCCCATGACAGAAGCTAAAATAGAGATTCTACCAAGTTACACAAGCTGACCAAGTTCATGACCTAATATGTGACAAAAATTACTTAACATTCATTTTGTGTATCTTTAAATTCTCGTGTATCATGTGCCAGAGATTTATAGCTTGCAATGCAAGAAGGATAAATGGGCAATTTTTTAAATGGATGGTGTAGAAAAATATGTGAAGACTAGAATCACTTCCTAGAAGAAGTAAGGTTTAGACTGAGACAAAAATGAAGAAAAGGAATTAGCCAAGCTAATTGGGTAGGGAAGAACATGCTGAGCAAAAGAGAGCAACATTATGAAGTCTTTAACAAAGAAGGAGGTTGGATAGACCATGAAGCATTGGAGAGAATATGGCAGGAGATGAAGATAAAAAGATGGTCTAGAAGTCAGACAGCATCTTGAAAATAATTTTAATAGCAAAGCATAAGCAATTAAATAGTTTTAGAGGGGTAGGGGTAGAAATAATCAAACTGGCATTTCAACATTGTTGCTGAAATCATGAGTGGTCTGGAAAGAGTCATGAGTAGATGTGGGGAGACCAGTTAGGAGTGCATTGTAGCATCCCATGGGAGAAATAAAGGTGGCTTGGACTAGGGTGATGATGGCAGTTAAAGAAAAAGTAGAAATGGAATTGGAAGATATTTTGGAAGCAGACACAACAGTTTTTGAGGAATAAATGCAGAGAGAGAATATGGTATCAAGCATGGTACCCACGTTTCTGGCGTGAGTGACGGGGTGGATGGGGTTCCATTGCCTCATCCCAGGAAATACTGGAAGAGCTGTTTTGCAGCATGTAGATGGGGGAGGGGGAGGGGAGGGGGAGGGGAGGGGGAGGGGAGGGGGGAGGGGGAGGGAGGATTGGTCAATGTTAGAGCTCATGAGTTGAAGGTACCTCTATTTGGAGAACTCACAGGCATCTGAGTGGTTAACTAACTATTCTGACGTTCGAGAGAGGTGTTTAAGATGACTCTTGACGATTAACTCTTTTTTAAAAAATTTATTAATTTATTTTGGCTGCCTTGGGTTTTCGTTGCTGCATGTGGGCTTTCTCTAGTTTCAGCGAGCGGGGGCTACTCTTCATTGTGGTGCGCGGGCTTCTCATCACGGTGGCTTCTCTTGTTATAGAGCACGGGCCTGCCATCTTCTCAGTCTGCCAGCTTTCCCAATAAAGTCATATCCCCTGCCTCAACACCTCGTCTCCAATTTACTGGCCTGTCGTGCGGCGAGCAGAGCAAGCTTGGACTTGAGAGCAGTTTTATATTTTCTAGATACAATTTCCAGATCAGCTATTTTCAGATATTTATCAGTATACATTTTTTTTAAAGTAGTACCTTCCTTCATCTACCTTTAAATTTACTTATTTTTGGCTGTGTTGGGTCTTTGTTGCTGCACGTGGGCTTTCTCTAGTTGCGACGAGCAGGGGCTACTCTTCGTTGTGGTGTGTGGGCTCCTTGCGGATGCTTCTCTTGTTGTGGAGCAGGGGCTCTAGGCACACAGACTTCAGTAGTTGGGGCACGCAGGCTTTAGTAGTTGTGGCTAGCAGGCTCTAGAACGTAGGCTCAGTAGTTGTGGTGCACGGGCTCAGTTGCTCCACGGCATGTGGGATCTTCCCAGACCAGGGCTTGAACTCGTGTCCCCTGCATTGGCAGGTGGATTCTTAACCACTGCGCCACCAGGGAAGCCCTATCAGTATACTTTTATACCAAAAATCTTCACTGTGTTTGTATAACTGAATGTTATATTAACAGGCACAACAGGAATCAACTGATCTAAAAACTGTGTGACTGATTTTCAGTAAGTGCTGGGAACCTATTTGCCAATTCCCTTGAGTCTAGCCTGTTAGCCAAGCTCATTCACTGCCAAGTGTTTTCAATCGTACTCTGTGCCAGATGCTATTTCAGGAACTAGGGATACAGGCAGTAAAATATCCCAGAGCTTATATTCTGGTAACAAGATAGATACGGTGCCAAGTAATTATAAGTCTGTGAAGAATTGTTACCTGTTAATTGGGCTTCTCTCAGTATCTTTCACAAAAGGAATAGAGAATGTGATTCCATCTGGTGAGTCAATTGAGGCTGGTTGTACAAACTTGAGAATTTGATGCAAGGTTCCCTTTTGAATCGTGTCACTTTTCCAACAGGTCCCATTTGCTTCATTTACCAAAGAATCTACTTTTCCATCAAAACCTGAGCTCTCAGCCTTGCGTTAAGATGGGAGAAGCCAAATTATCCTCCTTTTCCAACTATGGACTGCAATGGTGTTTCAAGCAGCTACACAAAGAAGAGTTTCAGATATTTAAGGCATTACTAAAGGAAAGCACTTCGGAACCGGCAGCCTGCTCTTTTCCACTGGTTGAAGTGGATAATGCCGATTCGGAACAGCTCACCTCCCTCTTGCATGAGCATTATAAAGAATCTTTTGCCTGGAAGATATCCATTGACATCTTTGAAAAGATGAGCCTGTCGGCCCTCTCAGAGATGGCCAGGGATGAGATGAAAAGTGAGTAAGACAGATTTGGGGCAGATCTAGGGGTAGGAAAAGAGAAAGGTGACCTCAAGTTCCCATGGGAATGGGAAAGGTATCATTGTTCTCTCAGGGGGTCCACCTCTACAGCGTGAGTCCGAACTAGGAGAGCTAACTCACTCATTGGTCAACCTCCCTGGCTGGAAGCTAGAGTCATCTCCAGCCTGTGAAACAATGAAGGAGAAGACATGGGTAGATAAACCCTCTATCTGGACAGAATTTGGTCAAAGTTAGTAGATGGGATTTGGAGTCAGAAGTGTGTAGCTCTGGTGCCACCACAAGTATGACTTCTGGAAAATTTTCTCCTACTCTGACCCTTGGATTCCACATCTGGGAACAGCAACTGTGACGCTTATCTGTGCTGTTGCAAAGGTTCCATAAGATAATGTATAGAAAGTGGTTAACAAAGCTTCACTCATTGTTTGAGAGCACTGATGGCTGTACAATGGGCATCTCCCTTATTTCTTGCCCCAGACTGAGGGACTAAGGTTCAAGGAACTTCTCTAAGGACTGACCTTCCTCAGAATGTTGGTGCCCATGTTATAGCAGCGTACTTAGATCAAATTGTGTAGTTATCTTAAGGTATTTAGGAGAAAGGTAGTAGAAAGAAAAATAATAGCTCTCCTTCATCAGGAGGAATTGTCTCCTCACCTGTGGACAAAAACTTAACGAAGAGCCCCAAGTGTAAGCAGTCAGATTGGCCCTAAAGACTTACAGGTATTACATGCCTATATGTAGCTCATCAGCTGTAGCTGCAAAGGACTGGAACAGAAGCTATTCCTTCGGAGCCTCAAAAAAGCCCTGGGTGGAAAACATATTAGTATTATTCACAGGAAATAAGGGTTATAAAATTAAAATAATAGTTGGTGTTTACCAGTCAGTACTCCAGTCTAAATACCATGTTGAAGCTGTCATTTCCCTACTATTGATTTTCAAACCCACCCAAAAAATAGGTTCCCCATGACAGAAGCTAAAATAGAGATTCTACCAAGTTACACAAGCTGACCAAGTTCATGACCTAATATGTGACAAAAATTACTTAACATTCATTTTGTGTATCTTTAAATTCTCGTGTATCATGTGCCAGAGATTTATAGCTTGCAATGCAAGAAGGATAAATGGGCAATTTTTTAAATGGATGGTGTAGAAAAATATGTGAAGACTAGAATCACTTCCTAGAAGAAGTAAGGTTTAGACTGAGACAAAAATGAAGAAAAGGAATTAGCCAAGCTAATTGGGTAGGGAAGAACATGCTGAGCAAAAGAGAGCAACATTATGAAGTCTTTAACAAAGAAGGAGGTTGGATAGACCATGAAGCATTGGAGAGAATATGGCAGGAGATGAAGATAAAAAGATGGTCTAGAAGTCAGACAGCATCTTGAAAATAATTTTAATAGCAAAGCATAAGCAATTAAATAGTTTTAGAGGGGTAGGGGTAGAAATAATCAAACTGGCATTTCAACATTGTTGCTGAAATCATGAGTGGTCTGGAAAGAGTCATGAGTAGATGTGGGGAGACCAGTTAGGAGTGCATTCTAGCATCCCATGGGAGAAATAAAGGTGGCTTGGACTAGGGTGATGATGGCAGTTAAAGAAAAAGTAGAAATGGAATTGGAAGATATTTTGGAAGCAGACACAACAGTTTTTGAGGAATAAATGCAGAGAGAGAATATGGTATCAAGCATGGTACCCACGTTTCTGGCGTGAGTGACGGGGTGGATGGGGTTCCATTGCCTCATCCCAGGAAATACTGGAAGAGCTGTTTTGCAGCATGTAGATGGGGGAGGGGGAGGGGAGGGGGAGGGGAGGGGGAGGGGAGGGGGGAGGGGGAGGGAGGATTGGTCAATGTTAGAGCTCATGAGTTGAAGGTACCTCTATTTGGAGAACTCACAGGCATCTGAGTGGTTAACTAACTATTCTGACGTTCGAGAGAGGTGTTTAAGATGACTCTTGACGATTAACTCTTTTTTAAAAAATTTATTAATTTATTTTGGCTGCCTTGGGTTTTCGTTGCTGCATGTGGGCTTTCTCTAGTTTCAGCGAGCGGGGGCTACTCTTCATTGTGGTGCGCGGGCTTCTCATCACGGTGGCTTCTCTTGTTATAGAGCACGGGCTCTAGGCACGTGGGCTTCAGTAGTTGTGGCACGCTGGCTCAGTAGTTGTGGCTCGCGGGCTCTAGAGCACAGGCTCAGTAGTTGTGGCACACGGGCTTAGTTTCTCCGCAGCATGTGGGATTTTCCTGGACCAGGGCTCAAACCCGTGTCCCTGCATTGGCAGGCGGATTCTTAACCACTGAGCCACCAGGGAAGCCCTTGACGATTAACTCTTAATAACCATAATATACTGTCTTATTATATGACCTACCCAGGATCATACAGCAAAAATGGGACTGAAATGTACATTTATGTGCTCAAAATCAGTCACTCTTTACTATAAATCTCTGCTGCTTCACCGTGCTGGTGGTATTTGAGGGTCTGTCTCCATTTTCCTCATTTCAGACGAGTCATGGAATAAACTGTGAGACCCTGAGTTGCCTTCAGTAATTTGGGCAGAGGATGTGCTCATCCCTGATTTGGGGAGTTGCCATGACTTTATTGAGACATTATCTCATCTACTCTCTATTGCAGAATATTTACTGGCTGAAATACCAGAACATTCTACACCAGCAAAGACGGACCAAGATCCAATCATGGAAGAAGTACCAAGTTAGTGGGGGAGAGGGGGAGTGGAAAATGGATGTGTATGAATGATGCTGCTATTAACATTTATGTATAAGGAAATTATCATGGAAAAAATATTTATTGAGATGTAAGATAGTAATATCTCAGTAAGATATGGGGTAGATATATCTATTAGAATTTGGTGTTGAGGGTTTCAGAAAAACAGAGGTTCAGGAATTGCTCCCACCTTTCTGTTTAGACAACCTGGTGGATGGTGATGTTGAAAGTCAATGATTTTTTTCAAAAATATTTATTGAGGGCTTCCCTGGTGGCGCGGTGGTTGAGAGTCCGCCTGCCGATGCAGGGGACACGGGTTCGTG
>NC_041230.1:3702659-3708763 GCF_002837175.3 Physeter macrocephalus
GAGAGGCCCGCATACCGCAAAAAAAAAAAAAAATTATTGATTAATTGACTGATTTGGCTGCACAGGGTCTTAGTTGCGGCACACGGGATCTTCGTTGCCGCATTCAGGATCTTAGTTGCAGCATGTGAACTCTTAGTTGTGGCATGGCATGTGGGATCTTAGTTCCCCGACCAGGGATTGAACCTGGGCCCCCTGCATTTGGGAGCGTGGAGTCTCAGCCACTGGACCACCAGGGAAGTCCCGAAAGTCAATGAAGTAAATTTCAAACTCTGAAATCACTTCAAGCTGGGCTTTTATTCCATCTGTACAACATAACTTATGTTGGCAGGTGTGGGTTACTTTAATCATTCCTTGGACAAATATTTGAAAACCTAATAGCTGCCAGTATTGTCCATTTTCAGTTGGAATGGGTAGTAACAAATACCAACAATGACGACATTTCTAGAATACTTGCCATGGGCCGGGCGCTGTTCTCACACTTTGTGATTATGTCGTGGGATCCTACACCCATCTTATAAGGGGGGTATTAATATCCCCATTTTATTGATGAAAAACTACCATAGAGTGATGATGTGGGGCTAAAATTAGATTTCTGTATAAGGGAATGAGACAAATATCTGTTCCAAAGTAAGTTCAGAAATAGAAGCTTCTTTTTTGTTTGTGTGTGTGTGTGTGTGGTTTGCTGGGCTTCCTCTGCTGTGGCCTCTCCCGTTGCAAATCACAGGCTCCGGACGCGCAGGCCCAGCGGCCATGGCTCACGGGCCCAGCCGCTCCGCGGCACGTGGGATCCTATAATTTTAGGATTAATAGCCTTAGTATTTTTTTTTTTTTTTTTTTTTTTTTTTTTTTGTGGTACGCAGGCCTCCCTTTGCCATGGCCTCTCCCGTTGCGGAGCACAGGCTCCGGACGCGCAGGCCCAGCGGCCATGGCTCACGGGCCCAGCCGCTCCGCGGCACGTGGGATCCTCCCAGACCGGGGCGCGAACGCGGTTCCCCTGCATCGGCAGGCGGACGCGCAACCACTGCGCCACCAGGGAAGCCCTAGAAGCTTCTTTTTAATTATCATTTACAGGAAACTTACCAGAAGGAGTAAGTTTTTGGTTAGAGGTAAAAGCTGAAATGAGTTTTTGGTGCATTGAATTTGAGGTCCCTTTAAGGTAGTGAGTTAGACATATGATCCTGGATTTTTAGGGAAGAAATCAGCACTAGAGAGCAATATTTGGAACTCTTAAGTACAGACGTGATCATTAAATCCATGGAAGAAGAAAAGGTGTCTCCCCCCAACTCCTAGTTTCCCCTTTGGTAACCATAAGTTTGTTGTAGGTGTCTGTGAGTCTATTTGTTTTGTAAATAAGTTCATTTGTATCATTTTTTAGATTCCACATATAAGTGATATCATATGATTTTTGTCTTTGACTTACCTCACTTAATATGATAAACTCTAGGTCCATTCATGTTGCTGCAAATGGCATTATTTCATTTTTTATGGCTGAGTAATATTCCATTGTATATATACACAACACTGTATATAAAATAGGTAAACAACAAGTACCTACTGTATAGAACAGGGAACTATATTCAATATCTTATAATAAACCATAATGGAAAATAATCTGAAAAAGAATATATGTTTATATATACTCATAAATATATATAAATATAGATATATACAAATATTTATATAAATATATATAAACTGAATCACATTGCTATATAGTTGAAAAATAACACAACGTTGTGTTATTTAGAACTTTTGTGTAGAGATTTTATGTAGGGCTAGTCACTGTCTCATGAGCTTGTATAGAGAGAGTCTTGTCTCTCTTTTTTTTTTTTTTAAGATAATGGTAGTACCAGCAAACGTAAGGGACCGGATAGGAATTTTAAATTTTTTTAAAATTTTTATTTTATATTGGTGTATGGTTGATTTACAGTGTTGTGTTTCATTTCAGGTGTAGAGCAAAGTGATTCAGTAACATATATCTTTTCTTTTTCAGATTCTTTTCCCATATAGGTTATTACAGAATATTGTGTTCCCTGTGCTATACAGTAGGTCCTTATCAGTTACCTATTTTGGATATAGTAGTGTGTATATTTTTCTCCCTCCCCACCCCCCATTTCCCCTTCTGGTAACCATAAGTTTCTTTTCCAGGTCTGTGAGTCTCCTGTTTTGTAAGGAAGTTCATTTGTATCCATTCTTCGATTCCACCTATAAGTGATATCGTATGATACTTGTCTTTCTCTGTCCCACTTACTTCACTTAGTATGATCATCTAATTTTTTATATTAGTGCATACCTATTGGATGTCAGAGACTGTTAAAGAGGCTACAGGTATGGAGGTAAAATGACAAGGTATTTTTCTCATGGAGCCCACCTTGGAAGCTGGGAGCTAGATAATTAAACGCATAAAAGAATTGCCATTTATGACGAATGTTGGGAATAAAATAAAGAGGGTAAGGTTGAAAGAATTACACTTTGTAATGATAATAGTGGCCATTGCTCATCTTTGCCAAGCCCTGTGCCGATAAATATCGAATGCACTTTTTGTTCCTTAAATATTTGTTGCAGCCCTTGAAGAGGATGTCCATCTCATCTCATAGGTGAGGAAATGGAGGTCCAGAAAATGAGGCAACTTGTTCCAAATCACAGACACTATAGAGCTTCGAGTTCCAGGCAGGACCGGTCTAACTTCAAAGGCTGTGCTTACCTCCTCGTAAAAAGCAGGATCCCCTGTCACGTGGAGCTCTTTCTCCACAGTAGCCCGGGACTCCTGGGCTCGAACTGAATGTGCACGCCCATCCCGAGGTCTGGAACGCAGGGCCACGCCCACATCCTCAGCTCCCCCAAGCTTCTCTGTCTTTCAGAGACCACATAGGCATGTTCAGTGTCGATCATTCAGTGAATACAGTTGCATAGTTGTGTGTCCACAGGGCACCAGGCACTGTTACAAATACTGAAGATACGGTAGCAAGTAGCAAAGTCCCTGTGCAGAATCCATTGCGGGAGACAGACAATTAGCAAACAAAACTGTAACCTATCAGGTATGAAGTCCTGGACAGAGAAATCAGGTTAAAGGGACGCAGAGCCATTTTGCAGAACATCCGTAAGCTTTGAGGAAGTGATCTTCGCACGAGGGACAGAGCTTGTTATATGTACGTTGCTAGGAAGAAACAAAAGACCCACGGCTGTAGGCTGTCTGACTTAGTAGGTCTGCGGTTTTTGTTTTGCTTTTTTGCTAGTTTTTTTTACTAAAATCCAGACTTTCGTCAAACTCTCTATCTCGTTCTTCTTCTCTCCTGTCCGACTCAGGCCACAGAGATGACCAACAAGACTATAAGAGTCATGTGATGAGGAAATTCTCCACGGAGCTGGATGCACACCACAGCTTTGAAAAATTTGCCTCTGACTGTCCAGATGTGCACGCGTTGTTGGGGGCTTTTAATCCAGACCGGGGGGGCTTCCGGCCTCTCACTGTGGTTCTACACGGAAAGGCGGGAATCGGGAAATCGGCTCTGGCCAGAAGGATCCTGCTGTTCTGGGCACAAGGTGAGCTCTACCAGGGCATGTTCTCCTATGTCTTCTTCCTCCACGCCAGAGAGGTACAGTGGACGAGGGAGTGCAGCTTTGCAGAGTTAATCTCCAGGCAGTGGCCAGACACCCAGGTCCAGGTGGAGGAGATCCTGTCCCAACCAGAAAGGCTCTTGTTTGTGGTTGACGGATTTGAGGACCTGGACCTCGCCTTCAAAGACGATGACTCAGCTCTCTCTGGAGACTGGGCGGAGAAGCAACCCGTGTCCGTCTTGATGCGCAGTGTTCTGAAGAAAGTCTTGCTCCCCGAGTCTTCCCTGATCATCACCGTCCGAGACTCAGGCATAGAAAAGCTCCAATCCGTGCTCGTGTCTCCCCATTACCTGTTGGTTGGGGGACTCTCAGTGGAAAAAAGGGTGCAGTTGCTTCTTGAGCATGTGAAGCACGAACAGCAAAAGATGCAAACCTTGCGTTGGGTGGTGGGCAACCACGAGGTGTTTGACAAGTGCCAGGTGTCCGTCGTGTGCTCCCTGGTCTGTGAGGCTCTCAAGCTGCAAGAGGCACCAGGAAAGAGGCTTTCCATCGCTTGCCCGACTCTCACGGGCTTGTATGCCTCATTCGTGTTCCATCAGCTTGCTCCAAAAGATGCAGTCAGGAGCTGTCTGCGTCAGGAAGAGAGAGTCACCTTGAAGGGCTTGTGCCAGATGGCTGTGGAAGGCGTGTGGAACATGAAGTTCGTGTTTTCCAGCGATGACCTGGACATTCACGGACTGAAGGAACCTGAGCTCTCCGCTCTGTTTCACGCAAGCATCCTTCTCCAAGGCAGCCGCTGTGAAGAGTGTTGCATGTTCTTACACCTCAGCCTCCAGGAGTTCTTTGCTGCCTTGTACTACGTCCTGGAAGGACTGGAAGGAGAGGGGGACCCCTACCCTCTGTTCACTGAGAATGTAAAGAGTTTGATGGAACTCAAGCAAATCGACTTCAATGTCCACTTGGTCCAGATGAAGAGGTTCTTGTTTGGCCTCATGAGCAAAGAGGTGATGGGGGCGCTGGGAACCCTCCTGGGATGTCCTGTCCCCCTGGTGGCAAAGCAGAGGCTTCTGCACTGGATCTCTTTGTTGGGTCAACACGCCAGCACCACTGCCCCGCTAGACTTCCTTGACGCCTTCTACTGTCTTTTTGAGACACAGGATGACGAGTTTGTTCGCTCGGCATTGAACGGCTTCCAAGAAGTGTGGCTTCCACTGAACCGGCCAATGGACTTAATAGTGTCTTCTTTCTGTCTCCGGCATTGCCAGTATTTGCGGAAAATTCGGTTGGATGTCAGAGAGGTCCCAAAGCAGGAATTTGCTGAGGCATGGCCCAGCATTCCCCGAGGGTGAGTACCTTACCTCTGCAATTTTTTTTTCTTTTTTCTTTCCATCTTTGGATGGAAAGAATGAAAATTGCATATATTTAAGATGTATGACTTGGTGTTTTGATATACCTGAAATAATCATCACCATCGAGTGAATTAGCATACCCATTACCTCATATAGTTATCATTTCCGTGTGTGTGTGAGTGTGTGTGTGTGTGAGTGTGTGTGTGGTGAAAACACTTAAGACTACCTACTATCCCTAGGCACATCGTTGTATGTTAGCTCTCCGGAATGTGTTTATCCTGCCTAACTAAACTTTGTAACCTTTGGCCAACATCTCCCCATGTCCCCCACCCCCAGCCCCAGGTAACCACCACTCTACATTCTGCTTCTATGAATTCGACTATTTTAGAATCTCCATATAAGTGAGATCATGCGTGTCTCTCTGTTACTGCTTTTTTCCCTGAACACAATATCCTCTAGCTTCATCCCAGTTGTTGCAAATGGTGGGACTTCCTTCTCTTTTAAGGCTGAATGATAGTCCATTCTGGGTGTATACCACGTTTTCTTTATCCACTTATCCGCTGACCAACACTTAGGTTGTTTCCATGTCTTGGCTACTGTGAATGATAGAGTACAAATATCTCTTTGGGATCCTGATTTCAATTCTTTGATATACCCCCCCCAGAAGTGGGATTGCTGGATCATGTGGTAGTTCTCTTTTTAATCTGGGGGGGAAACGCCATACTGTTTTCAGTAGTGGCTGCACCCTCTGACATTCAAGGGGGAGCTAGAATTTAAGCACAAATCTTACTCGAGAGCTGGAGGTGTGCCCCGTGGGTGTCGAAATATTCAGGAGGCAGGTGGTTATGAGAGCACTTCTCCAGAGCATGAGGTGAGATCTCCTACACTGGCCTCAGAGCCCCTAAAACCATCCCTGTCCCGCCCTAATACACTGGTTTCTCTCCCCGGGCATTTTTGGGGCAGTTGTTCATGTCAAAATCCATCCTGTGTGGGCTTTCCTGGTGGCGCAGTGGTTGAGAGCCCGCCTGCCGATGCAGGAGACACGGGTTCGTGCCCCGGTCCGGGAAGATCCCACATGCCGTGGAGCGGCTGGGCCCGTGAGCCGTGGCCGCTGAGCCTGCGCGTCCGGAGCCTGTGCTCCGCAACGGGAGAGGCCACAACAGTGAGAGGCCCGCGTACCGCACAAAAAAAAAAAAT
>NC_041230.1:3708864-3721834 GCF_002837175.3 Physeter macrocephalus
AAAAAAAAAAAATCCATCCTGTGGAAGCAAATGCTTATTTCCTTCTCCAACATAGCCTGCAGATCAAGACCCAGGACGAACACTGGGAAGTCCTCTGCTCCGTGCTCAGCACCCACCCAAACCTACGACAGCTCGACCTGAGCGGCAGCATCTTGAGTGAAGAGGCCATGAAGACCCTCTGCATCAAGCTGAGGCAGCCAACCTGTAAAATACAGAATCTGATGTAAGGCTTCCCAGCCCCTGCACATGCCCCTTTGCCTGGCTGTGTCATGGCTCTCCTCTCCCACCTACTGAGGGAGACCAATCTCTAAAATGTATTCGGAGGGAATAAGTGCCATGGAAGGTATAGGAACCAAGTTCCCAAAAGCACAGGATGGGGAATGACTAAAGACCTTGTGAAGGGATTACTAAGGTGGGTTCATTTACTCGGGGTCTTGAAGGATGAATAGGAGTTGGTTAGTGGGGGAAAAGTGAGGCAGGCTCATTTCAGTAAATGGTAGAGCATGAGGCAATAGCAAGATCAAAGTGCATGATCTGTGAGAGCCTTTAAATCAGTCATTAATGCTTTTAGGCTAATAAGGTAACAAATATTTAAATACCTAATATATTGGGTTGGCCCAGAAAGTTCGTTCGGGTTTTTCCATAACACCTTATGGAAAAACCCAAATGAACTTTCTGGGCCAACCCAATAAGTTCCTGGGTCTTTTGGAGATGCCAGGGTACTTACCAGACACCTAGAGCAGGAAATGAAGGGCTTGTTCTACTTCAACAAAGGTTCTATTTCTACTTTTCCCTCCAGGACCAAGTGAAGCACATGTGACACTCAAGACTAGACCAAGTCAAGTTCTTGGCTGCAAGCATTTTCCTCTCCTGGTCACTTCTATCTCTTCCCTAATTAGTTTCCTTAAACTGGGCTGAGTCAAGGACCTTGGTGATCCCAGAATAAGGAATAATGCTTTGTTCACCTTAAGTCCGACACCAAACTTGATTTCTCTGTCAGCTGTTATCTTAACTGTTTTTCCCTTGGGAATCCCTCCCCACTAGCTGCCCCTATGTTAAGCTCTTGTTACACCCTGTCACTTGCTTTAATCCATGTCATTCATATATACACTACCAAATGTAAAATAGATAGCTAGTGGGAAGCAGCCACATAGCACAGGGAGGTCTGCTCGGTGCTTTGTGACCTCCTAGAGGGGTGGGATAGGGAGGGTGGGAGGGAGATGCAAGAGGGAGGGGATATGGGGACATATGTATATGTATGGCTGATTCACTTTGTTATACAGCAGAAACTAACACACCGTTGTAGAGCAATTATACTCCAATAAAGATGTTAAAAAAAAAGTAACTCTAAAAAAAAAATCCATGTCATCACTGTATTTGTCATTCAACCCTAATACATGATAATGGTAAAGAGATTCAGGAAGTACAAAGGATTTTCTGTAAGTCCCTTGATGACTCTTCAGCTTCCTGTTTGCCTAATTACTTTCACATATTCTCATAAGTTTTCCATGCAATTATAAATATATAGTGGCATATGAAGTTTTTAATCCAAATGATATCACATTGCACAGTCTGACATTTGACTTTTTTCTTCAACTTGAACTTGGCTAGATATCTGTAGCTCTATTCTTAATTGACCATAACATTTTTCATTCTTTTTTTATAAATTTTTTGGAGTATAGTTGATTTACAATGTTGTGTTAGTTTCTGCTGCATAGCAAAGTGAATTAGCTATACATATACATACATCCTTTCTTTTTTAGATTCTATTCCCATATAGGTCATTACAGAATATTGAGTAGAGTTCCCTGTGCTATACAGTAGGTCCTTATTAGTTATCTATTTTATATATAGTAGTGTGTGTATGTCAATCCCAATCTCCCAATTTAGCCCTCCCCCACCCTTTCCCCCTTGATAATCATAAGTTTGTTTTCTACATCTGTGATTCTATTTCTGTTTTGTAGATAGGTTCATTTGTACCATTTTTTTTAGATTTCACGTAGTGATATCATATATTTGTCTTTCTCTGTCTGACTTACTTCACTTAGTATGATAATCTCTAGGTCCATCCATACTGCTGAAAATGGTATTAGTTTGTTCTTTTTATGGCTGAGTAGTATTCCACTGTATATATGTACCACGTCTTCTTTATCCATTCATCTGTTGATGGACACTTAGGTTGCTTCCATGTCCTGGCTATTGTAAGTAGTGCTGAAGTGAACATCGGGGTACATGTCTCTTTCTGAATTATGGTTTTGTCTGGATATATGCCCAGGAGTGGGATTGCTGGATCATATGGTATCTCTATTTTTAGCTTTCTTGCATTGTTTAATATGCTCTTCCCAGTGCCTGATGCATCATAGGTACTCAAGTATTTGCTGCTTTAAAATAAAATACTTTTGACCCTTGAACAATGCAGGAATTGTTTTGACCCTTGAACAATGCCAAGCGCTGGTCCCATGCAGTCAAAAATCCAAACATAACTTTTGACTCCTTAAAAACTTAACCACTAATAGTCTACTGTTGACCAGAAGCCTTACCAATTACATAGTCAATTAATACATATTTATATATGTATTATATGCTGTAGTCTTAAAAGAAAGTAAGCTAGAGAAAAGAAAATGTTATTAAGAAAATCATAAGGAAGAGAAAGTACATTTTTACAGTACTGTATTTATTGATACCATAAATTGATGTTGTCTATTTATAAGGGGAATCATTTGTCAGTATCTCCATCAATATTATATGATACAAAATACTTTAGGTGTTATATGTATAACATACATATGTGTATATACATACATGTAACAGTGGACATCAAAAATAAAAATATAATGTGAAAGAAATTCATATTTATTTACAGGTGTAATGATTCATTCATAGATAATGAAGAAGCAGCAATAGGATTGCTTTATGGTAGCTTAGCCTGTACACTAATGAATGAATCATTATAAAATTTTTATGGCATACATATTACAGTCATACTCATACTGGAAACATTGTTACATTTAAAAAAAACACTTACCTGTGACGATCAGCTGATACAGTTTCTACAATTATGAGAGAGAAAGGCAGACTGTACAGTAATGTAATACTTTGAGAGCAAAGTTATAAAACAGTGAGAAAACAAACACATTAATTTTATACTGAATATCACTCACCTTATTCCTGTGTAATGATAGGCTATCCACTTCAGTACAAGCTTTGCACACAATGTTCTACATATATATTTTTATATATTTATTGAAAAAAAAATCCAGGTATAAGTGGACTCGTGCAGTTTAAGTCCATGTTATTTGAGGGGCAATTGTAAATGCAAATAACGAGAGATCAGAGTTGAAATGGAAGAAAGAGCAAGAAGGAAAAATTAGGATACAACCAAATGTCACCCAAATGTCTAACTAGTGTTTTCTCTCCTCTTCTGTAGATTTACAGGTGCCCAGATTACCCCTGGTCTCCGTCACCTCTGGCTAACTCTTATCAACCGAAATATTAAATACCTGGACTTGGAAAGCACTCACCTGAAGGACAGAGATGTTATGATGGCATGTGAAGCAGTAAAGCACCCAAACTGTTTGCTGGAGTCTCTGAGGTAAGTCCTGGGTATGGTTTTTGCTTTGCGGATTTCAGGGCTTTATTGTTTTTACTTTTTATTTTGAAATGATCATTTACAGAAAGCTGCTAAAATATTATAGAGAATCAGGAGTCTGGATAAGGTTGCTGGCGATGGCTGCACAACAGTGTGTATATAATTAATGCCACTGAATTGTACACTGAAAAAGTTAAGATGGTAAATTTTGTGTTATGTATATTTCACCACAAGAAAAAAGTAACTTTCAATTTTTTTTCTGGCAAAAACCAATTTTATTTAGGCTGTTAAAACGTTTATTTTTTATTGTGGTAACATTGACTTGTATATATGAAACTTATATAACATTATATTTCTTAATTAATTAATTAATTAATTTTTGGCTGTGTTGGGTCCTCGTTGCCGCACATAGGCTTTCTCTAGTTGTGGCAAGCAGGGGCTACTCTTTGTTGCGGTGCACAGGCTTCTTGCGGTGGCTTCTCTTGTTGCTGAGCATGGGCTCTAGGTGCACGGGCTTCAGTAGTTGTGGCACACGGGCTCAGTAGTTGTGGCTTGCGGGCTCTAGAGAGCAGGCTCAGTAGTTGTGGCGCACGGGCTTAGCTGCTCCGCGACATGTGGGATCTTCCCGGACCAGGGCTCGAACCCTTGTCTCCTGCGTTGGCAGGCAGATTACTAACCACCGCGCCACCACGGAAGTCCCCAACATTATATTTCTACTTCCATCTACACTTCAGTATGCTCACCACCAAAAATTTGTTTTCTATGCGTCACTATGCAGTAGACCTCCCTCACCACCCTGTAACCACTACTCTGTTCTCTGTATCGACATGTTTGTTTTGATTTGGTTTGTTCATTTATTTGGGGGTTTTCTTTATCAGTTTTTTAGATTCCACATTATGAGTGCAATCATATGGTATTTGTCTTTCTCCGTCTTATTTCACTTAACACAAATTGAACTTGAGGGTATTATGTTGTCACAAATGGGAAGATTTCATCCTTTCTGTGGCTGAATAGTATCTCCTTGTGTGTGAGTGTGTGTGTGTGTGTGTGTGTGTGTGTACACACACTCAGGTTTGCCATCTCTATAGTTTTTCATTCAACAGCACCGTATGAATGGGACCATACAGTATGTCATCGCCTGAGATGGGTTTTTTTTCAATCTGTAAATGCCCTTGAGATCCGTCCAAGCTGTTCCATGTAGCAACAGCGTGTTCCTTTCTATTACTGAGTACCATTCGGTGACACAGATGTGCACAGTTAGTGTAACCATTCACCAATTCAGGGCCATTTTGGTCATTGCCAGTTTGGAGATATTACCACAGTTTTGTAATTCCTGGGCATGTGTCTTGCCAATTAGATTGGCTGGAACTAAAGACCACTACTCCTTGGCGCTTTTGGCGTATTTTGAGACAGATGAGCATGAGGTCTGCTCAACTTTGTTGACTGATTCACCGCAAGTGGGGAAGAGTAGCTTGCTTTGCACCTTATGTTAACTTGCAAACTGCACATTTAAAAACGTAACCCAAGGAAGTCAGTCGGAGAGTAGAAGGAGGGGAAATGGCTTGCTTCTGGGAAGAGGTGAGGATGTGTCTCCTGTTACCTGTCTCTGCAGGTTGGATCACTGTGAATTAACTCACACCTGTTGCCAGGTGATCTCCCAAATGCTTGTTACGTCCATCAGCCTGAAATCCCTGAGCCTGGCAGGAAATAAGGTGACGGACCAGAGCATAAAGTCTCTCTGTGATGCCTTGAAGGTCACACAGTGCACCCTGCAGAAGCTTATGTGAGTTGAACTCTGTTCACTATTTATCTACTCTTGAGATCATCCAGGTCATGGGGGAAAAGGGAGGGGAATTGGCTGTTGTGTAAGCCGAGGGTTAGAATGGGAGAAGGGAGCTCATGAGAGAGCCCAATGTGGAGGTTTGAGAAAGACCCAAAAACTAACATCTATGTCTTTGCTACTGACTCCAGACTGATATAAAAGACCAGAGCAGAAGCTGAACTTGAAAAACAGAGTAGAATGGAGGTTGCCAGAGGCTGGGAGTTGGGGAAATGGGGAGATATGTGTCAAAGGGTATAAACTTCCAGTTATAAGAGGAATAAGTTCTGGGGATCTAACATACAGCATTCAGATTATAGTTAACAATACTGTACTGTATACTTGAAACTTTCTGCAATGCCAAAATCCCAGAGAGACGTAGGATTGTGGTTAAGCTGCCATCTATGGCATCCTTAAGCACCAGGCTCTGTGCTAAGTGTTCTCTCCCATTAACATCATTTTCACAAGCAACCTACCAGCTGGCAATTTTTCCCTCCCATTTGCTGATAAGGAAAACAGAATCCAGAAGAAGGGAAGTCTCTTGTCTCAGGTCATACAGGGAATAAAAGGCACAACTAAAATCTGAGCTCCCGTTTGATACCTAGGGAACTGATTTGTTACCTGGGCATTTCCTCCTTGACATCTCACAATTTGGACAAGGTTGTTTCTCCCCACCACTCCCAAAGCATGCCATGGCAGGAGCATCCTCCTTCAGTGGGAGTTTGGTTCTGAATCAGAGCAAAAGTTGAAAACCAAGTGGCACAAATTACCCTTTCAAGCCCAGAAGGGGGAAAAAAAAAATCACAGTGGAAGCCAACACACCTTCTAGCCATCAACCTGTGGGGGGGGGGGGAGAAAAACTTTATTCTACACTCTTATGATCAGTTTCTGGGGCCTGCAAATTAAACAGACAATGGACAGATTTGCAGTAGAAAAGGCGTACAAATTTTACTGATGTTGATTTTTTTTAATGCGCATGGGGCCTTCACAGAAAGGAAGTGAAAAGCCCGAAGAAGCAGTTAGACTCAGGAGCTTATATACCATTTTAACGAAAGGTAATGAATTGTGGAGAAGTGACTAGACAAAGGAAAGGGGTTTAGGGCTTCTATGGGCTGATAAATTATGGGAAGGTGACTAGGAAGTAAATGGGGGAAGCTAATAGAAAATAAGGGTTATAGGAAGACTCGCCTCAGTGCCACCTCTATCTCTGTGATAAAGGTTGTTCCTTCCCTGGTACAGGAAGTGGGGGAGATGTGTGCCCTGCTTTCAGGCAGGTAGGTGGAGGGCAGAGAGCTCCTCCTGTGTCTGATTTTTCTTAATTGCCTCCAGCTCAAAATACTGTTTAAGTCAAAGTAGCATATTTTTGAGGTGGCCTGTCCTGATCCCCTTCAAGTCCAACCCAGCAAGCATTTCTTCCTTCATTGAAAGGAAGCACCACCAATAATACAGCGGAAGTGCTTGCTATGTGCATTGCACGGCTCTAAGCACGTCAGATGTGTCAGTTCATCTAATTTTGCCACAATCCCATGAGAGAAGTACTATTAAACTCATTTTCAAGTACTGTTGCTTCTTAAGCTTTGCTAAAGAGGTGGACTATCTAGTTTATACCTATGGGTCATGATGTATTAAATGTAAGTCCTTCTAAATAGGGAAGTCGCCCATCTCTGCAAAACCTCACACCACAGTAAAACAGCCAGATAGAGAGCAGATTCGCATTGCCCAGGTGCTGCCCATGGTGGCTGATGGAAGATTTAATCACCCACGATATTTAGAGTAGTATTTTTTTGTTCTGTTTTGTTTTGATTTGAAGTATAGTTGATTTACAATGTTGTGTTAGTTTTGGGTGTACAGCAAAGTGATTCAGATAAAAAATGTATATGTGTATATATATATGTGTGTAGGTATATATATGTACGTATATATATATATATATATATTCTTTTTCAGATTCTTTTCCCTTGTAGATTATTACAAGACATTGGGTAGAGTTCCCTGTGCTATATAGTAGGTCCTTACTGGTTATCTATTTTATATATAGTAGTCCGTATCTGTTAATCCCAAACTCCTAATTTATCCCTCCCTGCCACCTTTCCCCTTTGGTAACCATAAGTTTGTTTTCTACGTCTGTGAGTCATATTTCTGTTTTGTAAATTCATTTGTGTCTTTTAAGAGTCCACATATAAGCAATATCATATGATATTTGTCTCTCTCTGTCTTATTTCACTCAGTATGACCATGTCTAGGTCCATCCTTGTTGCTGCAAATGGCATTATTTCATTCTTTCAGAGTGGAATTTGGGGACTGAATCACTGGAGTTGAGTTTGCAAGTTAAACACAGACATGATGCGACATCACCAGATATCTGCCAGGGCGTGTCAGCTATGGGGGTGACCTTTCTCTCCCTTCCTTGCAAGGGAGGGAGAGATGGAAATCTCAGAATAGATATCATTTCCTTTCTGGGACTCTCTCTTTGCAGACTGGGGAACTGTGGCCTCACAGCCACTGACTGCCAGGATCTGGCCTCAGCTCTCACCAAGAACCAGAGCTTGACACACCTGTACCTGTCAGGAAACAGCCTGGGGAGTGAAGGCATGAATCTGCTGTGTCGAGCCGTGAAACTTCCCAACTGTGGTCTACAGAGGCTGATGTGAGTCCAACTCGCTGCCCCGCGAGGATTCGTAGCTTTATTACAAAGAGCAGAAAGCAGTGGGGAACGTGGAAATTGTCAGGACGAAGGGACCTGATAAGTGCCACATCCTGCCCTTCCTGATAGCTCCTATATTTCATCCTTCTGTGGAAAATTCCACCTCCGCCTCTGTGTTTTATTACAGTGGGAAGTCCTCATTTATCCAAATACAGCCGATTCTCATTACTCGCGGCAGTTGTGTTCTGTAAAGTTGCCGTGAATACTGAATTAGCAAATGCTGAATTAGCGAATACTGAACCATTGCTCCTAGGGAAATACAGGATTAGGTTCCTGGGAGCCTCTGGTCACATTTTTTAAAATTTATTTTATTCAAGTATAGTTGATTTATATTGTTGTGTTAATTTCTGCTGCATAGCAAAGTGATTCAGTTATACATATATATATTCTTTTTCATTATGGTTTATCACAGGATATTGAATATAGTCCCCTGTGCTATACAGTAGGACCTTGTTGTTTATCCATCCTATATATAATAGCTTATATCTGCTAATCCCAAACTCCCAATCCATCCCTCCCCCAGCCTCCCTCCCCCTTGGCAAGCACAAGTCTGTTCTCTATGTCTGTGTGTCTGTCTCTGTTTCATAGATAAGTCCACTTGTGTCCCATTTTCTTCAACCAATCAATACATAATCTTGTTTTGTGTGTTTTTTTTAAAGACACTTTATTTAATGCATATTATTGATTCATTAACATTGAACTCACAGCCAACAGCACTAGATCTCATCCCTGAAGGAAGCTTATGTAATACACATGTTTTCTCCATAAAGCACATCCCAGCCTTCTTACCCTTAGGACACTAGACAGCACCTTAGCACTATCCTTGGGGGCCATTTTAAACAATGAAGTCACCACCACCAACAACAAAAAAAACACAAAAATGCAAAAAATCACGGCGTTAACTGGACCATGAAAAGGATGCCTGTTTCTGGTGTGACAGCTGAAAAATTCCAACCTCAGCTAGGAGCATGTGCAACCGCCAACTCAAATTTTTCTCTGCTCTGCACATTATTGATTTGCAAATATCGGTTTTGGGGGACACCAATGTTAGCAAGGAGGCAGATTCAGGAATGCAGAGTCCATGAATAAGGAGGCTTGACCATTTATTAAGCACCTACGTTGGGCAAACACTCTTGGTTGCTAGGGACAGAGATGAGAGGCAGATGTGGTCCCTATGTTTACATAGGTTAGATTCTGGCAAGGGAGTGTTGGATAAGAGCTGAGATTTTTCAGTAGTTCACTGGCGGTCCAGTGGTTAAGACTCTGTACTTCCAATGCAGGGTGCACTGGTTCGATCCCCGGTCAAGGAACTTAGATCCCATATGACGCGTGGCCAAAAAAAAGAGATGAGATTTTTAGATGCGGGTACTGGTGATGCAGGATCAATAGCCACAAAGTGTGTGTGACACACGCACACATCTGGGGGTGCTGTGTACTCTAGCTATTTTACAGTAGGTGTAGGTGTCCCCGTCACAGTTTTAAATGCCGTCCCCTTGTGTTGCCAGACTCTTCTATCCGAAATCTTTGGTTTGACAGTAAGAATGTGAGACTTAATCTTGCTCAGTGCTGACAACCAGCTCTGCCATTTCATCTCTTTGACCGATTAGTCCACCAACGACGTCACATGAGGGGAAAATATTCGTGCATTAATGGTATACCTGTAGCCAGAAATTCTGTTGAAGCATATAACTTTGATTCACATGTCTACCTTATGACGAGTTCTAAGGTTCCCCAGTGAGTAAGTATGGGGAGATAGTAGTGTAGATAGACGAGTGAGCGCCACCCCCTCGCCAAGATGTCCATGTCCTAATCCCCGGAACCTATGAATATGTTACCTTACATGGTAAAAAGGACTTTGCAGTGTGATTAAGAATCCTGAGGGACTTCCGTGGCGGTCCAGTGGTTAGGACTCCACGCTTCCACTGCAGGGGGCACAGGTTCGATCCCCGGTCAGGGAACTAAAGATACCACAAGACGTGCAGTGCAGCCAAAGTAAAAATAAAATGGAATGGAATAAAACAGCAGAAGAAAAACTTTTTAAAAAGAATCTTGAGATGGGGAGATTCTCCTAGATTATCTGGGTGGCCCCCATGTAATCACACATGTCCTTCAGAGGGAAAGAAGGAGGTAGGAGAATCACAGGTGGAGGGGTGATAACAGAGTGATACAGTTGCTGGCTGGAGACCAAGATCTAAGGCATGTGGGCAGCTTCTAAAAGCTGGAAAAGGCAAAGGAAAAGATTCTCCCCAGAAGGAACACAGCCCTGCTGACACCTTGATTTCCAGCCCAGTGAGACTCTGACCTCCAAAACCATAAGATAACATAGGTGTGTTTTGGGGTTTTTTTTTTTTTTTTTTTTTTTTTTTTTTGGTACGCGGGCCTCTCACTGTTGTGGCCTCTCCCGTTGCGGAGCACAGGCTCCGGACGCGCAGGCTCAGCGGCCATGGCTCTTGGGCCCAGCCGCTCCGCGGCATGTGGGATCTTCCCGGACCGGGGCACGAACCCGTGTCCCCTGCATTGGCAGGCGGACTCTCAACCACTGCGCCACCAGGGAAGCCCCATAGGTGTGTTTTTAAAACACTAAGTTTGTGGCCA
This sequence comes from Physeter macrocephalus, assembly GCF_002837175.3. Classification (NCBI taxonomy): domain Eukaryota; kingdom Metazoa; phylum Chordata; class Mammalia; order Artiodactyla; family Physeteridae; genus Physeter; species Physeter macrocephalus. Next base: position 3,719,572 of record NC_041230.1, read on the forward strand.
TTTGTTACAGCAGCCATAGGAAGCGAATGCATTGAGTAGGAGGAAAGTTAAAAAGAGATGCATCTTGACTAGCATCCAGCATGTGCACTGTGCCAGGTGTTCCACGGTTATCCCACTCCTGACACCCACAGGAGGAGAAAACTGAGGCCGAGGGAAGTGGCTCACGTGAGGTCACACTGAGGAACATGTATGACCATCCCCTTTCCCTGCGTGTGCCCTGCAGACTAAACGCATGCAACCTGGATGTGGCTGGCTGTGGCTTTCTTGCATTTGCACTCATGGGAAACAGACATCTGACACATCTGAGCCTTAGCATGAACCCCTTGGAAGATGACGGGATGAACCTTCTGTGTGAGGTCATGATGGAGCCGTCTTGTCCCCTCCAGGACCTTGAGTAAGTTTCCCTGGTTGTTGTGGGTCAACTCTACCATCTGGGGGCCTGAGGTTATAGAATGTCCAGAGCGATGGTACCACAGATTAGTTCTAGGGTCAACTGAGGCTCATTCTTGCCAGCGGACACTCTGGGTAAGTTGATGTGTTGACACTGCAGTGAGTATGGGAAGGAAAGAGGAAAAAGTATTCTGGACAGGAGCCCCGTGGAAGGATCTATGGGGTTCTAGGACACGCTTGATCTCTAAAACCTCTTTACTTTTCAGAACATCTTGCACCAAGTTAATCTTCAGCTATTCATTCTGTATGTGGGGGGAGGGGGAGGGGGGTGACTGTCTATCTCTCAATCCCTTTTCTCTCTGGGGCTGAAATTTCTTCACCCCTATTGGAACATTTTTATATACTAGGAGTATTCCATCACTAAACCAACTAGGAAAATTAAAGGACCTCAATAAGCAGAAATAAATCTCTCAGCTTGAAACCAAGCAATAATCACTCTTAATATTTCAGTTAATGTCTCCCGGATGCATAAGCAACATTGAATGTGTCACAAAGAAAGGATCCTAGCAGTTACCACTTCAGGTATTCTTACCATGTGGCAGGCATGTGGCTCTCAATATTTCTGCAGTTCCCCCACCAATCATACACCACGGGGAACTAAAACTCCCAGGGAACCTAAACCTTGCTTGGGTCTCACATTCTGTCCTTAAGGATAAGCAAATCATAATAGTAAATGAAGCACGATATGGTATTCCATTTAATGGTGCATAATAACTTTTTTTTTTTTTTTTTTTTTTTTGCGGTACGCGGGCCTCTCACTGTTGTGGCCTCTGCCGTTGCGGAGCACAGGCTCCGGACGCGCAGGCTCAGCGGCCATGGCTCACGGGCCCAGCCGCTCCGCGGCATGTGGGATCCTCCCAGACCGGGGCACGAACCCGTGTCCCCTGCATCGGCAGGCGGACTCTCAACCACTGCGCCACCAGGGAAGCCCCATAATAAATTTAAAAACCCCCAAAAGCTGGGACTTCCCTGGCGATCCAGTGGTTAGGACTTTGTGCTTCCACTGCAAGGGATATGGGTTCAATCCCTGGTCGGGGAACTAGGATCCCACATGCCAAGTGGTGTGGCCAAAAAATAAAATTTTAATAAATAAAATCCCCAAAAGCTGGACACTGGGCTTATGTCCAGTGTTTTAGTCATGTGTACCTTATCAAACTTTGTGTGCTTGATAGCATTTTCTTATGATCAATTACAAAGGTAGAGTTAATGGACCAAAAAGTGGGACCACTTTGAGAGCTCTCTCTCCCCAAAAATAAACAAACGAAAGGAATTGGATAGAGATCATGGTCCACAAACCTCTGAGAAGCCCCCAAGTATTAATTCTTCTATTTATTTTCATGGAATTGGCATTTTGAGCCCTAATGCTGCATGGTATAGAAAATTCAGCTTAGTCCATTGGAGATGCCATTTCTCTGGGGTTGCACTTAAGTGCTGGCAGATTTTCTGTTCCTCACCATCACCATTGGTCCACACTGGCCTCTAAGACTTGATCATTCCCACCTGGTCTTCACAAGTGAGTCCTTCCTCGTTCTTTTTTCTTTATTTTTGGCTGCGTTGGGTCTTCGTTGCTGCGTGCGGGCTTTCTCTAGCTGTTGCGAGTGGGGGCTCCTCTTCTTTGCGTTGTGCAGGCTTCTCATTGTGGTGGCTTCTCTTGTTGCGGAGCACGGGCTCTAGGTACGTGGGCTTCAGTAGTTGTGGTGCATGGGCTTCAGTCGTTGTGGCATGCAGGCTTCCGTAGTTGTGGCTCATGGGCTGTAGAACGCAGGCTCAGTAGTTGTGGCGCACGGGCTTAGTTGCTCCACGGCATGTGGGC
>NC_041230.1:3722167-3730322 GCF_002837175.3 Physeter macrocephalus
TTTTTTTTTGGTACGCGGGCCTCTCACTGTTGTGGCCTCTCCCGTTGCGGAGCACAGGCTCCGGACGCGCAGGCTCAGCGGCCATGGCTCTTGGGCCCAGCCGCTCCGCGGCATGTGGGATCTTCCCGGACCGGGGCACGAACCCGTGTCCCCTGCATTGGCAGGCGGACTCTCAACCACTGCGCCACCAGGGAAGCCCCATAGGTGTGTTTTTAAAACACTAAGTTTGTGGCCATTTGTTACAGCAGCCATAGGAAGCGAATGCATTGAGTAGGAGGAAAGTTAAAAAGAGATGCATCTTGACTAGCATCCAGCATGTGCACTGTGCCAGGTGTTCCACGGTTATCCCACTCCTGACACCCACAGGAGGAGAAAACTGAGGCCGAGGGAAGTGGCTCACGTGAGGTCACACTGAGGAACATGTATGACCGTCCCCTTTCCCTGCGTGTGCCCTGCAGACTAAACGCATGCAACCTGGATGTGGCTGGCTGTGGCTTTCTTGCATTTGCACTCATGGGAAACAGACATCTGACACATCTGAGCCTTAGCATGAACCCCTTGGAAGATGACGGGATGAACCTTCTGTGTGAGGTCATGATGGAGCCGTCTTGTCCCCTCCAGGACCTTGAGTAAGTTTCCCTGGTTGTTGTGGGTCAACTCTACCATCTGGGGGCCTGAGGTTATAGAATGTCCAGAGCGATGGTACCACAGATTAGTTCTAGGGTCAACTGAGGCTCATTCTTGCCAGCGGACACTCTGGGTAAGTTGATGTGTTGACACTGCAGTGAGTATGGGAAGGAAAGAGGAAAAAGTATTCTGGACAGGAGCCCCGTGGAAGGATCTATGGGGTTCTAGGACACGCTTGATCTCTAAAACCTCTTTACTTTTCAGAACATCTTGCACCAAGTTAATCTTCAGCTATTCATTCTGTATGTGGGGGGAGGGGGAGGGGGGTGACTGTCTATCTCTCAATCCCTTTTCTCTCTGGGGCTGAAATTTCTTCACCCCTATTGGAACATTTTTATATACTAGGAGTATTCCATCACTAAACCAACTAGGAAAATTAAAGGACCTCAATAAGCAGAAATAAATCTCTCAGCTTGAAACCAAGCAATAATCACTCTTAATATTTCAGTTAATGTCTCCCGGATGCATAAGCAACATTGAATGTGTCACAAAGAAAGGATCCTAGCAGTTACCACTTCAGGTATTCTTACCATGTGGCAGGCATGTGGCTCTCAATATTTCTGCAGTTCCCCCACCAATCATACACCACGGGGAACTAAAACTCCCAGGGAACCTAAACCTTGCTTGGGTCTCACATTCTGTCCTTAAGGATAAGCAAATCATAATAGTAAATGAAGCACGATATGGTATTCCATTTAATGGTGCATAATAACTTTTTTTTTTTTTTTTTTTTTTTTGCGGTACGCGGGCCTCTCACTGTTGTGGCCTCTGCCGTTGCGGAGCACAGGCTCCGGACGCGCAGGCTCAGCGGCCATGGCTCACGGGCCCAGCCGCTCCGCGGCATGTGGGATCCTCCCAGACCGGGGCACGAACCCGTGTCCCCTGCATCGGCAGGCGGACTCTCAACCACTGCGCCACCAGGGAAGCCCCATAATAAATTTAAAAACCCCCAAAAGCTGGGACTTCCCTGGCGATCCAGTGGTTAGGACTTTGTGCTTCCACTGCAAGGGATATGGGTTCAATCCCTGGTCGGGGAACTAGGATCCCACATGCCAAGTGGTGTGGCCAAAAAATAAAATTTTAATAAATAAAATCCCCAAAAGCTGGACACTGGGCTTATGTCCAGTGTTTTAGTCATGTGTACCTTATCAAACTTTGTGTGCTTGATAGCATTTTCTTATGATCAATTACAAAGGTAGAGTTAATGGACCAAAAAGTGGGACCACTTTGAGAGCTCTCTCTCCCCAAAAATAAACAAACGAAAGGAATTGGATAGAGATCATGGTCCACAAACCTCTGAGAAGCCCCCAAGTATTAATTCTTCTATTTATTTTCATGGAATTGGCATTTTGAGCCCTAATGCTGCATGGTATAGAAAATTCAGCTTAGTCCATTGGAGATGCCATTTCTCTGGGGTTGCACTTAAGTGCTGGCAGATTTTCTGTTCCTCACCATCACCATTGGTCCACACTGGCCTCTAAGACTTGATCATTCCCACCTGGTCTTCACAAGTGAGTCCTTCCTCGTTCTTTTTTCTTTATTTTTGGCTGCGTTGGGTCTTCGTTGCTGCGTGCGGGCTTTCTCTAGCTGTTGCGAGTGGGGGCTCCTCTTCTTTGCGTTGTGCAGGCTTCTCATTGTGGTGGCTTCTCTTGTTGCGGAGCACGGGCTCTAGGTACGTGGGCTTCAGTAGTTGTGGTGCATGGGCTTCAGTCGTTGTGGCATGCAGGCTTCCGTAGTTGTGGCTCATGGGCTGTAGAACGCAGGCTCAGTAGTTGTGGCGCACGGGCTTAGTTGCTCCACGGCATGTGGGATCCTCCCAGACCAGGGCTCAAACCCGTGTCCCCTGCATCGGCAGGCGGATTCTTAACCACTGCGCCACCAGGGAAGGCCTCCTTCCTCGTTCTTGATATGTGAATGCCTCATGGAGATGGACCCAGTGGGATCATTCTATGCTTAGCACGCTAAGTTGATGATGTGAGACTCCAGAGCTGTTTCTGTCATGTCTACTCAGATGACTCATACAGTCACTACTGAAGGGGCCATTTCCACCCTCTCCCACTCCTCCTGGGAACAGACACACAAGACCCCTTCTCCTTTTGGATCCCAAACCCTACCTAGTGTTTCAGTGACTTCTGTCATCTTTTCTGTCCCTCTCAGGGCTCTGTCCCTTTGTCAGAGGCTCTACCAATTTCTACCCGTGTTTTTTTCCGTCTCTCTCCCTGCCCTCCACCAGGGAGAATGTTTATCCCATCTTCAGGTGAAAAGAATGCTCTGATACGCTCATTTCTTTGTCTGAAGATGCCTCCAGTCTCTTCAAAAACTTTCCCCACCCTCTGCTATTATCTGTCTCTTGAGATGATAAACTGTCCTAAGCTATTCACAGGGATGGAGAGAAAGGTTGCCAGTTAGGAAGGAACAAGGGGAATCTCTACTAATGTTTCTGAACCTTATCCCACTGTGGTGCTCCCTCAAAAGGTACAGATATTGTCTCTCTCTCTAAATCTCGCTCAATGATCTCCATCTCTCTCCCTCTTCATCTCAACCTCTCTCTCTCTCCCTCTCTCTCTCCATCTCTCTATACCTCTTCATCTGTCTTCATGTCTCTGTCTGTCTTCATCTCTCTCTCTTCATCTCGCTGTCTTCATCTCTCTCTCTCCATCTCTCTCTCCCCCACCCACCCCCACTTCCCTCCTCTTGCAGATTGGTAAAGTGCCATCTCACTGCCGCTTGCTGCAAGAATCTGTCCTATGTCATCACAAGAAGTCAACACCTGAAGAGCCTGGATCTAGCCGCCAATGCCCTGGGTGACCACGGGATTACAGCGCTGTGTGAGGGATTGAAACAGAAGAATTCTCTGAGGAGACTTGGGTACGTTCCTGGGATCATCTCTTTGAGGGCTGGGCACAGAGTGAAGGGGACCCAAACGTTAAGTCGCTTGAACAAAGACCCTGCTCTGATTTTCACAATTCCATCAAATTAGACAGCATACAACCATGGCAGAGTAACAGACTGAGGCACAAATTCCAACTGGGCTCCTTTATATGGATGAATTAAATAGCCAACACTTGAGAACAGGGTCTGGAGGTGGCGAGAACTAAATAGATACATGTTTACTGGAAAACCCATGTGTGCTGAGCACAGTGCCAAATGGTGGAGGTATGGACATGTATAGACCGTGGAGTGGCTGCATTTATGGTCTTGTGAGAAAGGTGGACCAAAGAGCAAATGATGACATGGCTGGTTCTCAAACCCTAGTAAGCATCAGAATTATCCCAGAGGTTTGTTTGAAACAGTGTGCCAGGGCTTCCCTTGTGGCACAGTGGTTGAGAGTCTGCCTGCCGACGCAGGGGACACGGGTTCGTGCCCCCATCCAGGAAGATCCCACATGCCGCAGAGCAGCTAGGCCCGTGAGCCATGGGCACTGAGCCTGCGCGTCCGGAGCCTGTGCTCCGCAACGGGAGAGGCCACAACAGTGAGAGGCCCGCGTACTGCAAAAAAAAAAAAAAAGTGTGCCAGTACACACTTTTTACTCAGCCATAAAAAAGAATGAAATAGCGCCATTTGCTGCAACACTGATGGACCTAGAGATGGTCATACTAAGTGAAGGAAGTCAGACAGAGGCAGACAAATACCATAGGATATGGCTTATATGTGGAATCTAAAAAAAAAGGATACAAATGAACTTATGAAAAAGAAACAGACTCACATAGAAAACCAACATCGTTACCAAAGGGGAAACATGGTGGGCAGGGATAAATTACAAGTTTGGGATTAACATATACACACTAATATATATATATAATAACCAACAAGGACCTACTGTACAGCACAGGGAATGCTACTCAATATTCTGTAATAACCTATATGGGAAAAGAATCTGAAAAAGAATGGATATATATATATAATATATATATATATATTATATATAATATATACAATTGAATCACTGCTGTACACCTGAAACTAACACAACATTGTATCAATAAATCACCAATACCATGTAAAATAAAAAATTTTTTAAAAAAAGGACTGAAGCACTGACACATGCTACAATGTGGATGAACCTTGAAGACATTAGGCTAAAGTGAAATAAGCCAAATTACAGAAGGTCACATGTATGATTCCATTTCTATGAAACATCCAGAATGGGCAAATCCATAAAGACAGAAAGTAGATTACAGGCAGACCTCATTTTATTGTTCTTCCCAGATACTGTGTTTTTCACAAATGGAAGGTTTGTGGCAACCCCGCATCAAGCAACTCTATCAGTGCCATTTTTCCAACATTTTCTCACTTTGTGTCTCTGTCACATTTTGGTGATTCTCCCAATGTTTCAGACTTTTTCATTTTTATTATATTTGTGATTGTGATCTGTGAGCAGTGAGCTTTTTTTTTACTTTTTAATTTTTTTAACTGAAATATAGTTCATTTACAATGTTGTGTTAGTTTCAGGTATACAGCAAAGTGATCCAGTTATACATTATATATATATATAAATTATTTTTCAGATTCTTTTCCCGTATAGGTTATTACAGGATATTGAGCATATTCCCTGTGCTATACAGTAGGTCCTTGTTGGTTACCTATTTTATATACAGTAGCTTGTATCTGTTAATTCCAGATTGGTGAACTTTGATGTTACTACTATGACTTGATGAAGGCTCAGGAGATTAGCGTTTTTTAGCAATAACGTATTTTTTAATTAAAGTACACTGTTTTGGGACTTCCCTGGTGGTGCAGTGGTTAAGAATCTGCCTGCCAATGCAGGGGACACGGGTTCGAGCCCTGGTCCGGGAAGATCCCACATGCCGTGGAGCACCTAAGCCCGCGCGCCACAACTACAGAGGCCCGCGCACCTAGAGCCCATGCTCTGCAACAAGAGAAGTCACCACAATGAGAAGCACGCGCACGGCAACAAAGAGCAGCCCCTGCTCACCGCAACTAGAGGAAGCCCATGCACAGCAACGAAAATGCAGCCAAAAATAAGTAAATAAATAAATAAATATTTTTTTAAAGTACATTGTTTCTATAAACAATCAATGCTGGAGAGGGTGTGGAGAAAAAGGAACCCTCTTGCACTGCTAGTGGGAATGTAAATGATACAGCCAGTATGGAGAAGAGTATGGAGGTTCCTTAAAAAAATAAAAATAGAGCTACCATATGACCCAGCAATCCCACTCCTGGGCGTATGCCCAGAGAAAACCATAATTCAAAGACACATGCACCCCAATGTTCATTGCAGCTCTATTTACAATAGCCAGGACGTGGAAGGAACTAAGTGTCCATCGACAGATGAATAGATAAAGAAGACGTGGCACATATATACAATGGAATATTCCTCAGCCATAAAAAGAAACGAAATTGGGTCATTTGTAGAGATGTGGATGGACCTAGAGACTGTCCTACAGACTGAAGTAAGTCATAAAGAGAAAACCATATATCATATATTAATGCATATATGTGGAATCTGAAAAAATTGGGAAGGTAGATTCTTAAACATGGGACCACCAGGGAAGTCCTGCTGCTGATTTATTTTATACCTAGTTGTTTGTACCTCTTAACCCCCTACTTCTCTATTGCCCCTCCCCCACCACTGGTTTTTTTCTCTGTGTCTATGACTCTATTTCTGTTTTCTTCATTCATTTTATTTTTTAGATTCCACATTTAAGTGAAAACATACAGTGTTTGTCTTTCTCTGTCTGACTTACTTCACTATGCATAATACACTCCAGGTCCACCCATGTTGTTGCAAGTGGCAAGATTTTGTTCTTTTTCATGGCTGAGTAGTATTCCGTTGTGGTATTTATTTATTTATTTATTTATTTATTTATTTTTGGCTGCATTGGGTCTTTGTTGCTGCGTGTGGGCTTTCTCTAGTTGTGGCAAGTGGGGGCTACTCTTCGTTGTGGTGTGCAGGCTTCTCATTGCAGTGGCTTCTTTTGTTGAGGAGCAAGGGCTCTAGGCACGCGGGCTCAGTAGTTGTGGCACGCGGGCTCAGTAGTTGTGGCACGCGGGTTTCAGTGGTTGTGGCTCGCGGGCTCTAGAGCACAGGCTCAGTAGTTGTGGTGCACGGGCTTAGTTGCTCCGTGGCATGTGGGATCTTCCCGGACTAGGGCTCGAACCCATGTCCCCTGTATTGGCAGGCGGATTCTCAACCACTGTGCCACCAGGGAAGCCCCCCGCTGTGATTTTAAAGTTGTGGTGGAAGTCAAACATGTGCTGAAGGAAGGATCCGGATCTTGGGGTCATTCCTTGGCTGTGCTGTGCTCTCTAAAGGTTGGAGACATGTGGACTGACCTCCAATGGCTGTGAGGCCCTCTCCTCCGCCCTCTCCTGCAATCAGCACCTGACCAGCCTAAACCTGATGCAGAACAATTTCGGTCCCAGAGGGATGACAAAGCTGTGTTTGGCCTTTGCACACCCCACATCTAATCTACAAACCATCGGGTAAGTCCCCGGCGATGTCTTCTGAAATACGAACCTCCTTCTGCTACAGGCACGCTAGCTGGTGGAGAAGCAGTTGATCTGAGAAGTTCAGACCTTGTCTCATCAACCAGATCTTTATCCAACCGCTAAGTGCCCACCGTGTTCCAGGCACCGTGTTGGGTGCTGCGGATACAGGGTGGGTACAGTGCCTGGTACCACGGGGCTTCCTCTGGGGATGGGTTTGGGGATCGTGGAGGGATGACATACAAATAAAATGTTTATCTTCAAAAAAAACCTAAAACTAGAATTACGATAGGATCCAGCCATCCCACTTGTGGGTATACACCCAACAAAATTGAAAGCAGGTTTTCGAAGAGATATTTGCACGCCTGTGTCCATAGCAACATCATTCACAATAGCCAAGAGGTGGAAGCAACCCAGGTATCTACTGATGGGTGAATGGATAAATGACGTGTGGTCTGTCCGTACCATAAAAATATGATTCGGCCTTAAAAGGAAGGAAATTGACACATGCTACAACGTGGAAGAACCTTAAGGACATTATGCTTGGTGAAATAAGCCAGTCACAGAAAGACAAATACTGCATGATACTACTTAGGTGAGGTCTCTAGAGTTATCAGATCCACAGAGACAGAAAGTGGAATGGTGGGGGCCTGGGGAGAGGGAGACGGAGAGTCGGTGTTTAACGGGGACAGAGTTTCAGCTGGGGGAGATGAAAAGAGTTATAAGGATGGACAGTGCTGATGGTTGCACAACAGTGTGGATGGACTGAGTGCCGCTGACCTGTACAATGAAAAACGGTTCAGATGGTAAAGGTTATGTGTATTTTCCCACCAGTAAATGTTTTTAATGTTCAGGATTACTGTAGGTGGTAAACGCTAAGAAGGAAACGAAAGAGTAAGAGAGAGTGACCGGGTGTGCAATTAATTTTTTTTTTTTTTTTGCGGTACGCGGGCCTCTCACTGTTGTGGCCTCTCCCGTTGCGGAGCACAGGCTCCGGACGCGCAGGCTCAGCGGCCAC
>NC_041230.1:3730725-3739305 GCF_002837175.3 Physeter macrocephalus
TTTTTTTTTGGTACGCGGGCCTCTCACTGTTGTGGCCTCTCCCGTTGCGGAGCACAGGCTCCGGACGCGCAGGCTCAGCGGCCATGGCTCTTGGGCCCAGCCGCTCCGCGGCATGTGGGATCTTCCCGGACCGGGGCACGAACCCGTGTCCCCTGCATTGGCAGGCGGACTCTCAACCACTGCGCCACCAGGGAAGCCCCATAGGTGTGTTTTTAAAACACTAAGTTTGTGGCCATTTGTTACAGCAGCCATAGGAAGCGAATGCATTGAGTAGGAGGAAAGTTAAAAAGAGATGCATCTTGACTAGCATCCAGCATGTGCACTGTGCCAGGTGTTCCACGGTTATCCCACTCCTGACACCCACAGGAGGAGAAAACTGAGGCCGAGGGAAGTGGCTCACGTGAGGTCACACTGAGGAACATGTATGACCATCCCCTTTCCCTGCGTGTGCCCTGCAGACTAAACGCATGCAACCTGGATGTGGCTGGCTGTGGCTTTCTTGCATTTGCACTCATGGGAAACAGACATCTGACACATCTGAGCCTTAGCATGAACCCCTTGGAAGATGACGGGATGAACCTTCTGTGTGAGGTCATGATGGAGCCGTCTTGTCCCCTCCAGGACCTTGAGTAAGTTTCCCTGGTTGTTGTGGGTCAACTCTACCATCTGGGGGCCTGAGGTTATAGAATGTCCAGAGCGATGGTACCACAGATTAGTTCTAGGGTCAACTGAGGCTCATTCTTGCCAGCGGACACTCTGGGTAAGTTGATGTGTTGACACTGCAGTGAGTATGGGAAGGAAAGAGGAAAAAGTATTCTGGACAGGAGCCCCGTGGAAGGATCTATGGGGTTCTAGGACACGCTTGATCTCTAAAACCTCTTTACTTTTCAGAACATCTTGCACCAAGTTAATCTTCAGCTATTCATTCTGTATGTGGGGGGAGGGGGAGGGGGGTGACTGTCTATCTCTCAATCCCTTTTCTCTCTGGGGCTGAAATTTCTTCACCCCTATTGGAACATTTTTATATACTAGGAGTATTCCATCACTAAACCAACTAGGAAAATTAAAGGACCTCAATAAGCAGAAATAAATCTCTCAGCTTGAAACCAAGCAATAATCACTCTTAATATTTCAGTTAATGTCTCCCGGATGCATAAGCAACATTGAATGTGTCACAAAGAAAGGATCCTAGCAGTTACCACTTCAGGTATTCTTACCATGTGGCAGGCATGTGGCTCTCAATATTTCTGCAGTTCCCCCACCAATCATACACCACGGGGAACTAAAACTCCCAGGGAACCTAAACCTTGCTTGGGTCTCACATTCTGTCCTTAAGGATAAGCAAATCATAATAGTAAATGAAGCACGATATGGTATTCCATTTAATGGTGCATAATAACTTTTTTTTTTTTTTTTTTTTTTTTGCGGTACGCGGGCCTCTCACTGTTGTGGCCTCTGCCGTTGCGGAGCACAGGCTCCGGACGCGCAGGCTCAGCGGCCATGGCTCACGGGCCCAGCCGCTCCGCGGCATGTGGGATCCTCCCAGACCGGGGCACGAACCCGTGTCCCCTGCATCGGCAGGCGGACTCTCAACCACTGCGCCACCAGGGAAGCCCCATAATAAATTTAAAAACCCCCAAAAGCTGGGACTTCCCTGGCGATCCAGTGGTTAGGACTTTGTGCTTCCACTGCAAGGGATATGGGTTCAATCCCTGGTCGGGGAACTAGGATCCCACATGCCAAGTGGTGTGGCCAAAAAATAAAATTTTAATAAATAAAATCCCCAAAAGCTGGACACTGGGCTTATGTCCAGTGTTTTAGTCATGTGTACCTTATCAAACTTTGTGTGCTTGATAGCATTTTCTTATGATCAATTACAAAGGTAGAGTTAATGGACCAAAAAGTGGGACCACTTTGAGAGCTCTCTCTCCCCAAAAATAAACAAACGAAAGGAATTGGATAGAGATCATGGTCCACAAACCTCTGAGAAGCCCCCAAGTATTAATTCTTCTATTTATTTTCATGGAATTGGCATTTTGAGCCCTAATGCTGCATGGTATAGAAAATTCAGCTTAGTCCATTGGAGATGCCATTTCTCTGGGGTTGCACTTAAGTGCTGGCAGATTTTCTGTTCCTCACCATCACCATTGGTCCACACTGGCCTCTAAGACTTGATCATTCCCACCTGGTCTTCACAAGTGAGTCCTTCCTCGTTCTTTTTTCTTTATTTTTGGCTGCGTTGGGTCTTCGTTGCTGCGTGCGGGCTTTCTCTAGCTGTTGCGAGTGGGGGCTCCTCTTCTTTGCGTTGTGCAGGCTTCTCATTGTGGTGGCTTCTCTTGTTGCGGAGCACGGGCTCTAGGTACGTGGGCTTCAGTAGTTGTGGTGCATGGGCTTCAGTCGTTGTGGCATGCAGGCTTCCGTAGTTGTGGCTCATGGGCTGTAGAACGCAGGCTCAGTAGTTGTGGCGCACGGGCTTAGTTGCTCCACGGCATGTGGGATCCTCCCAGACCAGGGCTCAAACCCGTGTCCCCTGCATCGGCAGGCGGATTCTTAACCACTGCGCCACCAGGGAAGGCCTCCTTCCTCGTTCTTGATATGTGAATGCCTCATGGAGATGGACCCAGTGGGATCATTCTATGCTTAGCACGCTAAGTTGATGATGTGAGACTCCAGAGCTGTTTCTGTCATGTCTACTCAGATGACTCATACAGTCACTACTGAAGGGGCCATTTCCACCCTCTCCCACTCCTCCTGGGAACAGACACACAAGACCCCTTCTCCTTTTGGATCCCAAACCCTACCTAGTGTTTCAGTGACTTCTGTCATCTTTTCTGTCCCTCTCAGGGCTCTGTCCCTTTGTCAGAGGCTCTACCAATTTCTACCCGTGTTTTTTTCCGTCTCTCTCCCTGCCCTCCACCAGGGAGAATGTTTATCCCATCTTCAGGTGAAAAGAATGCTCTGATACGCTCATTTCTTTGTCTGAAGATGCCTCCAGTCTCTTCAAAAACTTTCCCCACCCTCTGCTATTATCTGTCTCTTGAGATGATAAACTGTCCTAAGCTATTCACAGGGATGGAGAGAAAGGTTGCCAGTTAGGAAGGAACAAGGGGAATCTCTACTAATGTTTCTGAACCTTATCCCACTGTGGTGCTCCCTCAAAAGGTACAGATATTGTCTCTCTCTCTAAATCTCGCTCAATGATCTCCATCTCTCTCCCTCTTCATCTCAACCTCTCTCTCTCTCCCTCTCTCTCTCCATCTCTCTATACCTCTTCATCTGTCTTCATGTCTCTGTCTGTCTTCATCTCTCTCTCTTCATCTCGCTGTCTTCATCTCTCTCTCTCCATCTCTCTCTCCCCCACCCACCCCCACTTCCCTCCTCTTGCAGATTGGTAAAGTGCCATCTCACTGCCGCTTGCTGCAAGAATCTGTCCTATGTCATCACAAGAAGTCAACACCTGAAGAGCCTGGATCTAGCCGCCAATGCCCTGGGTGACCACGGGATTACAGCGCTGTGTGAGGGATTGAAACAGAAGAATTCTCTGAGGAGACTTGGGTACGTTCCTGGGATCATCTCTTTGAGGGCTGGGCACAGAGTGAAGGGGACCCAAACGTTAAGTCGCTTGAACAAAGACCCTGCTCTGATTTTCACAATTCCATCAAATTAGACAGCATACAACCATGGCAGAGTAACAGACTGAGGCACAAATTCCAACTGGGCTCCTTTATATGGATGAATTAAATAGCCAACACTTGAGAACAGGGTCTGGAGGTGGCGAGAACTAAATAGATACATGTTTACTGGAAAACCCATGTGTGCTGAGCACAGTGCCAAATGGTGGAGGTATGGACATGTATAGACCGTGGAGTGGCTGCATTTATGGTCTTGTGAGAAAGGTGGACCAAAGAGCAAATGATGACATGGCTGGTTCTCAAACCCTAGTAAGCATCAGAATTATCCCAGAGGTTTGTTTGAAACAGTGTGCCAGGGCTTCCCTTGTGGCACAGTGGTTGAGAGTCTGCCTGCCGACGCAGGGGACACGGGTTCGTGCCCCCATCCAGGAAGATCCCACATGCCGCAGAGCAGCTAGGCCCGTGAGCCATGGGCACTGAGCCTGCGCGTCCGGAGCCTGTGCTCCGCAACGGGAGAGGCCACAACAGTGAGAGGCCCGCGTACTGCAAAAAAAAAAAAAAAGTGTGCCAGTACACACTTTTTACTCAGCCATAAAAAAGAATGAAATAGCGCCATTTGCTGCAACACTGATGGACCTAGAGATGGTCATACTAAGTGAAGGAAGTCAGACAGAGGCAGACAAATACCATAGGATATGGCTTATATGTGGAATCTAAAAAAAAAGGATACAAATGAACTTATGAAAAAGAAACAGACTCACATAGAAAACCAACATCGTTACCAAAGGGGAAACATGGTGGGCAGGGATAAATTACAAGTTTGGGATTAACATATACACACTAATATATATATATAATAACCAACAAGGACCTACTGTACAGCACAGGGAATGCTACTCAATATTCTGTAATAACCTATATGGGAAAAGAATCTGAAAAAGAATGGATATATATATATAATATATATATATATATTATATATAATATATACAATTGAATCACTGCTGTACACCTGAAACTAACACAACATTGTATCAATAAATCACCAATACCATGTAAAATAAAAAATTTTTTAAAAAAAGGACTGAAGCACTGACACATGCTACAATGTGGATGAACCTTGAAGACATTAGGCTAAAGTGAAATAAGCCAAATTACAGAAGGTCACATGTATGATTCCATTTCTATGAAACATCCAGAATGGGCAAATCCATAAAGACAGAAAGTAGATTACAGGCAGACCTCATTTTATTGTTCTTCCCAGATACTGTGTTTTTCACAAATGGAAGGTTTGTGGCAACCCCGCATCAAGCAACTCTATCAGTGCCATTTTTCCAACATTTTCTCACTTTGTGTCTCTGTCACATTTTGGTGATTCTCCCAATGTTTCAGACTTTTTCATTTTTATTATATTTGTGATTGTGATCTGTGAGCAGTGAGCTTTTTTTTTACTTTTTAATTTTTTTAACTGAAATATAGTTCATTTACAATGTTGTGTTAGTTTCAGGTATACAGCAAAGTGATCCAGTTATACATTATATATATATATATATAAATTATTTTTCAGATTCTTTTCCCGTATAGGTTATTACAGGATATTGAGCATATTCCCTGTGCTATACAGTAGGTCCTTGTTGGTTACCTATTTTATATACAGTAGCTTGTATCTGTTAATTCCAGATTGGTGAACTTTGATGTTACTACTATGACTTGATGAAGGCTCAGGAGATTAGCGTTTTTTAGCAATAACGTATTTTTTAATTAAAGTACACTGTTTTGGGACTTCCCTGGTGGTGCAGTGGTTAAGAATCTGCCTGCCAATGCAGGGGACACGGGTTGTGATTGTGATCTGTGAGCAGTGAGCTTTTTTTTTACTTTTTAATTTTTTTAACTGAAATATAGTTCATTTACAATGTTGTGTTAGTTTCAGGTATACAGCAAAGTGATCCAGTTATACATTATATATATATATATATAAATTATTTTTCAGATTCTTTTCCCGTATAGGTTATTACAGGATATTGAGCATATTCCCTGTGCTATACAGTAGGTCCTTGTTGGTTACCTATTTTATATACAGTAGCTTGTATCTGTTAATTCCAGATTGGTGAACTTTGATGTTACTACTATGACTTGATGAAGGCTCAGGAGATTAGCGTTTTTTAGCAATAACGTATTTTTTAATTAAAGTACACTGTTTTGGGACTTCCCTGGTGGTGCAGTGGTTAAGAATCTGCCTGCCAATGCAGGGGACACGGGTTCGAGCCCTGGTCCGGGAAGATCCCACATGCCGTGGAGCACCTAAGCCCGCGCGCCACAACTACAGAGGCCCGCGCACCTAGAGCCCATGCTCTGCAACAAGAGAAGTCACCACAATGAGAAGCACGCGCACGGCAACAAAGAGCAGCCCCTGCTCACCGCAACTAGAGGAAGCCCATGCACAGCAACGAAAATGCAGCCAAAAATAAGTAAATAAATAAATAAATATTTTTTTAAAGTACATTGTTTCTATAAACAATCAATGCTGGAGAGGGTGTGGAGAAAAAGGAACCCTCTTGCACTGCTAGTGGGAATGTAAATGATACAGCCAGTATGGAGAAGAGTATGGAGGTTCCTTAAAAAAATAAAAATAGAGCTACCATATGACCCAGCAATCCCACTCCTGGGCGTATGCCCAGAGAAAACCATAATTCAAAGACACATGCACCCCAATGTTCATTGCAGCTCTATTTACAATAGCCAGGACGTGGAAGGAACTAAGTGACCATCGACAGATGAATAGATAAAGAAGACGTGGCACATATATACAATGGAATATTCCTCAGCCATAAAAAGAAACGAAATTGGGTCATTTGTAGAGATGTGGATGGACCTAGAGACTGTCCTACAGACTGAAGTAAGTCATAAAGAGAAAACCATATATCATATATTAATGCATATATGTGGAATCTGAAAAAATTGGGAAGGTAGATTCTTAAACATGGGACCACCAGGGAAGTCCTGCTGCTGATTTATTTTATACCTAGTTGTTTGTACCTCTTAACCCCCTACTTCTCTATTGCCCCTCCCCCACCACTGGTTTTTTTCTCTGTGTCTATGACTCTATTTCTGTTTTCTTCATTCATTTTATTTTTTAGATTCCACATTTAAGTGAAAACATACAGTGTTTGTCTTTCTCTGTCTGACTTACTTCACTATGCATAATACACTCCAGGTCCACCCATGTTGTTGCAAGTGGCAAGATTTTGTTCTTTTTCATGGCTGAGTAGTATTCCGTTGTGGTATTTATTTATTTATTTATTTATTTATTTATTTTTGGCTGCATTGGGTCTTTGTTGCTGCGTGTGGGCTTTCTCTAGTTGTGGCAAGTGGGGGCTACTCTTCGTTGTGGTGTGCAGGCTTCTCATTGCAGTGGCTTCTTTTGTTGAGGAGCAAGGGCTCTAGGCACGCGGGCTCAGTAGTTGTGGCACGCGGGCTCAGTAGTTGTGGCACGCGGGTTTCAGTGGTTGTGGCTCGCGGGCTCTAGAGCACAGGCTCAGTAGTTGTGGTGCACGGGCTTAGTTGCTCCGTGGCATGTGGGATCTTCCCGGACTAGGGCTCGAACCCATGTCCCCTGTATTGGCAGGCGGATTCTCAACCACTGTGCCACCAGGGAAGCCCCCCGCTGTGATTTTAAAGTTGTGGTGGAAGTCAAACATGTGCTGAAGGAAGGATCCGGATCTTGGGGTCATTCCTTGGCTGTGCTGTGCTCTCTAAAGGTTGGAGACATGTGGACTGACCTCCAATGGCTGTGAGGCCCTCTCCTCCGCCCTCTCCTGCAATCAGCACCTGACCAGCCTAAACCTGATGCAGAACAATTTCGGTCCCAGAGGGATGACAAAGCTGTGTTTGGCCTTTGCACACCCCACATCTAATCTACAAACCATCGGGTAAGTCCCCGGCGATGTCTTCTGAAATACGAACCTCCTTCTGCTACAGGCACGCTAGCTGGTGGAGAAGCAGTTGATCTGAGAAGTTCAGACCTTGTCTCATCAACCAGATCTTTATCCAACCGCTAAGTGCCCACCGTGTTCCAGGCACCGTGTTGGGTGCTGCGGATACAGGGTGGGTACAGTGCCTGGTACCACGGGGCTTCCTCTGGGGATGGGTTTGGGGATCGTGGAGGGATGACATACAAATAAAATGTTTATCTTCAAAAAAAACCTAAAACTAGAATTACGATAGGATCCAGCCATCCCACTTGTGGGTATACACCCAACAAAATTGAAAGCAGGTTTTCGAAGAGATATTTGCACGCCTGTGTCCATAGCAACATCATTCACAATAGCCAAGAGGTGGAAGCAACCCAGGTATCTACTGATGGGTGAATGGATAAATGACGTGTGGTCTGTCCGTACCATAAAAATATGATTCGGCCTTAAAAGGAAGGAAATTGACACATGCTACAACGTGGAAGAACCTTAAGGACATTATGCTTGGTGAAATAAGCCAGTCACAGAAAGACAAATACTGCATGATACTACTTAGGTGAGGTCTCTAGAGTTATCAGATCCACAGAGACAGAAAGTGGAATGGTGGGGGCCTGGGGAGAGGGAGACGGAGAGTCGGTGTTTAACGGGGACAGAGTTTCAGCTGGGGGAGATGAAAAGAGTTATAAGGATGGACAGTGCTGATGGTTGCACAACAGTGTGGATGGACTGAGTGCCGCTGACCTGTACAATGAAAAACGGTTCAGATGGTAAAGGTTATGTGTATTTTCCCACCAGTAAATGTTTTTAATGTTCAGGATTACTGTAGGTGGTAAACGCTAAGAAGGAAACGAAAGAGTAAGAGAGAGTGACCGGGTGTGCAATTAATTTTTTTTTTTTTTTTGCGGTACGCGGGCCTCTCACTGTTGTGGCCTCTCCCGTTGCGGAGCACAGGCTCCGGACGCGCAGGCTCGGCGGCC
>NC_041230.1:3739401-3764995 GCF_002837175.3 Physeter macrocephalus
AGGCTCCGGACGCGCAGGCTCAGCGGCCACGGCTCACGGGCCCAGCCGCTCCGCGGCACGTGGGATCCTCCCGGACCGGGGCACGAACCCGTGTCCCCTGCATCGGCAGGCGGGCTCTCAACCACTGCGCCGCCAGGGAAGCCCGTGGAATTAATTTTGACAATAGAAAAAGTATTTGCTGCTTAGCACCTCATGTTCGTAGACAAAATAGAAGTTCAGGGCACCCCTGGAGGTGAAGAAGTACAGCTGTGATTGAGGGAAGTAAAGACCTGACTGGAGAAACATAAAACTTGCGGCAGCACAGAAGGCCGCTTGTGGTTGATTGTGATGTATTTATATCGGTAGCAAACTTCCCGGTTGACGAACTGGTTTCTCCTGCATGGTCCAGCGTACAGCAGGTGGATTTATCCAGGGGTCAAGTTTTGACTGATGGATGTCACCAGAAAGAACACGATGGTTGTGGTGTGAAATCTGAGGGGGAGGGTGGATTGGAAAGCATGGCTCAGTGGATTTGGAGATCTTGATGCAGCCAAAGAGAACGGTTTCAGCGATCACTTCAGCGAGTGAGCTGAAAAGGCAGAAGGCTGTGTTGAAAAGGGGCATATTTGTGTCGGTGACTCACGAGGCAATGTAGCCTTTGATGAGATAAGCTTGTGACGTAGGGGACTGACTTAGTAGGTGAAGATGAGAAGAGGCGGACCTAGATTTGACTAATGGACCTTTCAGGAGGCTGTTTCCTTATCTGTCAAACGGGGACGATACCATGTGTCTATTTGAGTACCTGTTTCTCTCTCCTAGAATATAAGCTTCATGATGGTGGGGAGTTTGCCTTGTTCATCACTGTGCCTCTAAACCCTGTAACAGGACCTGGCACAGAGTCATGTCTCAGGAAGGAGCTCATGAATGGATGAATAACCATGTCTGCCTCTTCAGAAAGCTATGAGGGACAGGTGCCTGTAAAATCTCAGTGTACTGTCTGCCTTGTAAAGAGTTCCTTTACAAGGAGGGACTGACTTTCATTCTGTGGGGAACACACTGTTTCTCCTCAAGAGTACAAGAGGAGGGACTTCCCTGGCGGTCAAGTGGTTAAGACTCGGCGCTTCCAGTGCAGGGGATGGGGGTGTGATATCGGGCCAGGGAATTAATATCCCACATGCCATGTGGTGTGGCCAAAAATTCTTTTAAAAAGTGCAAGAGGAGGTTTCAGACCCTTGGTGGGGTGTCCAGGAATTCTGAGGAAGGGAGAAGCGTCGGAAGCAAACGCTCAGAGTAGTAAGTCCCCTTTTTGCTTCCCAGGCTGTGGAAATGGCAATACCCTGCTCGAATAAGAAGGCTTCTGGAGGAGCTACAGCGACTCAAGCCACACATTGTAATTGGTGACGGTTGGTATTCTTTTGAGGAAGATGACCGGTACTGGTGGAAAAACTGAAGACGTAAAAACCCTCCCCACCCACACTCGCTCTGATGGAGGAACCTTCTAGGGTCCAGCTGTGCCCAGGGGTTCCTTCTCAAAGATGGATAATGATTTCTGATTCTCATAAAGCCCTCATAGGTAGTGATTCTTGTGTGTCCACTTTCACTTGGTCATTGCATTTGCCTGAGGTAGGCTTGTGACCTTCATGTCATAGGACCTCAGTATCTGTGAAATGTCTGTCCTACCAGAGGGCATGGAGAGAGAATCAAATAAACACTGAGCATTTGGAAAAAGCATCCAGTGGCCTTCTTTTTTTTTTTTTATTTTTGGCTGCGTTGGGTCTTCATTGCTGCATGTGGGGTTTCTCTTGTGGCAGGCAGGGGCTTCTCATTGTGGTGGCTTCTCTTGCCGCGGAGCACGGGCTCTAGGCGTGCAGGCTTCAGTAGTTGCGGCACGTGGGCTCAGTAGTTGTGGCGCACGGGCTTAGTTGCTCCATGGCATGTGGGATCTTCCTGGACCACAGATCGAACCCATGTCCCCTGCGTTGACAGGCGGATTCTTAAATACTGCACCGCCAGGGAAGTCCCTCCGGTGGCCTTCTTGATCAATGTGGGTGTGATTCCAGAGCAGAGGAGGGAGGACTTAGGTCCTTAAAAGTGCCCCCAAATTTTGATAACACAGATCTGCTGGTTTTTTAAAGCACATATCTGAATTTCAGAGTAGGATGTGACTATCATTCAACATCTGAGATGTAAACACAAAGCTGAATTTATTGCTCAGTGTAGTAAAGAACAACTGGTCTACCACAGTCTCTCCCTCAAACCAACCCCAAGAGGCAGGTAATATTTTTCCTATTTTACAGATAAGGAAACAGAGGCCGATGGATGTTGACATTTGTCTGGTGTCACAAAAAGTCAATTAGTAATCCAGAGAAAACTCTAATTGGAAAAGACATGTGCAACCCCAATGTTCATAGCAGCACTGTTCACAACAGCCAAGACAGGGAGCAACCTAAATGTCCCTCAACAGAGGAATGGATAAAGAAGATGTGGCACACGTATACATTGGAATATTACTCAGCCATAAGAAACAATGAAATAATGTCATTTGCAGCTACATGGATTATCATACTAAATGAAGTGAATCAAAGAGAAAGACCAATACCATGTGGTATCACTTATTCGTGGGATCTAAAATATGATACATAGGTGCAGGCACATTTTATTTTTATATTTGCGCCCCCGGAAGGCAGAGCAAGAGGACAGGGATCATCTCCTGGAAGGCCACCCTTGGCAAATCCAGGGACATCGCCCTGACCTAGTACGTCTGGCCACGGGGTGGGGACCCAGGGTGGGGACATGCTGCCTCCTGGATGACTCTGGGCTCCTCCCTTGTCGTTCTCTCCAGTTGGATCCTTTCCCCATGTCATGTGATGTAGCACTCCCTTCTACCCACTCCTCACACTTTGCAGGTGGGTAATGTTGGGTGTGTGTGTGGTGTGAAGCCATGTCAGTTCTGATTCTCTAAGCTACAAGTCACAGAATGCCTGATCCCAACCCACCTCCCTGCCGTTCCCTTGAACCTCCGCTGGAGCTCACGAGGTGGCGGTAGAGCGTCATCCAGAAAGGACGGCTCACACGTCCCCCAGGGCAGGTGTTTCATCCTCAGCACTGTCGAACTCTGGGGCAGGATAATCCTTTGTGGTGGGCAAGGGGGCTGTCCTGTGCACGGTAGGACATCGAGCAGCATCCCTGGCTTTTACCGACTAGATGCCAGGTGCACCCACCCACCCCCGGTCCTGAGAACTAAAAATGGCTCCAGACACGGCCAGACGCTACCTTTGGGGCACAGTCGCCGCCACCCGAGAACTGCCACTCTACGTTAAACAGAGAAACCTCCCTCGGAAGCACCGCCACACCCCGCGGGACAGAACTGCTAGCCTGGCACGCCCACATCGGCGTGTAATGCCGAGGGTGTGGCCACTTCTTGTTTCCCTCGTAGGAGGAGAGCCGTTTCGCAGACCCAAAGGTGTAGCTGCGTTATTCGTAGCTGCCAAAACTTGGAAGCAACCAAGATGTCCTTCAGGAGGTGAGTGCATGCAAGGCCTGGAGAGGGTAAGCGGCACCTGCTGGCAGAACTGGCATTGAACAGTGGCTCCTCAACCCTGCGTTAGGCTCCTTCCCGGGACAGGAATTAGCTGTCGGTGTCCAAGGCCCAGGCACTTACAGACACTCCCAGGGATCCCTTGAGACAGTCGAGACAGGCACGATCTTTGCACAGAGGAAGCCAAGGGTCACAGTGATCAGCTCACTTGCCCAGAGTCACACAGCTTATATGCGGCACCCGTGGAAATCGGCCCAGAATCTTTCTTGCCCCAGGGGTAGGGAGAGAATAACTCAACCCATGCCCTGACTTCGACCCAAGTGACAGGGCACATCCCTTCCACCCACCAGGCACGACTCCTCCCTCCCTCCCTCCCTCCCCCACCTCCGGAAGCGCACGAGGGCAGCGCTGGATGAGAGGGAAGGGACGGCGGGCGTTGGGCAATGTTTTCTCAGCCTTTGTTTACCCAAGCCTGCTCTGGACAAACGACAGCGTCACCCCTCCCTCCTTTGGAGGGTCTGAGATCTCAAAATAAAGTGAACTGCCTCAACCAACTTCCAAGCGAGGCGATGGCCACTTGAGAACAGGCTTCTCTGACCTACGATCGCACCCAAGATGTTCTAACATATCCTCCTGCGGAGTCACGTCTCTGCCCACCAGATGGCCATCCGTGACCTTGGTTTTGAGCCCCTGGTTCACCAGGTGAGAACCTGAGGCCCCGAGGTGGGGGGGGGGGCAGGATCTGCTCAAGGACAGCAAAGCACCGGGGGGAGATTCAGGGCTCAAGGTAGAAACCCCCCTTCCTCCGTCAGCTCCCCTTCTGCTGGTAAACTCTCTCTCTCTCTGCGGAGGTAAAAGGAACGCTGAGTCCAGCCACGGCGTTTGGCCAGGCTGGAAATAGCCCCCGAAGATCCCGGGGATGTGGTCCCAGGACACCAGCTGAGGGTCGCAGGACACTGGAATTAGCATCAGAGGGCCCCACCCTGAGGACTGACCTGCTAGCAGTCCTCACGTCCCAGGACTGCTGCAACGATGCTGCAGGACCAGGTCCATCTGGCAAGTAGCACAGCGCCTGGAACACAAGAAGCACCGGAAAGCAACTGCCCACCCTGTCTTCCCGCCAGCCCCCTGGCTGGCTCCTCCAGTGGGGCCCTGGGGGCAGGCAGGTATCCGCCCACCCACCAGAGTCCATCTCCCGCCTCTAGGATAGTTTTGTCGCTAGGAAGCAGTGGCAGGCCAGGGACACTTCCAGCCTCCTCTGCAGTGACATGTGACCCCGTGACTGTCCCCTGCTCCCTCGATGGGATCTGAGCAGGGGGACACAGGTGCAACGTCCAGGCCAAGTCTTCCAAGAAGCTGGATGCAGGAAGGGGCTGCAGGGGCTGGGGGAGGACGCCCAGACGGGAGCATGGGCTCGTCTACTGCGTGGGAGGACGCTGCCCTCCACCGCGAGGTGAGGCAGCCGCACCTCCCACCTGCACCTCCAGACGGTGGGATTCCTTTCAAAAGCAGCAGAGGGCGGGCCTTACTCTGTACAACCGCCCCAGTTCCTCACAGGCCTGCCCATCCTCCAGCCTGGACACTTGACGGCCACTCCGCTGGGGCCCAGAACCCGCTGCCGGTGACCTGGCCGGTCACGCTTCCAGGACAACGGCCCAGTCTGCACCCGGGCGCGAGCGCGGGCCGAGCCGGCAGCCTCTCTCCACGGGCCTGGCCTGTGGCCAGTGCCCCCTCAGCAGCAACTGCCCGGTGCGGAGCCCTCCGTCTACCCGAACTCAAGAACCACGCACAGCAGGGACAATTGGATAGTGCGATTTATTGCCCCCCGCTCCCCTCCTCCAACCGTGCCCAGGCCTGGGATGAAACGGGAACCCATTTTCTGCGGGGTGCGCCTGGGACAGGGGCTAGTTCCGCTCCAGCACTTCTCTGCTACCCCAGATCCAGGAGGGGGAGGAAGGACTAGGGCGAGGGGAAAGGATGGGACCCGCGAAGGAGGAGAGAGAAAATAATAGGTAGGCAGGGTCAGGAAGGGGATATGATTATAAAGAAAACTCTAAAAGGGAAAAGGACCCCTCTTTCCCTTCCCTCTCTGGGGCCCCTCCGAGTGGAAAGGTCCCAATGTTCGCCATCCTCTCAACACCCCCCGTTGGTGGGGGAAGAGAAAGAGGGAAAATGGTCTTTCGCTCGTGGGTTTTGTCGTATCTTGGTCTCTCTAGTTCTCACGCAACGTCTTGATTCGGGCTCGGCCGAGAACCTACAAGGGCCAGGCCAGGCCGAGGGCCGGGCGCTGGGAGGGGCCGGGCGGCCCGGTGAGCGTCGCCAGCGTCCCGCCCCAGGCCCGCCGCACCTCTCGGGCCGCACGGGCCGCGGGAGGGGAGGGGGTAGAGCGCGCCGCCGGTCCGGGGCAGCCCTCTGTCCGTTTCTCCCCGGGTCTCTGGGTCCTGCGCCGTCGTCCCCGCCAAGCCCGAGGGGCCCTGCCCCCCCGGGCCCCCGCCCCTACCGGCCCTCCCCGCCGCGGCACTCGCTGCACCGCCCGCCCGCCGCCTCGTCGTCGTCGTCGTCGTCCTCCCCGCCTGCCCGGTAGTAGCTCTGTCCGCAGCGGCTGCAGACGGAGGGCGCGCCCACGGCGTGGACCTTCTTGTGTCTCCGCAGCGCCGCGCCCTGCACGAAGCCCTCGCCGCACTCCACGCAGATGTGCGCGGGCTCCTCGCCCCCCGCCGCCCCGAGCCCGTCCCCGTGCTGGGCGCGCTGGTGGGCCAGGAGCCCGGCCCCGTGCCCGAAGCCCTTCCCGCACTCCACGCACACGTACGGCTTGGGGGCCGGGGCGCGCCGCGAGCGGGGTCCCGGCGCCTTGGTCCCCGTGCCCGCCATGGCTGCGGCCGCCGCGGCCCCCTCGCCCGGCGCGCCCACCACGATGATCCCCTCGCCGTCGCCCACCGGGATGGCGATCTCGCCGTCCGCCGCCGCCGCCTCCTCGGGTGCCTTGGCCCGGCGCACGCTGGCCGCCAGCACCTTGGCCGCCACGCCAGGCCCCGACAGCTCCGGGTGCAGCCGCAGGTGGCGCGCCAGGCTCTTGGGCTGGCTGAAGCCGCGGCCGCAGCGTGGGCACACGAAGGGCTTGAGGCCGCTGTGCGAGCGCCGGTGCTTAGCCAGGCTCTTGCTCTGCGTGAAGCTGCGGCCGCAGTCGGGGCAGGCGTAGGGCTTCTCGCCCGTGTGGATGCGCTGGTGCTGCATGAGGTTGGAGCTCCAGCTGAAACGCTTGCCGCACTCGGAGCAGGCGTAGGGCTTCTCGCCCGTGTGGATGCGCCGGTGCTGCACCAGGTGCGAGCTCTGCGAGAAGGTCTTGCCGCAGTCGCTGCAGGCGTTGGGCCGCTCGCCCGTGTGCGTGCGCTGGTGCCGCGTCAGCTTGGACCAGTGGCTGAAGCTCTTGCCGCACTCGTTGCAGATGTAGGGGGCGGGCGGCCGCGGCCGGGGCGGGGGACCAGCCGGGGGCGCCGACTGGGGCGGGGACAGCTTGGTTGGGGGCCAGCTGGGGACGTCATCATCATCCATGATGAGGATGTCCACTGGAAAGCAAGAGGGGAGAGGAGGGAGTCAGAGAGCCCACGTGCGAGGGCGGCCTGGGGCCCCTCCACCTGCTGCTGTGTGCCCCCGGGAACCTCGCTCACCTGTGCGCCCTCCCAGGCTCCCCTGTAACGGGGGCGGTGGCAGAACCTCCCTCAGAGGGCGACTGGGCCCTGCCGGTGCGGAGCCCCTCCTCACGGACCTGGCCCTGGGCAGACGTCCCTCCCATCAGTCCCCTTCCCCTCACCTCTCCTAGTGTCTGTCCTCAGGGCATCGAACACGCCCTGGCATTTTACTGAACATTCATTACCCATCCCTTAGGACTTTTCCTTCCTTCACGGCGGCCGGCCGTTTCCCCGCATCTAGAACAATGCCCGGGACTTAGCAGGGACGCCAGAAATGTCTGCTAAAGGAAACAACAGAAACCAACGGGGGTAAGGGATGGAGGTCTAGGAAAGGCTCCTCGTGAAGAATGCCTCCCGAAGCCCAGGCCCCAGGCTGGGGGCCAGCAGAGCACCGCCCCGCCAGACCGGAAGGCAGCCGCAGCGCGGTTTCCACCTTTGCCCAGGGACAAGGGCTTGCAGCACCCTGTGGGTGTACAAGTGGGAAATGATGGTGTCACATCTGGGCTCTCGGAAGACAATCCTGGCTGCGGGTGGAGAAGAGAGAAGAAGAAGGGGTCACCGGAGTCACCGGGCTGGTTAATGGGATCACAGGCCAGCACGGAAGTCCTGACCCTCCATTAACTGGGAGTGCATCCTCCAAACACTGCAGCCCCTGTTCCAGACTTCCTCACCCTGGTCCCTGGGTTTGTGGGTACTGTATGCCCACTGCAGACAATAAAGGAGCGTGGGGCCTTGGTCCTGGCGTCTGCAAACTGAGGACACCACCACGGGCCGTCTGCCCAACAAAGCCTCTAATACAATTGCGCCGCGCCTGGCCTGAGCGGCCGGCCTCCCGGGAGAGATGAGAGCCCGCCCCCTCCCCGCAGCCTGCCCAGCTCTACGAGACTGTTCTGTGTGCACCCTTGGCCTGCTCCGTGTGTGCACCCTTGGTGACATCTGCCTTCCCGGTCCGGCTTGGGCCTGAGTTACAGAAGGGAGGTAGGGCACGTGCTCAAGCCCGGACTCCTGCCTGGGCTCCGGCCCCGCCCCCTGGGGCACGGCCCCGCCCCCTGGGGCACGGCCCTGCCCGCCCGCCTCTGGCCCCGCCCCCAGGTGCACCACGAAGGTGTCTTTCAAAGGTGAATCCCACTACAACCTACCGAACATTGTTTTCCCTCTCCCTCTCACTAGCCTGCAAGCCCACAAGGACAGTGGCCGGATCTCTGTGTTCCAGCACCTGGCCGGGAACAAAGTGCTCCAACTGTCCTGAGACAATGGTCCCATGCACTTAATAAGCATCCATGCGTTTAAGCCTTGTAAGGTGGGCTCCATGGAACTCGGGTCTTTGTAGGTGAGGACACCAAGGCACCAGGAAGATGAACCACCGCCCAAGGCTACACGGCCTGGGAGCAGCAAAGCAGTATCTGCACGGGTAGTCTGGGTCCCAAGACCGTCTGTACTGGAAAGGGTACTGGGATGTAGAATCATATATGGAGTAGGAAAAAAAAAAAAAAAATCCAGGTAGGAAGTCTGGGCCGGGCGGGGGCCGCTTTTCAAGCGATGACACGGGCCCACTGTGCTGTCAACATAAAGCAAGAAGGGGCATCGTGGGGATGCCCCGGCCGTCCAGTGGTTAGGACTCGGCGCTTTCACTGCCACGGGCCCCAGCTCGAACCCTGGTTAGGGAACTAAGATCCCGAAAGCCACCAGGCACAGCCAAAAAAAAAGAAAAAGAAATAGAGTCATAAGCACATTACGTGTAGATATTCGAGAATAAAAAACTGAACCTTGGGGAGCTGTCTGCCTCTGAGCAGTGTGTCCGGGCAGCAGGGGTGGACTGGGCTGGGCTGGGCTGGAAAGGAGACTTGCTCTTTGCGGGAAATGTGCCGCGCCACCTGACGCATCGCAAGTATTCTGCACTCCTTTGATTGAAATAAACGTCTTGTTTTCAAAGTTGCCGAGAAAGTTTAACAATAGGCCACCTGGCTCGGCGATGAAGAGTGTTTACAATCACGATGACAGGAACTGAACACAGCCCATCTGAACTTGGGAAACACCTGTAACTCAATCCGGGGCCCGGGATGCGGGGCGCGGGGGGGGCGCGGGGGAGAGAAGGCCCGAGGAGCCAGCCGGCTGGGCTGGGCAGTGAGGCGCGTGCAGCGGGTGCAGGCTTTCGCCGTAGCCTTGGGCCACGTGACTCTTCTCTCCGCTGCTTCTGTTTACCCCACGCACTACTTTTTAAGCAGGTGTTAAGCTGTTAGATGGAAGAGGGTCTAATCACTTCGGAAGGCGGGGTTCTCTCTCAGCCTTCGGATTCCTGGTCCCCCCTCGAGTGGGTGCAGGAACCGGCGCTCTCCAAGCAGCGGGCGGCTCTCTCACACACACCAGAGTCTGAGTCTGCACCCCTCCAGGTCAGGCTGGAAGTCAGCGGCTTCCCTCTGGGCCGCCCTCCTCACGGGGGCAACTTCCCTGCCGCACAAACGTCATCTTTAAAAGGATGCAAGAATTCCCGGAAAGAGGAGAGGACGGTGACCAGCACAAAGGGCTCACTCAATAAAAAGTACAGAAATGACGAGTGATCGCCATTCCCGGAAGGGAAGGGGAGGGGGTATCCCAGGCTCCAGGTCCCACAGCAACTCACTGTCACTGTCCTTCTCTCGCCGAAGGAGGGCTCAGCTCGAGCTCCTGCGCTCTGGGCCCAGGCAGGGTCCTGCCACCCACGCAGCTTCCCGCCCCAGGCTGGATCCTCCCAAGCAGACCTTCTGGGGAAGGGCGGGACCTGCGGCTTTACCGGATGTTAACCTTTTTCCCCTAAAACACACGACATGCAGAGAGCCCGCAAACGGAACGCAGAGCCAACCACGATCAACGCAGAACGACAAATGCCCCGTCAAGATACAGGTCTTGGCCACCCACCGGGAGCCCCTCCGTGCCCTTTCCAAGCTCACCCCCTCTCAACGCCAAATATAACCACCATCCTGACCTGTGCAGTAATCGTTCCCTTGCATTTCTGCAGGGTTGTCACCCACGTGCAACATCCCAGACACTACAGTTTGGTCCGTTACTTTTTACTTCAGTATGTCTTTAAGTCTCCTGTACGACACGCCTTGCTCCATCTCTTGCTTTTCCTTCTGATTTTCCTTTTGGGGAACCAGAGCCCTACGGCCGGTTGGCCCCTTGCTGACTGCACGCACCTAGCCCCCTGCATCGGCTGCCACTTAGCAGCTGGCTCACCCGGCCCCACCAGCCCCTGAAGTCATGCTGAAGGTGCAGTCCCATTCTTTCACTGAAGGCACCCAGTATCGCGTGTTTCTCCTTTTGCGATATCAAGGGCCACCGAAGCTCAACGCTCAGGTCCGCTGATTCATCGAGGGGTGCAAAATGGGGCTGTCCTGTGGTGTCTCCCGCGTTTAGGAGCTGGAATCGTTTTTAGAGACTCTACATCATCTGTTGCTTGGTACCCAGTGGTAAATTTCATGTGGTTACAGCAGGATGAATCTCATTTCCCCTTACCTGCCCAGTTTTCCAGGTTACGAACTGGTTCCCTACCATCCTCCGAGGTAACCATGTAGTCCTGCCTTTCTTAACATCATTAGGAGATCACGGATTTAAATATATCTGGTGGGCTGCACCGCCTGCCATCTTCAGCGCGTGGGAGCCTCAAGTGAGCTCCGAGTCCTCTGGACGGGACCCAGGTGGTCTTTGACAGATTCTCTGCCATCCAGCCTAGCAAGGGGCTACAGGTTCATCCATACTTCCCACCCCAAACCTGCAACCGGCCGTTTCTCCAAGGGACTCTGGTTTCTTTTGGTGGGAAACAACTTCAAAACCAAAATGTGGAAATGATCTTTGCTTTTCTTTCTTTTTTTTTTTTTTTTAAGATAAAATTCCTGTGACTTCTAACTGATACTTCCCCATACAAATTCAGGCCAAAAGGCTTTTTATGCGGTCTTTTCTAGGACATCTGCACCTCTGCTCCTCACTAGGGGAGGAGAGGACTTGACTAGCCCATAATTGCTTATGTGCTGAACCCACATCACACAGCTTCAAGATAAGCAGTCTAACTTGGTTAGAATCACCACCACCACTGCCAAGTACCATTCCTGAGAAATCAGGTGAACTATTGCTGCCCCCCTCACTGATTTCTCAGCCAGACCTCCACCGCCTGAGCCCTCGGGGGGCCTGCCCTGGCTCGCCGCCCCATCTCTAGTCACGGTGGCCGCCCAAGGCTCACCTGCCCGCAGAGTCCTCGGGAAGGCCCCACGAGAACCCTATTTGCTCAGCTCCTGCTTGTTGAGGTCAATTGCACCCTTCAAACGTGGAAGTCAGTTTTCCTGAATATGATCCTTGGCTCCACCTTTTCTTTCCCTGAGGATCATAAATATTACTCCATTTTCTCCTGGCATAAAGCATTGCTGACAAAGTCTGACAGCAACCCCATCTACTTTGCCTTGTAAGTCATTTGCTCTTTTTGCCTAGATGCCCCAAAGGATTTGCTTCTTCCTTTAAAGCCCAGTGACTTGAATAGAATATGTCTTGTTCATCCGAGTTGATATTCTCACATCTGTGATTTGCTCCTTCAATACCTAACTTTTACATTTCAGGAATGTTTTCTGGACTCGTAGTTTTTACCATTATCTTCCTTTGGATTTCTTCTTCAAAGGGCTTTCTTTACCTAACTTCAGTACCTGTTTGTTTGTTTTTTTTTTCCTCATTTCTTTTTGATTTTAACACGGCCCTCTTTTTCACCTTCAGTTTTTCTTAAGGAACAATGTGTTATTTTTATTGTCTCGAATTCCTCCTACTTCCTTTTGAAATTAATTTGACTCTATTTCTAATTCTCTGCTGAGTTCTGCCCCGTGGGCTGAGGTGTTCTGATCTTGTACTTCAGGGGCCGTCACCTCCTGGCCACTGAACAATCCTGACCTGTCTGCAGGTGCATCTCTGACCACCCTGCCTGTCTGTGGAGGTACTATTTGCCCCTCTTCTTTTTTATTCTAGTAGCTTCCTGGGGGCGGGAGGAAGAGGACCGAACTCAACACTCCTCAGCCTCGCTCATCTCTGTGGCCAGTCTCCCTGAACTTCTGGGAGGCTATGCTCTGGACAGCGTCTCTGGCTCCTCAGGGTTCCCTCTTCTGAGCGCAGGGTTACCTGCTCTGCGGCCACCCCTGATTTCATCTGGACCTTCCCTTCTCCCTTGTGGCCAATGACAGGGGGCCCACTCGATCCTGAACCCCCTCCTGGCGGGCTCTGCCCCAGCGGCCCCGTGCTCCCCGCTCCTGGTCTGGACAGAACCCCTCCAGCCTCAGTTGCTGGCCGCAATGGGACCACCCCAAAGTCCTCCAGTGAACCCCCGAGGGCTACCTGGGGCGTCCTCCCCTCCCGCCCCTGCTAACACCACACTGGCCTGGCTGCTGGCTTGTCCCCATCCAGCTGTATTTTGGGGCTTTGCACCTAAGGTGTGCTGCCAGTGTGACCAGGGAACATGGGTTTTGCCCACAGGCAGTTGCTGTGTTTTTACGTGGGTCTGCTGTCATCCGGCTCAGACGTGGCATTTGCAATGAACTCTGCGGGGTAAATCTGGAGGGCACTGAGACGTGAGAGGCGGGCTTGACAGCGGGAGGCTGGGACCCTGTCCCTGCTGGGTGATTTCCAACACACCAGCTGAAGACTCTTTCCCGCCTCAGAACTGGGAGGTCTCTTTATTATTCATTTTTGGATGGCTTCTCTTTCTGAACACCCTGTAGCTAAGGCCCCAGGCCGAGCCTGGACAGCTCTCGCACCTGCAGGCGGTGGGCCGGGGTCAGTGCGCCAGTGAGGCAGCGCACCAGACTCTGGCTGCAGCCTACGGACAGTCCGGGCCCCCAGTCCCCTTCCACTGGCTGCCGGCTGTCTCACCCTGGGCGGTGGCCTGGCCTCTCTCTGCCCAGCACCCTCTGATCAGCCCCCCGAGCTCGAAGGGTGTGAGGGTTCCATGAGAGGGCCTGCCCGAGGTGGCTGGCCTCGAGCTCGGGGCGCACAGGAAGCGCTCACAGCCCTGCTCACGGACCCCTCGTCCCGACCCAGCAGGGAAAGAGCCTACGGGGGCTACCGCCAGTCCAAGCCTGCTGTTCCTGCGTCCAGACATCAGCCGGGGGGGGGGGGGTCTCAGGGCAGGGGTCCGGCACTGTCCCATCACAGGAGGCTGCCACAGAGGCAGGACCCAACAGGGCAGGCCCAGAACCAGGGGACGCACGGCAGCTTGGAAGCATCCAGGCCACACGGCTTACAAGCGGAGCGAAGGGGTGTCACGCCGTTGGGGGCACCACACGGGAGGGGCCGGGGCAGGCTTGCAACAGACTCCGGTGGGGGGCTGGGTCGGGGACAGCAGGCCGGACAAAGGGGATATGAGAACCCACTTGTGCTTTGTAGAGGTTTCCTCAAGAGAATGAGTCAGTGGACGGAGTGTAAAATTAAAACCACCTTACTTCAAGGCAAACATGCATTTTGGAGACAGCTGGGGACACCTTCACACACTGGGCAACGCTTCGTCAGATGAGATGAGCGTTTGTTATTGCTGGAGAATCTGTAGGTGAAATGATACAATATCTGGGATTTTCTTTAAAATTCTCCAGAAGAAAAAGCAGGCACAACCAGGGAAAAGACCGCAAAGTACTGCTCACCGCTAAGGCCGGGCAGTGGGTAGTGCAATCACCACACTATCGATGTTTGACATTTCCAGCATGAAACAGACTGTAAAATTAATTTTAAAAAGGCTAAAAGACGGGGAAAGGAGGAAGGGGCAGGCCCGGCAGCATGAAACGGGAAAGGATGGGCCGTGCGCCCTCCTGCTGGGTGATGGAGGGTTCTGCGCCCCACGCGCCATGTGCCCTGAAATCTGTTTCCTCCTGTGTAACCACGGCTGCCCGGAGCCAGCCCAAGGAGCTTCCCTCACCCCCTCAGTGGATCTTAGAACCAGATCAGGCGAAGGGGCTCGAGTGCCTTTTGCGATCTATCCCCAGCCCGCCCAGGCCCTCGTAACCTCTCTTGGACGACTGCGACACGCTGGCGCCGGGATCACGACCTCAGAGCCTGCTCTGTAAGGAACCTGGTCGCGCCCATTCACTTCCACGCTGCAGGGGCACGAGGCCTACACAGCCGGAAACACCTCCCCTCTGGCCCCTCACAGCACGAAATGCTGGCTGACCCCGTCCAAAACGCACGAGGACGCGATGCCCGCACGAAGGCGCATCCAAAGCAGCACGAAGAAGAGCTCACACTTTATTTCTCAGGCGCCCCGCGTGAAAACCCCCGGAAACGGGGAGCACATCCTCACCAGGGGGCAAGGGGTGAGGCCGTGAAGGGGCCAGCGGGGCCGGGTGGGGTCTCAGCAAGCAAAGCCTAGTCCCCGAGGGCTCAAAGGTGAGTTTTATTCAACCCAAATAACGCTCTGTCAAACAAAACATGTGGCCAATGTTTTAAAAAGTGACAGATAAAACCCCAGAAAGATACAGGCCCCATAACATCCCAGACACCCAGCCGTCCCCCAGGATGGTCACTGGCCCTGCTCCGTGCGCCTGCCGCTCCCCACACGTCACAGTCTGTCCCCAGCTCTCCACGTCCTGGCCCACTGGTATGTGGGCCTGCCACGCTGGTCTAAAGAGCATCCCGCCCGGGAGGACCGAGGGGCCACCTGGAAATGCTGCCGAGCACCCAGCGAGGGGAGGGGGCAGCCCCCAGGGGCTCCCAGCTGGGAGGGAACTCGGAGACCCCACACAGGCCCGGGAGGCGGCCCGGCGGAGCCCCCAGAGGAAGGATGGTGAGCCCCGAGCCACGGGAGGGGAAGGGGAGACAGAGGAAGCGAGGGTCCAGGGAAGGGTGAGGGACCAGCTGGGAAGAACTCCCCAAGGCCGCCTCACCTGGGTTCTCATGGCTGGCCATCTGCTGGTCCTCAGAATCCAACGGCCCCGGAGACCACGCCTCTTCCCGCAGCTCCATGTCTGGGTCCCTGTTAGAAGGGGACGAGACGGAGGACAGAGTTTACAGGACGCCAGACTGGACGGCGGGCCCCCGGGTGGGGGACAGGTGCCATGTGGGCTCCGAGTGCCCGGCTCAGGCCCAGCAGACAGGAGGTGGGTGCCGGCGGGGACCTAAGGGCCGAGGGAGAGATGGCCCTCTGCTCCCCCACTGGACAGGGGCCGGCCCGAGGCCCCACGCAACCTGGGTGAGGAGGAAGCGCTCCGGCTGCGGCCACCCGGCCGGGGCTACCGTCCCAGCTCCGCCGCTGACCAGCTGGGGCCGGGGCAAGAGACCTCCTCCAGCCCCCCGCTCGGTTTCCTCACCAGGAAGATGGAGGACGGCCCGACACATGGGCCGTGAAGTCTACGCGAGACAAGTACAGACGGAGCTCTCACCCCAAGCAAGGGAATGCTAAATCCACTCCCGGCCGGGGCCCACCCCACCGATCAAGGCCAGAAGGGCTCCCCTGCCAGGCCCGTCCTCAGGCCTCTCCCTGGGCCAGGCTGAGGCAAACCCTACTGAGACGTGACAGTGTGTGACAGGGAGACACGTGGCGCGGGCACTGACCATCTGAGCAGCTCACAGTCTGAGGTCTGCCTCCAGACGTGGGCCAGCCAAGCAAGACTCCGCACCAGGCCTGGACACAGCAACGATGGACCCTCCAGGGACCTGCACGGGAGGAGCGCTGGCCGCTCTGGTCCCAGCCCCTGGCTGCCACTCGCCCTAACCCTGGACCTTTCTTATGAATGGCATCACACAGCACGTGGCCTCTGGCGTCTGGCTTCTCTCGCTGAGTGGCACGCTCTCAAGGCTCACCCACGGAGC
Organism: Physeter macrocephalus; assembly: GCF_002837175.3. Lineage (NCBI taxonomy): Eukaryota > Metazoa > Chordata > Mammalia > Artiodactyla > Physeteridae > Physeter > Physeter macrocephalus. The sequence continues at coordinate 3,755,410 of NC_041230.1, forward strand.
AGCGTGTCAACATTTCCTTCCTTTTCACGGCTGAGTAATGCTCCCCTGCAGGGACAGACCACGTGTTGTTTGTTTCTCTGTTCTTTGGGTGACAGACAGAGCCTGGGTGTTTCCCCTCTGGCTGCAGCGAGCACAGCTGCTGTGGACACTGGCGTGTGCGTCCTTCACACGCTTGTGTGGCCTGCCTCCAGAGCCCACAGTTCCACTCCCCGCCGCTGCCCGGGGCAACGCCGTGTGGCAGAGCCCGGCCCTTGGGGCGCACAGCTCAGCCTTCCTCCCCGTCCCGCTCTGGCCCCTGCAGGGTGGGCAGGGCAGGAGCTGCCAGGCCTGGGCTCCAGGCCGCGCAGAGGTGCGGAGCCGGCAGGGGTCTGCCTGCGTCTTGGCCTCAGCGTGCAGGGCGGGGAGGTGTGGGCAGGCACCCGGCCCCGGGCAGCGGAGCCTGGTACTGGGGCCATGGCATTCCAGTCCCCTCTGGGCCCTGCTCCTTGCTGTGACATCCCTCCCCAGCAGGACGCTGGCAGGCAGGCAGGACTTCTGACAAGAAGGGGCACACCGACTGGGACCCGGGGCGGCGCCTCGGTTCCTCCTCCCGTGTTCCGGCCCCTTCAGGTGCAAACCAAGGCCCGTCTGTCTGCATGCACGCAGCTCAGAGAACCTCTCCCCACACAGTCCTTCTGTCCCCCATTCCAGTGGGGGAACTGGCATCCGGGAACGGGGCCATCCAGCCCCAAGCATCACACACCCTGGCACAACAAGCCTGACCCATTTCTCTTGAATCCCCCCAGTAACAAGGGGCTCACCACCATCCAGGCTCTGAAAGGAGCCCGTTCCATGGCCCGCCCCTCAGTAACCCCTGCTGACATCTGCCGGGAGCTCAAAGAACCGGCCTGTTTAAACGGCCTGCTTAGTTAAGGAATAAACACACGCGGCTGTGCCGAGCAGGTCGCTCACAAGCCCCCAGGCACTGTTCTCAGCGGCTGATGCAACCCTCCGGGCAGGTGTGAGTGACCTCACCCGCAGGTGTGAGGATACCGAGGCAGGGGCGGCAGAGCCCGGACGGACGTGGAGGCAGACCGTCCCGGCTCCAAGCCTGTGCCCAGAACCAGCGGAGCTGCCGCTCGGGGTCTGGGCCCGGCTCTCCCGAGCGCTCAGTCACCGAGTCCTGAGACCAGGAGACGGGCAGTAACCGGAGAGGCCGGGCCTGCCGCGGAGCCCGCGGGCTAGGAGGGAAGGCGGGCCCAGGTCCCACAGTCGGGCGCAGCCCTCCATTAACGTGCGCCCACTCGCCCCACGTGACCACCACCCCCGGGTCAGGGCACGGAGGCGGAGGCGCCCAGGAGCAGAGGAGGGACGCAGGCCGCGTGGCTCACGCGCTCCGCCGTCCTGACGCTCAACAAATGGGCACGAGGACTGTAAGAGCAGGGGCGCAATCCAAGGGCAAGAGCAGCCCGGAGGCCGGGCAGGAAGGCGCCCCGCAGAGAGGCCTGTCGGGCCTGGGCCACGTCCGGGCGGGGCTGCCCAAGCACCCCCTGGGCCCGGCAGCGAGCAGACCGTCGAGACACGAAGAGGGGGACGCCCACCGAGCACGCGAGAATTGCCGAAGTCTGACGGGAAGGTGGGGGCCTGAACCAGGCAGCTCACGGGAAGGGAGCCAGGGGCGGGAGGTGAGGCCGGTGTTAAGGCGGACAAGCCCTGGTTGGGGGCCACGGCGGGGCCGGGCGGCCCTGTCAGGAGGCCCAGGGCCCCGGAGGCACCTGCGGGAGTGAGCGTGCAGAGTGGGGACGGACAGGTGGGGGTCCCCAGGAAAATGCACAGAGGATTCCCCGAGGCGGTTCTCGCGCCCTGCGCACCGTCACAACCCCTGCCTGCTGCACGGACCTCGGCCCAGCCCCAGCCTCCCCCTCTGCCCAGACCCACCCCACGGTGGCGGGGGCGGGGAGGGGTCGATGACAAAACCAAGGCAGCTTCCCGCCACCGTATCTGAGCCCAACCGCATCTGGGCCCGACGAGGAGATAAGGCGGGAGTGTTAGCGGCTCCACAGGCTGGGGGTGTGCTGTGCGCATCTCCCGAGACACTGATGTAACTAACCCTCTTCTCCCCACCTGTCCCGGCCACCCCCCTCCCCCACTGGAGAACACTGTGGTAAACAGGCTGCGGCCCCTGCTTCATGGGGAGGTCCCTGCCAGTCCAGGAGACAGAAAACCAATGAGCACAGGAAAGAAAAGGTGATTTCAGACAATGCAAGTGCCACGACACACACAGAGGGGCTGGGAGGGGCCGCTCCCCAGGGAGGGGGCCCCAGGAGCAGGCCTGAACAAGCAGCGTGGAGGGAGAGGGATGCAGGCAGCAGGGACAGTGGGTGCAAAGGCCCGGGGGCAGCGAGGAGGCTGCGAGGCAGGGCGGGCAGATTCTCCTACAGGGCCTGGAAGGCCAGGCGGAGGCCTGTGGAACCGTGTGAAATGCAGGGTCTCTCCAAGGCGGGGCACCACGACAACACCTGTTTCACAGACGGGGACACTGAGGCTCACGGACGCAGCGGGGCCAGATCCCGGGTCCCTTGCAGCAACAGCTGGGAGCACCTGGACAGCAGCCAGGAGTTACTCAGCGCTGGTGGTGCGGGACTCGGGGCTGCGACGACTCCCAGGACCCTGGCAGCCGGGGGACAAGGGAGGACGCTGCCCTGCCTCCCTCCACCCGGGCCCACGGCCTCGCTGCAGGCCACGGGGTGGGGGACGTACCCGGCCTGCAGGGCCCTGCCGAGACCCTCCGGGGGCCCCACGACAGCGCCAGGCACAGACATGTGCTGCCAATGGGTGGGTGACAGCCCGATGAACAGAGCAGAGGCTCGAGGGACAGAACGCAGTGCACCCCAAATCCGACCCCCACGACCATCCCCCTTCTAGGACCCACTGCGGGAAGTGGTGAGACCCACACCGGAAGGACAGACCGGCCCTCGGACCCATCGGGCCCCTGCCCCTAGCGGGCCGAGAGCCGGGTGACAAGGGCCCAGTCAGGTGACGCCGCTGAGGAGCTCATGGCCCCTGCCCGGGGAAGCCCACTTCATGAGCTAATCTGCGGGGAAAACCCAAACCTCGGAAAATGCTTCCTGCAGGGTTTGCCACAGCAAGATTTAGAACAGGGTGAGAACCGGAAAGAACCCGCCAGCCCCGTGGTGGGAGAAAGTGTAATAAGTAGACCACAGGCCATGGGAAGCGGGTCTACGGACATGTCACAGCCTCTGAAACAACGCTGTAAAGTGGCCACCCCGCCCCCTGCCCCCCCAGCCAATAACAGGAAGAGCCATCTTAACGTTTTCTTCTCCTTTACCTTCATCTTCTCAATTTTTTTTTACATTAATGGATAATTACTTGTGTAACAAGGGGAAAAGACTAAAAGTTGGCTTTTTTCTGATGACCACAAGGACTATGTATCACAACAGGGAAATCAGGGGGTGTTGGGGATAGAGAATCGTGCGGGCCCTCAGATCACAGGTAAACGTGAAAACTGCACGGCTGGCGGGCGTGCCAGTCAGGGCAGCCGCTGTGAAGAGAGCCTGGCAGGTCCTGATAATGGTGAAGTCACTGTGTGACCCCAGTGACACTCCTAAGCGTTATTCACAGCAGTGCCGTGCATAACAGCCAACAAGGGGTGACAACTGCAATGCCCGGGGAAGCAGCCAGCACACAAGGCCACTCAGAGCGCGGCTCCGGGACGTGAACCGTCCAGGCCGAGATAAGCGGCTGCCAGCCTGGGGGTGGGATGGGGAGGGACCGCGCACTGGCACAGGGTTTTTTGGAGTGATGAAAATGTTCTGGAGTCAGACAGTGGTGATGGTTGCACAACTCTGTGAGTACATTAAAAACCACTAAACTGTACACTTTACGAGGGCGAACTTTCCAATATGTGACTTATATCTCAATTAAAAAGTAAAAAGACCTAAGAATTCGTACGGGGCCCTCTGAGTCAAACCCCAGCAACAACAGAAACACGTAAGAGAAAGAAAAGGAAGAGAGGCCAAGGGCTCGGGGGCTGAGGAGGTGGGACGGACAGAGGCCGCTCCTCTGTGGCTTCTGGGTTGACACTCGTTTGCCAGGCGGTTATCATGTGCTGCCACTGGAACAATCGCGTCTAAGTCAATAAAGCAGGGACTTCCCGGCCTCGAGCGTCCACCTCAGGCCAGCTTCCTGCAGTGACAAGGGAACCCACAGGCTCTGGGGGAAGCGACGGAGGACAGGGAGGTGTCGGGCGGCCAGCCCTGCACCAGAGATTGCCCTGCACCCAGAGGTGCTTACTGAGCGCCGGGAGCCACGCTGCCCAGAACAAGACAGTGAGGGAACCAACACACCGATTTCCACGGTGGGAAGAGCCAGCAGGAAAGTGAGGCTGGGCACGGAGGGGAAGGGGCTGCTCTTGAACCAGGACGTGAGATGCAGAACTCCCACCCTGACAGGCTGCTTTGCCACGCTGATGGCCCCGAGTTCGGGGCAGTCGGGAAACAGCAGGTGCAAGAAGGACGCCCCGAACCCACCTTCTCCCCCGAAAGCAGGAGGCACGTGAAAGTGCCCTCCCGGCACCAGGAAGAACAAACATCCCGAGAGAGATCTGCTAAAATGACCTTCCTTCCTGCGTCCTCCCGGGTCCCGCGGTTACGCCCCACCGCGGCACCTGCTCACCCTGGTGTATAAGAAGCACTCCGGCGATTTTCTCCTGAGGGCTCCCAAGCTCACGGAAATAAAATTCGTTTGCTTTTCTGCTGTTAATCCGCCTTAGTCAGTCCAGCCGGAAGCCCTAGGAGGGCAGAGGAAAATCCTACGCCCCCTACAGACTGCAAAAGGCCCCTCCATGGGCCAGACTGGAGCCAAGATGGGACGTAAGGGAGGGTCCGTACACAATGACCCTCCTGGAAGCTGCCCTCCAACAAAGAACGGTTCTCACGGGGTTTAAATGGTCACATGTTAACTGGTATGTAGGTGTCAACATAAACCCTCAACATGGCCTCTTGGTCTGTAAGCCCTCAAACGTTTACTCTCTGGCTCCTTACGGAGAGTTTGCCCACCCAGATGCAAAGGAACGAGGGATGCCAGGATTTAGGGGAAAGCGTCCCAGGCCAAGCAGACACACAGGAAAGGCCTGGCGGGGACAGGATAGGTGGGACTGAGGGAGGCTGAGCCTGGGATGGCGGAATGGAGGGCAGGAAGGGGCAAGGGGGGTGCCTGCAGGGGCCACAGCAGGGCCGCCAGTGGTGAGGGAGCCCCGCACATGGGAGTCAATACTCTGTGGTCGCCGCCCTGAGATACTGCTAATCTTATCTCGGGATCTGTGTTTTGCACAGAAAGTCCTACGGGGGCCTGGGCAGGAGCCAGGCCTGCACCCCTGAGGGCAACCCTGTACCTGGGGGAGCGGGACACGAAATACCACATTAAAAACACCCTGACAGGCTGAGAGACCTCGGAAGAAAGGGAAAAGCTTTTTTCTTGCTTTTTGCCCAAGGGGCTCACCTCCTCATTTCATGCAAGGCCCTGAAAACGACAGAGCCAGCCCTGCCCTGGGGTTGGGGTAGCAGATGAGGCACTAGAGGCAGAGGGGCCAGAGCAGGGCCGTGCAGGCCCAGCCAGGAGTCTGCATGGTACTCCAGACACGGCAGGAAGCCCTGATTGGACAGAACTTTACTACGAGGCCCTAGAAAGATGCAGCTTCTCTCGCTGACTTCTGGGGGGTCGGCAGGGGCTCCCACTGGCGCTGCTGGTCAGGGGTGCCTGGCGCACGGCACACCTGCGGACTCGGGGACAGTCCGCTCTGCATTTCGGTTTCAGCCCTGAGCAGAGGGAGGTTACACCACCCGCCAGGGAGACTGGAAACCCGCCACGGGGTGAGAGCACCCCGGCATCTCCTCTGTCTCCGCGGAAAAGGCCCCGGCGGCGGTGCTGCCCTGACTCCTGGCACGGAGCCTGCAGCCTGGTGCCTCGGCCACTCCACTCTGTGACCCTGCGCGTGCGGCTCAGCCTCTCTGGGCCTCGGCTGCCGCCCCCGTGCAACAGGGACCAGCAGGTACCCCTCGAGCTGAGTGAGAGGATCAGGAAGCACGTGCTGGGGCACCAACCGCAATCCTGGTGAGGAGCCAAGGGCGTTCACTAAACCATCACACCCGGGTCCCTCCCTCCCCCATCCCGCCAGCCACTCACGCACTCATGCACTCAAGCAGCTGTTGGGGCCTCCTGTCCTGATCCGGGGTGCTTGGGGTCCTGCCCCAGGACCTCAGAGGGGAGCGGGGGAAGCTGCAGCCCCTTCCCGTCCAGAGCTGAGGGCCTCGGGCAGCCCCTAAGCCAGCTGCTCTCAGGACCCGGGCGGCTCTCTGGGGGAGAAGGGGCAATTCCCGCAGCCAGCCTGACTGTTGACTCTGATGGCTCCGGAGGCCGAAAGCAGTGGGTCCTACCCTCCTCCGGCCCCCCAGAGGCTCAACAGTACTGGCCCAGCCTCACCCTGCTCGGACCCCCCCTCTGCAGAGACGAAGACACGCCCCCGCTGGGGCCTTGAGCGACTCAATTAGCTCGAGAGCTGACGAGGCCCCGCTGGCTATTAAGTGCGATACAAATTACCGTCGTTATTGTTGTTACTAGATCCCGCCCACCTCCTCTGGATGCCTGCCCACCAATTACCCCGCTCTTTCTTCTGCTGCCAATCTCACTTCGTCCTCCTCCCCCAGCTCTGCTCGCGGGCTCCCTGCTCCCCCTAGTCCTCCGCTCTCCGCCCCAGACCCTCCCGAGGGCCCACTCACTTCTCCCCTCACCCCGCGCGCCTCTCTCTCCTCTCCGGCTGCTGGCTGCTTTCCCTCCACTGTCGGGGCTAAGCTGTGACCCCCACCTCCTCCCCAGCCATCCTCCAACCGCCACTCGCACAACCTTCTGGTCACCAAATCCAGTGGCTACTTCTCAGCCTTGACCCCGGGGACAGTAGGCAGCACCATCGTGTGCACACACGCTCCCTCCCTTCCCGGAGCTCCTGGAGGGGGGGCCCAGCTGCTGGTCATAGCCCTCCCCGCTCCCCCTCACCACCCTCCTCTCCCAATCCCGCCCAACACCCCTCCAGAGTCCGTTCCCCACACCATGGACCAATTCATCTTTTCAAGGCACTCAGTTCAAATAAGCAACTAAAAACGGGCAAAGGATCAGAAGAGAGGTTTCTCCAAAGACAGCATGCTGTTAAGTACCTGAAAAGATGCTCAACATCATCAGCCCTCAGGGAAACGCTCAGCAAAACCACAGAGAGGGCTTCCCTGGTGGCGCAGTGGTTGCGCGTCCGCCTGCCGATGCAGGGGAACCGGGTTCGCGCCCCGGTCCGGGAGGATCCCACATGCCGCGGAGCGGCTGGGCCCGTGAGTCGTGGCCGCTGGGCCTGCGCGTCCGGAGCCTGTGCTCCGCAACGGGAGAGGGCGCAGCGGGGGGAGGCCCGCATACCACACAAAAAAAAAAAACCACAGAGAGACCCCACTGTATACCCACTGGGACGGACATAATAAAAACAGAAAACACAAGTGTTGGCGAGGGTGTGGAGAAGTTGGAACCCTCGTGCATTGCTGCTAAGACTGTGAAATGGTGCAGCCACTGTGGAAAAGAGATTAGCAGCTCCTCAAAAGGTTAAACACAGAATTACAGTACAATCCAGCAACTCCACTTCTGGCCACGTACCCAAGAGAATTGAAAACATGTCCGCCCCAAAATTTATACACACGTGTTCACAGAAGCATAAATCACAACAGCCAGAAAGTGGAGGCAACCCAAACCCCCATCACCGGGTGAATGGATGCACAAACACGGTCCATCTGTAGCTGGAGTATTACTCAGCCAGGAAAAGGAAGCACTGACCAGTGCCGCGTCACAGGTGGACCTCGGCAGACACAGACCACGTGGTGTGTGATTCCACTCACGTGAAAAGTCCAGGACAGGCAAATCCAGTCAGAACACAGACCAGTGGTTCCCAGAGGCTCCAGGCCAGGGGACGGGAGTGGGTACACAGCCTTTTTGGGGATGATGAGAAAGTCCTAAAATCAGCGTGGTGATGGTTGCACATCCCTGTGAATACGTTAACTGTGTACTTTAAGTAAGTGAACCGTACAACATGGGAATTACATCACAATGAAATTGTTACTTTTTTTTTTTTTTAAGGTACCTCAGTTCACATCACTTCCCTGCCTGAACCACCTCCAACATGTGGCCGCTGCACTCAGTCCAAAATCCAGACTCCTCCGCAGGTCCCGCAGGTCCCGCAGGGCCCTGTCGGCCCCAGTCACCCTTGCAAACTCACTTCCTCCTCCGACCCCTCACTCCCACCTCCCGCCCAGGCCTCCTCTTTCCCTCCAGAGAGCCCGGCCCAGTCCTCCACCTGCCTGGCCCCTTCTCACCTTTCAAGGGTCTGCTCAAATGTCAAATCCCTAGCCCGACAAGCCCCGCCCACATCCCAGCGCAGGGCCTACTTCCCTCCGCGGCCCCGCCCCCCACCACGTTTGGGAGGGCCCTCCTCATCTCCGGCACCCGCTCCTGTGCATGGCAGCTCCCGGCAGGCGAGCGGCCTGGAGCTCTCAGCCCACTCACTCAACAGGGCCGCCTCGGACCCTCAGCCCCTCCTCAGCCCCTCCTCAGCCCTCCCTGGATGGTAGGTGCCCCCCAGTACCCCAGGGCTGCAGGCACACCCCTCCATCTCCCATCCAGCTCCTTCCTCACTTCCCTTTTCTGTGGGCGTCTTCACCCCTCACTCCAGGCCTGAAGACCTGGTCTGTTCCCTCCTCTGCATCTGCCTGGGCCACCCGGGCCCCCAAGGTGGTCCGGGGGCCCTCCCCACGTCAGACCTGTGGTTTGAATGTTGGGGGAATGTCTCTGCGATGCCATCAGGATCTTGTACCCCTTTTTTGGTGGCAACTGTCCATGTTTTCCTCCATGGATTGACCATTTAGATGTTTTCTGTCTGGTTGGGGGCCAGCTGGGCAGACCACTCCTCCCTACAAGGATTCCAGCATGCTTAGACACACAGGGTTGAGCGAGGCCCTTAGGCTCCCGCTCCAGTTTCCTTCTGTCTCTCTGCTTCCTCCTCCTTTCCTCCAACTAGGCTGCCTCCTGGTAAGTCTATTACACTGCTTTATTTCCCCCACCTGGCCTCTCCCGGTCCTCGGAAGCCCTCCCCAGGGGGCCCAGCAGGGCCGGGCTGGCTCAGAAAAGAGTGAGCTCAGGGTAGACACGCACAGCCCCAGTCACCACTCCCCACCTGCTCCACGAGAGACAGAAGTTTCTGGAACTCCTAGAACCCTGACCTACTGTTACAGCCGCAGGCCCCCCCAGGAGTAGAGGGGAGCACTGCAGCCTCTGCCCCGTCAGCCGCCGGCCACCACCCAGTGTTTCTAGAGCTTCCGAAATATTTGTTACCACTCCTGATTCTTAAATGTTGGTGAGTAACTGAAAATTGTTTAAACAAACAAAATACTCTTCAGGACAAAAACAAAAAACAAAAAACAGAACTGCACCTACGGGGCATCTCATGTTCTGTCACCCCTCAATCAGGCCAACGGGCCAGACTCCCCATCCTCCGGGTGAGCCT
>NC_041230.1:3765495-3787701 GCF_002837175.3 Physeter macrocephalus
AAGTATATTAATATATGTAATGTTCTGTGGTGGACTTTCATATACTCACAAATATGGGAAAGTATTAACTTTTATTTTTTAACAGGTTAGAATTCATATGAGGTTTAAAATATTGTTTTCTTTCTTATTCTGTGTGTTTGAAATATTATATAACTTTTTGAAGCTGGCATGGCTTACAGTTAACAAGGAACATGATTCTTCTGTGTGTGTGTGTGCATGTGTGTGTGTTCCATTAAAACTTTATTTATGGCACTGAAATTTAAATTTTATATGACTTCCACCTATTATGAAATAGTATTCTTAGAACATGGTTATTTTCAGTGAAGCATATAATTGAATTGTAGGATTAAAATTTGCTTCCTCTGAGCGTGCTCGAACACAAGAACATCAGGAAATTCAGCATTTATATCTGATCCAGGAATATAAGGCCATTATTCCCGTGGGAATAGGTCTTGAGCGAGCCCAGCCATCTTCTCCTGGTAAATTTTATCAAAGGCTTCACTCTGGGCCACTGTAAAGTGACTTTTCCAGTCCCCAATGATTCCTGTCAAATATACAAGAAAATAAATCCAGATCAGGTTTATAAATAAGGTCTCAAGACTTCACTTGAGCATCTTCCGTGTCTGTCGCCACTGCCAATCTGTCACGAACACTGAACTGGAAATTGCAGGCAATATAACCGAGTGGTTAAAATTTTCTTGTCCAGAGTCCGACGGCCACTGGTTTGGTAGTATATTTGAGTCTCCAGTTTGCAATCTGTTTATATTGTGAGGCTTGAATAATCACAAAAGGCAACCATAACAGTAATAACACCTAACCTACATGAAGTAATTTCTCATATGCCAGGCTCTGTGTTAGGATATTACACATATACCTCATTTAACCAGCAACACATTTCTTTCAGACAGTGGAGGTTCTTTTCTCCAACGCTGCTCTTACCCTGGGTCATGTAGGTAGATATGGTGTACTTGTGATTGATTGCTACTCCCAAATCATGCCTTCTCTTTCCTTTCTTTTTATTTTATTTTTTATTTTTAGATGTGGACCATTTTTTTAAAGTCTTTATTGAATTTGTTACAATATTGCTTCTGTTTTATGTTTTGGTTTTCTGGCCACGGGGCATGTGGGATCTTAGATCCCCAGCCAGGGATCGAACCCACACCCCCTGCATTGGAAGGCGAAGTCTTACCCACTGGACCGACAAGGAAGTCCCTTTCCTTTTATTTTTAACTCTCCACCCTTGAATATCACCGCAAACAGCACTACCCAGTGTTCTGTACCTTGCAGTTTTTTTTCTACCTAGAATGCTCTTCCCTTGGGTAACCGAGCAAACAGTCATATGTCATCTTTTCCTTGAGGTCTCCCCAGCCCCACTCTTGTAAACTGCAGGTTGAAAATGGAAACTACATGCCGTCAACACCCTCACCCTCATGCCTCAATACATTCCTTCTGTGTAGTGAACATCTTTGGTCTTTAGTATAGGGTCTCAACAGAAGGTCTGGCCTGGAGCTAAGTCACATGTCTTTCCCCTCATTTTTCTTTTCCCAGGGTTTCTATTTGCCAGCTCCTTTTGGTGGAATAGATAGTCCCATTGTCAATACTTGTAAAGGGAGGGTCACTCCATGGGGCGAGGGACCACACCAGTGCTGTGAGCGGGAACTCTCTAACAAGAAAATGTGAGGATGCTCTACACAACGACCAACACCTAGGACATGAGTGGGGACAGGTAGATACATTATTCATAGGCAGTGCTTCATCTTCACAGGTTTTCTGTATGACCTTGTAAATATCCCAAATCATTCCTTAAACTCTCCAAGTCAGGTGCCACTTCTGTGATTTTATAGACTCAGATATTTTCCTCGCCCCATATCTTAGTGTATCCACAGAAGCAGGGGAATTCTCTGTCCATTTCTTCCAGGTCCTAAAATTAGAAATGCTCAGGCATAAAAAAAGAATGAAATTCTTCCACTTGCAACAACATGGATGGACTTGGAGGTATTATGCTCAGTGAAATAAGTCAGACAGAGAAAGACAAACACTATATTTTATCACTTATGTGTGGAATCTAAAAAATAATACAAATGAATGGATATAACAAAACAGAAACAGACTCACAAGTATAGAGAACAAACTGGTTACCAGTGGGGTGAGGAAAGGGGGGAGGGGCAAGATAAGAGTAGGGGATTAAGAGGTACAAACTACTATGTATAAAATAAATAAGCAACAAGGATATATTGTACAGAACAGGGAATGTAGCCATTGTTTTGTAATAATGTTAAATGCGGTATAATCTATAAAAATACTGAATCACCATGCTGCACCTGCAACTAATCACCTGCAACTAATATAATATTGTAAATCAAATATACTTCAGTTTTAAAAAATGCTCTCTTACCTTTTCTCATGAAACCTTTGCTTTGATCCATAAAGATATCAGGTGATAGGGAACAATTGCTATTTTATTATCTCTCATGATATTGAAGGATACATTCTTGAGGATTGCATTCAGTTCTTCTGGGCTTAGCTTCTTGCCAAAGAAGTGGCTGAGCGTCTCTACACTGGCTTGTATGTCCTAGGATGAGAACCACAGAGAGGAGAAAGAAAATGACAATCAGGAAAAAGAGAGCAAACAGAGACAGCAGAGAGTGATGACCAGAAGGAGACAGAAAATAAGCCAAAGCAGGAAGCAGATGAGCTCGTCATGCTCGTCTGGAAATGTGCAGTCCAAGTAAGGGACAGAGGAGTGTTTATAAGAGACAGTGTATTTATTTTTTATTTTACTTTTATTTAGTTATTTAGTTATCTATGGCTGCGTTGGGTCTTCGTTGCTGCGCGCAGGCTTCTCATTGCAGTGGCTTCTCTTTGTTGCGGAGAACAGGCTCTAGGCTCATGGGCTTCAGGAGTTGTGGCTCAGGGAAGTCCTGAGACAGCCTATTTAAATTTACGTTGGACACGGGCTTCCCTGGTGGCGCAGTGGTTAAGAATCCACCTGCCAATGCAGGGGACACAGGTTCGAGCCCTGGTCCAGGAAGATCCCACATGCCGTGGAGCAACAAAGCCTGTGAGCCACAGCTACTGAGCCTGCGCTCTAGAGCCCACGAGCCACGACTACTGAGCCCATGTGCCGCAGCTACTGAAGCCTGCGTGCCTAGAGCCCGTGCTCCACAACAGGAGAAGCCACTGCCATGAGACACACATGCACCACAATGCAGAGTAGCCCCCGCTCACCACAACTAGAGAAAGCCCACATGCAGCCATGAAGAGCCAACGCAGCCAAAAAGGCTGCAGGTCCCCTGCCGATGCAGGGGACGCGGGTTCGTGCCCCGGTCCTGGACGATCCCACATGCTGCAGAGCGGCTGGGCCCGTGAGCCGTGGCCGCTGAGCCTGCGCATCCGGAGCCTGTGCTCCGCGGTGGGGGAGGCCACAACGGTGAGAGGCCCGCGTACCGCAAAAAACAAAAAAACAAACAAAAAAAGAAACTACATATGCCCAAGATGTGCAATTATATATAATTTTATAACATACCAATATAATATATATGTAATTTACATGTATGCAATTATATATATATTTTATAATATAGCATAATCTGTTATATATAATTTTATAATATAATAATATAGTATGCTATGTATAATTTTTATAATTTAATAATCTAATATGTTTTATATATACATGTGTATGTGCGTGTGTGTGTGTGTGTGTATATATATATATATATATATATATATATATATATATTTTTTTTTTTTTTTTTTATTTAAGTGTGATCAGTGTGACTCACAAGGAGAGGACTTGGAAGCTTGGGCCTGGTTTTCTGCAGACCCCACCCCATGTGCCTTTACCTTTGCTGATTTTGTCGTGTATCCTTAGCTGCAATGAACCATAGCTAGGAGTACCACTCTATGCTGAGTCCTGTGAGGCTTCCTAGGGAATCATCCAACCTGGGAGTGGGCTTGGAGGCCCCCAACACACCCACATTCACCCCTTTCTGCCTCCTCATCCTGCCAAGTCGACCCCACATCTGTTGCCCCCCAGGCTGGGTTTGCCTTGATGCACCCTCCATCCCAGTACTTGCCACCGGTATCCAAGTGTATGGATATACTTTTTCAAGCTCATCTAGATTCTATACATACTTTTTATATTTTCTTCCAGTATTTTACATCTTTTTTTTTGAAACAATTAGCTATGTGATTTTGCCTGAATAACTATTATGGGATTCAGTTTCTTTATCTGGCAAATTAGGGGATTGGTCTAGTCCTAGCCATGGTCCCTCTCAGGCCTCAAATTCAAAAATATTGTGTGACCGCGTGTCAATTTTTAAAGCCTATATATAAGAGGAGGAAAACGCAAATGTTTAGAGGTGTTAGACACACAGGATCAATGAGTGAAGTGTGGTAACTATGGCTGACAGTGAACCAGGCAACAAAAGACCATCCAGGGCTTCCCTGGTGGCGCAGTGGTAAAAAAAAAAGACCGTCCAAAGCTCTGTGACCAAGACAACCTACCACCTGGGAGAAAATATTTGCAAACGATGCGACTGACAAGGGCTTAAACTCCAAAATATACAAACAGCTCATACAACTCAATAACAAAAAACCCCCCAAACAACCCAATAAAAAAACGAGCAGAGACCTGAATAGACATTTCTCCAAAGAAGACATACAGATGGCCAACAGGCACATGAAAAGATGCTCAACATCACTAATTATTAGAGAAATGCAAATCAAAACTACAATGAGGTACCACCTCACACCAGTGAGAAAGGCCATCATCAAAAAATCTATAAACAATAAATGCTGAAGAGGGTGTGGAGAAAAGGGAACCCTTTTTTTTTTTAAGGGAACCCTCTTACACTGTTGGTGGGAATGTAAATTGGTGCAGCCACTATGGAAGACAGTATGGAGGTTCCTCACAAAAGTAAAAATAGAACTACCATATGATCCAGCAATCCCATTCCTGGGCATATATCCAGAGAAAACCATAATCCGAAAGGATACTTGCACCCCAGTGTTCAATTGCAGCACTATTTACAATAGCCAAGACATGGAAGTAACCTAAATGTCCATCGACAGATGAATGGATAAAGAAGATGTTGTACATACATACAATGGAATATTACTCAGCCATAAAAAGGAATGAAATAATGCCATTTGCAGCAACATGGATGGACCTGGAGATGGTCATACTAAGTGAAGTAAGTCAGACAGAGAAAGACAAATATCACATGATATCACTTACACGTGGAATCTAAAATACAACACAAATCAACATACCTACAAAAAAGAAACAGACTTGGAGAGAACAGACTGGTGGTTGCCAAGGGGAGGGAGGTGGGGGGGGAAGCATTGGGAATTTGGGATTAGCAGAGGCAAACTAGTCTATATAGGATGGATAAACAACAAGGTCCTACTATATAGCACAGGGAACTATATTCAATAGCCTGTGATAAACCATAATGGAAAAGAATTTGAAAAAGAATATATATATGTATATAACTGAGTCACTTTGATATACAGCAGAAATTAACACAACATTATAAATCAACTTTACTTCAAAAAATTAGGAAAAAAAAGCTGTGTGACTTTGGGGAGGGCGCTTAGCTTTTCTGTGCCTGTCTCCTCATATGCAAAATGAGGATGACAGCAGAATCCACTTCAAAGGCTTGGTGTAGAAACCCAATGAAGTCATTTGCATACTGCATTTAGCAAAACATCTAGCAGGAGACTAGAGCTTGACGAAAGTTAGCCAGTACTATTATTAATGATTTTAAAATTGAATAATAAGAAACTACCCTTTAAGTTTCAGGGACAATGACATGAGAATAATGCAGGTAAAGCATGAGCACGTAAGAGACACTTAATAAAAAGTCACTGTATTAGTCAAGGTTCTCCAGAGAAACAGAACCAGTAGGAGATATATCGATACAGATATATACTGTATATTTATTATGAAAAATTGTCTTATAATAATTGGTTCGTGATTGGCAGAGAAGTCCCACAATCGGGGAGAACCAGGAACGCCAGTGGTTCCAGTCCAAGGGCAAGAGAAGACCAATGTCCCAGCTCAATAGTCAGGCACAGAGAGAGAAATTCGCCCTCCCTCCACCCTTCTGTTCTGGCTTGGGTGACCCCTACCCACACAGGGGAGGACCATCTGCTTCACTCAGTCTACCGACTCAGACACTAACCCTTCCAGAAACATCCTCACAGACACACCCAGAAATAAACATCTGGGCACCCTGTGAGCCAGTCAGGTTGGCACATAAAATTAACCATCACGTCCCCAAAAAAGAAGGTGAGGGAAGATTTATTTTGAAAATACCATAAGACCATACTATGAGACATCACAAAGTGGTGAGCCACGGGCTATAGCCAGCCTCCACGTGTGTTTGGCCAATATAGTGTTTGCAAAAAAATTTAGATTAGTTTCCATCTCTGAAAATGGAGATGCTTTTCACACGCATTGGAATTTCTTGAGGGGGGGTCACAATTTAAGAGAATTAATTCTAGGTCTGCATTCCACGTGGCGATGCTTTGCTGGAGATTTGGGATGGCTTCGCAGTATGCAACAATCCCCATCGCCCCCTGCGTCTCACACCCAGACAGCTTCCCTCACTTGCCCCATTCGCCTGGCTCCCCCCAGGGAGCCGAGATCGAGATCCCCGGTAGAAGCAGCACCCCGAGTTCCGCGGAGCAATTGCGGGATGCGGCCACCAGGTGGCACCACGGCTGCGTGCTGTTCAACCACCAGGTGGCGCGCGAGTCATTCCCACGGGCCAGAGGCTCTCAGAAGAGCACCTCACACCTACCAGAAGCCCTACTATGTACCAGCAGCCTCACGTGTTTCTTAAATCAATCCTCACACGTGCACAGAGGGAGTCATGCTTCCTACGTGGCGGCGGAGGCTCAGAGACAGAGGCTGTGACTCAGTGTCTCCATTTGTAAGACAGGCGTTGCAGCAAGGATTCCATGAGATGGTGTGTCAAGTTGCTGGCAGAATTTCTGCTGCGTAGTCAGGGTCTTTCCAGCTCCGGGGTGGAACCCTGACTTTCAGCTGGTCCGAGGGCAGCCTGATCAAGGCTACACTTCTCGGCCTCTCTTGCAGCCGGTGTTCTGGGCTATGGGACGTGGCATAAGTGTTGCACCCTCCTCACCCGCCTTCACCTCATCTCTCCTTTACATTTCCCTGAGCTTCTTCCCAGAAATCGTCCCTGGGGTACCCCCTGCCCCGCCACCCCTCCCCCAGCTTGGGTGAAGGAAGTACTTACTTGCTCATGACCCCCTGGGAGCCTGTACTTTTCCTCCTCATAGCACTTTTCACTTTCTTATGGTTACCTATTCATTTGTCTTCCCGACCCCTGCAGACACCACCCCATCCCAAAGGTGTCTGCAAGGTGCAGCTGACAGCCTCGTGGCAGGGCAGGCGCTCTGAGCGGCAGGAACGAATGAGGGCGTACTTCTGGACTAAAATGCCAGGCTCTCAACCTGGGCCGCGCCTCCTGGGATTTTTTTGGCCCCAGCTTCATTGAGCTATAACAGACATATAACACTGTGTACGTTTAAGATATAAAATGTGTTGATTTGATACATTTATGTATTGCAATATGATTACCACCACAGCATTAGCTAACGCGTCCATCCTATGACATAATGACCATTTCTTTAAAAACACCATCCCAGCACCACCTGGAGCCAACTGAAGCCCAGTGTCTGCGGTGGGGCCCCGCCATGGTGATTCCAAGGGGCAAGAGATTAAGTAAATGCTATAGGTTGCTGTGAAGCTTTGCAACTACGAAGGACCAGACCTTGCCATAATTTAGTGGTTATCAGGTTTCTATGACCCTTAAAGTACTGAGTAAGAATCTTAACTTTCTCACGTGTCTGTAAGGAGCCTAGCGCTCCTTAACTGACCCTTCAAGTGGTCAGAATATAAGCAGCTTTTGGCAGGAAAAAGCTCTTTGCAGGAAAGAGCTCTCTTCAGAAAGCATCCCTTTGTCTTGTCACTAATCTTAAACTAGGTGCCCCCATGCTCTACTTATCTCCAGCCCTAACACACCTTTCAAATCTTTTGATCACACAATACCTTGCCTAACCTGTTGGTTTTTCCGTAGATCGAAGACATAGAAATGAAGAATAAGTAATTAACTAATGACCAGATCTCTTCCCTGGCTTCCCCTTCAGTAATCTCTCAAACAAACTGTGTGAACAAGATGGCGTCTAGAGAAAAATCACAGGAAGTCAACAAGCCTGCACACAAGCCTGCACACAGTGGGGGATGGTGACGACCCTGACCCCCCATCTCAGTGATTAACCGAGATGACTTCCCTGTTTCCCTTTAAAATCTTTCATGATGGAGCAGAATCTCCAGAGGTGGTTTTTGGGGGACGCTGAGTCCACCATCTCCCCAGACTGCTGGCACCCTGATAAAATGCAGCTTTCCATTCCACCAACATTTGCGAGTATTGATTCGGTAAGCGGCAGGCAGCACGAGCGATTCGATAACAAGAAGCCACAAAGAGTCTTGGAGTGCTTCCCTCTTCCAACCACCCCCAATACAGGATGACCATGTATCAGCCGGGTTTCCTAATCATCCTCATTTTATCCCTTCTCCACGTCATTTTCAAACTCGAGCACATCAGAACCCCCTGAAGGCCAGTTAAAACACGGAGTGCTGGCCACACTCCCTGTGTTTCTGGTTCCGTGGGTCTGGAGTGGGCCCCAAGGAATTTGCGTTTCTAACAGTCTCCCAGAAGGTGCAAGTGTTGCTGGTCAGGGGACCCGCAATTTGAGAACCATTAACCTGAGTACTTCTTTTTTTTTTTTTTTTTTTTTTTTTTTTTTGGCCGTGCTACACGGCTTGCAGGATCTTAGATCCCGGACCAGGGATGGTACCCTCGCCCTCGGCATTGAAAGCGCTGAGTCCTAACCACTGGACCGCCAGGGAATTCCCATCCTGAGGACTTTTTAGATTTTAATTTTCATGAAATAGTAATCAGCTTGTACTCAGGCTGGCTGTCATCCATGTGAGGTAGTTGCATCTGAGACTTCCCCTGCCCTGTGGGGTGGGCACCATGATGGAGGCGTGGAAAGGCATTGGGAAGGCAGGTGAGGCGGGCCCTGTATCACCACCAGACTCCCCCAAGGCTTGGAGGATCCCTCGGAGGTGCAAGGGCTGTCCTGCTCAGAGTCAAAAAGAAAGGGGGGGGCCTTTCCTAGGGGCCCAGAGGACCGAGGAATCCAGAAAAGGGTTACGTGTTCCAATTCTGACACCAATTACAACGTGTGTTTTTTTCACACACCACCAAGCAATTCTCTGACACCAGCTGGGGGTCCAACAATTCAACTCAATTCTGACAATATCTACCCAGAGACAGCATCAGATCCCACAGGTTAAGGGCTCAGTCCCACAAGACTGCCCTGTCCCCTCCATGTCAGACACCAAACACACATCCAGGTTGTCACCTGTGCTTCTGACCCACTGGCTATGGACCACCAGACTCCCCCAAGGCTCGGAGGATCCCTCGGAGGTGCAAGGGCTGTCCTGCTCAGAGTCAAAAAGAAAGGGGGGCCTTTCCTAGGGGCCCAGAGGACCGAGGAATCCAGAAAAGGGTTACGTGTTCCAATTCTGACACCAATTACAACGTGTGTTTTTTTCACACACCACCAAGCAATTCTCTGACACCAGCTGGGGGTCCAACAATTCAACTCAATTCTGACAATATCTACCCAGAGACAGCATCAGATCCCACAGGTTAAGGGCTCAGTCCCACAAGACTGCCCTGTCCCCTCCATGTCAGACACCAAACACACATCCAGGTTGTCACCTGTGCTTCTGACCCACTGGCTATGGATTTGAGGCTCCAACGACCCCCTCCTTGGGCTCAATTAACTGGCGAGAGTGGCTCACAGAGCTCAGAGAAACATCTTACTTACTAGATGACCAGTTTTTTGTTTTATTTTATTATATTTATTTATTATTGGATGCACCGCATGGCATGCAGGATCTTAGTTCCCCGACCAGGGATTGAACCTGGGCCCCCTGCAGTGGAAGCGTGGAGTCCTAACCACTTGACCACCAGGGAATTCCCACCACATGACCAGTTTATGATAAAAGAATGTAACTCAGGAATAGCCAGATGGACCAGATGCATACGGCAAGGTGTGAAGAAAGGGCTTGGGGCTTCCATGCCCTCTGCGGTGCTCCGCTCTCCCAAATCTCCATGTGTCCACCCACCTGGAAGCTCTCAGAACCCCATCCTCCTGGGCTTTTATAAAGGCTTCATTACCTCGGCACGCTTGATTAAATCCCTGACCGCTGACAATCGCCAGTCGCCAGGCTGGCGCCCCCGGCAACCAGCCCAGAGTCCCTGCGCGCTTGCCAAAAGCCATCTCACTAACGTATCAAAAGCACCTTTATCAACTCTCATTACTTATGAAATTCCAAGGATTTTAGGAGCTCTATGCCCTAAAGAATGGGAACAAAGACCAAATATATGTTTCTTATTATAAACCACCCTTGGATATTGCTATGAAATCGCTATAATATCAGAGGTGGCAAAACGTGTGGCTAAGGGCAGATCTTTTGACATTAAGGAGATGTGCTGGGTCTAGTTACTTGCTCTGTGTCCCTGTTCAAGTGAGGCAGCCTGCTTCAGGCTTGACTTTCTTCTTGGTGAAACGGGGATTTTTGAGAGGAACTACATTCATGGGATTGCAGTGAAGGTTGAGTAATAGAAGCGTTTTATAACGCTTTGGCACACGATGAGTATTTGATAACGTGGTAGCTGGCATGAGCTGATACGAATTCTATTAAACCTGTAATGTCTATCATTTTTCGAAAGCGATTTTGTGCCAGCCATTTTGCATTTATCATCATTAAAAAATAACTCTAAAACAATCATAAATGATTACTGAACTCTTGTAAGAAAGCATTCTTAAGAGCTGTGGGTGTGGTAGCCTAGTGTTTAACTCTCGTAACACGTCTCTCAGGAGAAGATGCCGTCCACCATTTTAACATGAGGACATGAAACCCTGGCCACCAGCCCCTGCTGGGTAGCTACATAGCCAAGATTCAGACCCAGGTCAGGATGCAGAGCGCAAACTCCTAACCAGGAGGCCTTATATCAGCCCAGAGGAGGGAGCGGGCGAGGCTCAGAACCCGCACCCCCTTCAAATTTTCTCCTTCTCCTCCCAGGGGGAGCTATGACGTCACAAGCGAACTAGGAGGGGCTGTTACCACGGAGACTAGGAATCCCAGTGGGAAACCCGGGTAGGGTACCCGGGGATCTCACTCACCTCCCCGGGCACTTCTACGGAGCCCGCAGTTCTGGCCCCGGGAACGCAGCCCGGAGCGCCTCGCGTGCGCAAATTTGGCCATGCCCCAACACGACCTGCGACCCCACCCAGTAGCCGGAGGTATGCGGACCCCCGGTCTCCACTAACCGAGAATGCCCGCGGGGCCAACGCAGTGCGCACGCGCACCCCTGACCTGTCCTTCAAAGCCGGTGACGTGGCCGCTCCGCCAATCAGAATCCTTCTTCCAACCTGGCCCCGCCTCATTTTTCCGGCTTTCGGCGTCTCGCTGTCTCCAAGGCAACCTTCCGACTGAGGGCCTGGGGAAGAGCGGCCCGGAGACTTCTGGATATTGTAGTCTCAAAGGGGCAGAGAAACGGGAGGCGCACTTGTTCGTAAAAAGGAGACTGTGATAACAATGGCTGTATTCAAGGATTACTTCGTGGATAGAGAACGCTTGTAAACGGTTCTCAAACTGTTATTTTCTGGGGAAAAACAGCACCCGGATCCGGAAGTGGCCGCCAAGCAATCGGGCCGCCGATGGGAGTGAGAAATGTCCCTGACCCAGCGTTCCCGTTTTCTATCCCTGGCCCTGCTTGCCAGGTCCTTCCTGTCAGGTGGCCTGGCCCGTTCGCTGGCCTCGGGGTCAGTTATGGGGGGCTCGACCATCACTTGTGGAAGTTTCTGAGCCTATCGCGGTAACCATGGTAACACCGCACGCTCGCTCCCCGCCCCTTGCTCGGTGACGTCACGCGCCGGGCCCTGTGATGAGGCGTGGAGCTCGTGCGCCTGGGGAGGGCGGTGATGGGGCGGGTCCTGGGAGGAGCCCGGTGGGGGCGGGGCCGCTTGTGAGCTGTCCGCTTGGGGTCGCGGAAGCTTTATTATTGAAATAATCACTAATAAATGATCGTGCCTGCTTTCTAGTAAGTGCTAAGAGACTTCGCTGGATTCACTCGCTCGTTTTTGTTTATTTATTATTTTTTTGCTCCCAATTTGGTTGGAAACCCAGACTTTCCATTTCAGGCCTGTCTCCATGACAAATGGGCCACTAGTTAGTCTCAGGAGCACGCCCGCCTTCCCCTGCCCATCCTGGGCCTTCATTTATTCATCCAGCGGGTCGTTATTAAATGCCCGATAAGTGCCCGTTGCCATGGAGACAGCAGGGAACAAACAAGGGGATGGACGTTTTGAGCGAGGAGACTCAGAAAGTGAACCCATGTTTCTCAGCCTCAGCGTTATTGACATTTGGGTCTGGGGGCCGTCCTGTGCACTGTAGCGTGTAGAGCAGCATCCCTGGCCTCCCCCTACGCCCAAACTGCTGTACAAGAGTTTTTGCTCCCCACTTAAGGACAAACTGGAAATTGTAGATCCATATACCCAAACGAAAAACAAAGCAAAACCAACCTCTGGTCCTATATCAAAGCACTGGCAAATATGTGTACAATTATAGATTTTAAAGTATTTTTCATTGCCCCTTTTAACCAACTTTTTGCTGAACCAAATGACTGGTCCTGATTGTGATGATTAGAGGTCTTAGACGCTCTTAATATCCCCACTTTACAGATAGTAAAACGTGGCATTGAGAAACAATAACTTCCCCAGAATGGCAATCCAGTAAGGGGTGGAGCTGGGATCTGGACTCAAGTCTTCTATATTCTCCACTTACAAAGCAGGCAGCATAATAGAACCTCCTTATAGAGTTGCTGCCAGAATTACGTGATAGATAGGACTCTTCGCACACCTGCCACCCCACTTGCAAAGTCTCAGTGGAAGAACCAGGCACTCAGCCATTTCAACAACTGTACACTTTATTACAGAAACAGCGGGGAAGAGTTGATAAAGGCTGAAGAGGAGTTGTGGGGGAGGCCCCTGCAGATGCTCACTCAGCTACACTCTGGGCCCATCTTCTCAGAGACACCTTCCTGCCATGTCTCTGGGCAGATAGGCACTATTCCTCAAAGGACCCAACTCATTACCCTCCAAATCAGCAGTCCAGGGAACAGGGAGTTTTCGCGGGATGTGAGACTGACTACCTGGGAGACGGAGGACTCAAAGGTTGAGCCGAGATGGAGCAGGGCCCCTGGAAAGCACAGCAGGGATCGTTTCTAAGGAAGGCAAGAAAGGGGGGAAATGTATCTGTGCATCAACTTATATCCTAGACCACTCTCCTTGCTCACTGGGCTCTGCTCACCCTGCCCCTCCAACTCACCGAGCTGACCCACTTACCTGGAACATGCTTCCCTAGACCTCAGCCAGCTGGCTCCTCCCCGTCGCTCAGTGCAAATATCTTCTCCTCAGAGAGGGGTTCTTCTGAACACCCAGTGGAACAAAGCTGCCCCCTCCAGCTCCTCTCTGTCACAGCACCTTCTAGGAAACTCAGGTGATTGCTAGTTTATCCCCTGCACTCCCACTAGAGGGCATGCTCCAAGAGCACAGGGAGCTCCCCTGCTGCAGCCCTGCTGCACCCCCAGCCTGTCACACTGGGGTCATGTAGAGTTGGTGCAGGGTGTGAATATAAAAGGCTTGCTCCGGGCACTGGAGTCCCAAGGAGAGATCAAGCGTCTTCTTGCTCCCAGAGGGGCTCACAGTCTGCTTCATTGGTCTGAAACCTACAGCCTGAGGGTGACTCCAGCTCCACCCCTTTTTATAGTTTTAAAAAACTGAGGTAAAATCCACATGACATAAAATTCACCATTTAACCATTTTAATGAATCCAGAATCCATCATAGAGCAGTTAGTCAATAAAAATGTATTGACTGCATTTCTCAATAAGTTCAGCATAGACTTATCATATGACACAGACTTTCTACTCCTAGGTGTGTGTACCCCAAAGAACTGGAAACAGGTGTTCAAACAAAAATTTGTACACAGATGTTCATAACAGCACTAGTAACAATAGTCAAAAGGTGGAAACAACTCAAATGTCCTTCAACTGAAGAATGGATAAACAAAATGTGGCATATCCATGCAAAGGAATACTATTCAGCCATGGAAAAGAATGAAGTGTTGTTACATGCTACAACCTGGATGGACTTTGAAAACATTATGTTACGTGAATGAAGCCTTATGTTACGTGAATGAAGCCAGACACAAAAGGCCACACAGTATATGATTCCTCTCATATGAAATGTCCAGAATAGCTAAATCCATGGAGGGGGGAGAGAGAGAGAGAGAGAGAAAGAGTTGATTAGTGGTTGCCAGGGGTTAGAAGGAGAGACTGCTTATGGGTACAGAGGTTCCTTTGGGGATGATGAAAAAATTTTGGAGCTAGATAGTGGTGAGGGTTGCACAACATTGTGAATGTCCTAAATGTCACTAATGGTAAGATTTTTTGTTTTTTTTTTTTTCAAAAAATTCTTTGAATTTTATTTGATATGTGTGCAGTCAAAATTCTCAACAAGGCAACTAAACCATGAGCAAGAGAAAACAAGAACAACTGCCAGCAAATCATATCAGCAACGATTTTAGATACTAGAGTTATTCATAGAATATGAAAGAGTTAGGCTTAATATTTTAAATATATTCTTTTTTTTTTTTGGTAAGTTTTATAGGGACTTCCCTAGTGGCGCAGTGGTTAAGAATCCGCCTGCCAATGCAGGGGACAAGAGTTCGAGCCCTAGTCCAGGGAGATCCCACATGCTGCGGAGCAACTAAGCCCATGAGCCACAATGACGGAGCCTGCGCTCTAGAGCCAGCAAGCCACAACTACTGAAGCCTGCGTGCCTAGAGACTGTGCTCCACAACAAGAGAAGCCACCGCAATGAGAAGCCCTCGCACCACAATGAAGAGTAGCCCCCGCCCACCGCAATGAGAAGAAGCCCACATGCAGCAACAAAGGCCCAATGCAGCCAAAATAAATAAACAAAATAATAAAAAGTTTAAAAAAAATTTTTTAAAGGCTTTTTTATTGGTAATATCAGCTGATGAGCTCAACTATAATAACCTATTTCTGAGTAGGCATTTAGAAAACCAGAGATTGAACACCAGTAGGGAAAAAGAATGATGCCTATCAATTTAGGAAGCCTTCCGTTTTCTAAACACCTAAGGAAGCAATATCTGAACAAGTATAGAGGGAACATATTTCAACGTAATAAAGGCCACATAGACAAGAACACAGCTATTATCTACTCCACGTAGAAGTCTTGGAGGAGGAAATACACACAACACTCTTTGACAGAAAAGTGTTTGTTTATTTGAAATTTAAATTTCACTGGTTATCCTGTATTTAATCTGGCCACCTACATGGAGCATCCTATTTACAATGAAATCATGCCTAACAGGAAGACAATCAACAGCAGCCTCGGCTTCATGATGAAGTACTGAAAACCAATGAAACATGACTTCTTTGGAAGAAGAAGAACACAAAGCAAAAGCTTATCAGAAAAGCATAGACTACACTAAAGTAGAAAACAAAATCCAAAGGGAACTATAAGTTATCACTCAAGGATCCTCTTAATTCACGTGAAAGGAACCCCATTAGGTTCCAGTATAATCCTAAATTCTTCAAATGTCATCCTTTCTTGATATTACCTACGTAACAAATTATCCTGAATTTCCTTCTTGGATCAGAAGGGACTGGCATCTGAGGGCAGGGACTGGGGCGAGTCATTTGGAATGTCTTTTCTGGTGGCGTTTGAAAGTCCCCAGCTGGCAGAAGGCACTGTGACACTCGGGGCACACGTAGGGTTTGAGCCCAGAGTGGGTGCGTCGGTGAACATTGAGGTTCCCTCTGTGGCTGAAGGCTTTGTCACAGTGCTCACATCGGAAAGGCTTCTCCTTGGTGTGGGTCCTCTTGTGAGCACGTAGCGTGGAGTCGTGGGTGAACTTCTTAGGGCAGAGATCACAGCAGTATGGCTTCTTGCCTGTGTGGATCCGTTCGTGAGCTCGCAGGTCTGAAGGCTGCATGAACCCTTTGGCACACGTGTTGCATCGAAAAGGTCTCTCTCCTGTGTGCGTCCTCTGGTGAAGGGTAAGCTGAGATGGATAAGGAAATCTCTTGTTGCATTCCCTACATTCATAGGGTGCCCATGCGCGGGCTTCTTTTCCCTCAGGAAGAATGTTGGGTCTCACCGTGCTAGGTGAACCAATGAAAGGGGACCCAACTTGTCCTGAGAATTCTCCTTTGTCCAAAGATGTGGCTTCTTCTTGATGTACTTCTTGGAAACTGGGACTGTTGGCCTGTTTTCTTTTGAAACCTCTTAGACCCCTCAGAGAACCTTTTCTGTATCCACACTTAGTAGAAACTTCTCCCTCTGAAACACAAGAGGAAAACGTTCAGCATCCACATTTGAAATATGAATTCCTTCTTGGGGATTCTTCCCACCCTCTGCCCTCTCAGAATGTTCTGGAAAAAGAGATTCAGCACACAGCATTTAACAAGGAGCATTTTCCGTGATGGCAACCTCATCGAAACCCAGCGCTGATGTGGCAGAGAACTTCCCATCAACTAAACTACCTAAGAGTCTAGATTATGACACACTCTGGAAAGGGGATGATGGAGAAGGTTGGTTTGGAGAACCAACTCACCTCCCACCCCCCACCCAAGGGATGGTAATGCTGGGTACCCAGCCCCAAGCCACCATAGGAAGGAAGTCACTAACTCCTCTGAATTCCAAGTTTCCAGACTCACCAGGACATTTCAGATGTTCAGGCTCTTGAGATTGATGGGTTCTTGTCTCTTCCGGGTCTTCCATCAGGTCTTTCTCCAAGCTCTCCTTGGGTGTCAGACCCTCCATTTCACCTGTTTCAGAAAAGGTCTCTGGCAGGAGACCTTTCTGGTCCTGACAAGGAGCAACCAAGCAGAGTCAATAACCCATCTATCTTAGTCCATGGAAAGCTCTGTTTCCTCTTTCCCCATCCCTGTCATATCATGATCTAAGACTCCAACTTTCTTAATATCAGTTTGGGGGATATGCCCTGACTTCTTCTGGGCCACCCTCATCACCCCAGTTGATAATCATCTCCTGATTCCTAAGTCTGTCCCTGATCTCTACTGGTCACATCTTGCAATCAAGTCTGGATACCACAGTTGGCACTCTGAATTCTCAATGCATACATCTCTCTGTGTCATCCCAGTACTCCCTGCCCCTGACTCTGGAAGCAAAGGACCCTGGGTAAATTCTCCCAAGTTCATCACTTTTTCCTACTTTGTTTGAATTTGTCCTTCTGATGGTGGTTATGCAGTGCATGGTAAGATGATGAGCAGCATCCCTGGTCTCTACTCACTAGAAATCAATAGCATCCCCTCCCCAACACCCAACCCCATTTGGACAAATCAGCTGTCTCCAGACACTCTCCAGTGTCCTCTAGGAGGAAAAATGAGTCGAATTGGGAACCACTCCTTCAACTCCAAGGGTTGACCGTATTCTGAACTATGAAGTGCCTCTGAGGAAAGCAACCATGTGGAAATCAACTGTCAGTGCATTTACCCGCGGCAAACTGACCTAGCACCATTCCACTGAGGCAGGATTCCTTTCTCCCCACTCTTAAAGGTACACGTATTCATGGCAAAGGGACAAAGACGAATGAGTCTTCATTCTCACACAAGCTGGAAAATGTCTAGGAACTGAAGGCATCCATGAAAATCCCTGAAGCCAATGGGTCCATTCCTGTCCTTTGCCAAAACTCCCAATTACTCTAGCAGCAATGTCCACCTGAACCTCTTCCAAGTTCTCCCGGACTCTCTCCAGAGACCAGGGCATCACACACTCACCTGCCCCCTTGACAGGTCCTTGGCTCCTGCCAGAATATGCAGCTCTCGTCTTTTCTGCTGGCCGTTCTCTGGAGGTATCTCACTCACAGGGGATCGGGGCTCCCTGCATTGGTCTCTCTCATCGCTCATGTCACTGGCCTCAGATTCAACCATCTCAACTTCTGAGCTTCGCACAAGAAATTCCTGTCCTTGTATGCGGACTATGGTCTGTGAGGGAAAAAACTCAATCAAAATCAGTCTCCTATATGACCTGGAAAGCAGTTCTCAAGGCATCCAATGGCATTGTACCATACAAGCACACTTTCTTTTTTGTTTAAGAGATCTACATCCCTCAAGTTGGGACAGCCAAAAATAACTCTCAACGATGCCCAAAGAAACCTCTCACCCATTTGAAAATCAGCGATTTAGAGTCAACCACTCAGGTCCTATCTTGTTCAACCCCCAGTTTGCAGGTCCCATCCCATCTCTCCCTTTCCCATACCAATCCCAAGGTTCCTACTCACACACTTCTTGGGTTTCTGCTTATTTCTTAGCATGTCCTCCAAGGCTTTGCAACTCTGCACCCCCGTTTCCTTGACTAAGACCTGGCACTCCAGCGGCATGCAGATCATAAACTGCTCCAGCACTAGCTTGTCCATGATCTGCTCCTTGGTGTGAATATCTGGCCTCAACCACAGATGGCAGAGCTCACGGAGTCTCCTCAGATCCTGGACGGGGTCGGATTCCTCTGAGCTGATAAATGTTCTGAAGTGAACATGCCACGTTTCCTGGTCACAGTCTGGCTTTTCCACAAGTGTATCTTGGTGTGGCACAGACACTGGTGACTCTGATACAGGGCCGTCGGGGAGTTTTCCTGGACCCCAGAAAAATGTCTGGTCCTCAGCCATGTTGACAGAGGAATTTTCCAATAGGACACTGAGCAAACGCTTGTAGAGCTGGTGCCAACTGAACTCTGTGGAAAGGGATTCCCTCGGCTTCTTCTCAGCAATAGAGTCACTGTTCGGAAGGCTGGGGTAAAAAAAAGAAAAGAAAAGGAAAAGAATGAACCAGATGAGTTTCATTTTATTCCACCCTTCCCTCTCCCATACATCCCACATCCAAATACTGGACATCACTACCCCACTGGTTCAATATTTCATACCGCAGACAATAATCCATTCTATTATAATTCTGACATCCACCTTTATAGGAAAACAAAAAAATGTCTGGTCAAAATATCCATAACGCCATGGTTCAGAAACCCTAGTTGAAAAAATGAACCACAGCACACCACACCACGGAGTGTGGAAACATTCTTCTCATCTCAGGAGAGTTCAACAATCAACCATAGTTAATGTGGGGTTTGAGGGAGATCTGCCGCTTTCCCAAGGTCTCCGAGCTAATGCAAGGTGAATAGAAAGCCAAACATTTCTGAAACCCACCTCCATCTCTCCTGATTTCTAAGCATTCTCTTTAGACATTCCCACATGTCACTTACCTCTTGGAGCCCTCTTGCCTTCAGCCTCCTCAAGTCCGGGACTGGCTCTCAAAGTGTGTCTGGAGCTGAAGTGTCTCTATTTATATAAGAGCCAGGGGAAATTCCAGGGCTCCCTTCCTATAACCTCATCATCCCAGTGATTGGATAAAGGTCTTGGATGGAACCATTTTAGATAATCTGGGTAGATTCAATTTCCCATGGAAACTCCACCAGGAGAAACCATGATTTGTTAAAGAGGACTCCATGCTGGTTTTTTGGTAGATTTTCTTTATCGTATTTTATTTATGTTAGACTTTATGGTTTGCATTTTGGGGAGAAACAGATTGGTTTTCCTGATCTAGTGAATTTACTCTCACTGCCTGGAGAGTTCGAGGGAGTTAGAGAATTGAGATCTGATGGTTTTAACCAAATTGGGTTACCTAATCTTTTTTCTTTTCTCATGAAATAAGTTGTAAAAGCCTTTTGTTTAAAAGCAGCCAATGAGCTGAAGTGTGCGAAGAACCTATTTTTTTTTTGAATTTTTAAATTTTATTTTATATATTTCTTATTTTTTAAAAGTTTTTTTTATTTTTTTATTTATTTATTTTTGGCTCTGTTGGGTCTTTGTTGCTGCGTGAGGGCTTTCTCTAGTTGTGGCTAGCGGGGGCTACTCTTCGTTGCCGTGCGCGGGCTTCTCATTGTGGTGGCTTCTCTTGTTGCAGAGCACGGGCTCTAGGCAGGCGGGCTTCAGTAGTTGTGGCATGCGGACTTCAGTAGTTGTGGCTCGCGGGTTCTAGAGCGCAGGCCCAGTAGTTGTGGCCCACGGGCTTAGTTGCTCCGCGGAATGTGGGATCTTCCCGGACCAGGGCTCAAACCCATGTCCCCTGCATTGGCAGGCGGATTCTTAACCACTGCGCCACTAGGGAAGCCCTATTTTATTTATTTTTTTATACAACAGGTTCTTATTTGTTACCTATTTTATACATATTAGTGTATATATGTCAATCCCAATCTCCCAATTCATCCCACCACCAACCCCCCACCATTTTCCCCCTTTGGTTTGTTCTCTACATCTGTGTCTCTATTTCTGCCCTGCAAACTGGTTCATCTATACCATTTTTCTAGGTTCCACATATATGCGTTAATATACGATTTTTGTTTTTCACTTTCTGACTTACTTCACTCCGTATAACACTCTCTAGATCCATCCAAGGAGAAGAACCTATTTCTGAGTAGGCATTTAGAAAGCCAGAGGGTGTACACCAATGGGGAAAAAGAATGACATCCTATCCAAACAGGAAGCCTTTATCTCAACAAGTAGAGAGGGAACATATCTCAACATAATAAAAGCCAGGTAGACAAAAGCACAGCTATCACCTACTCAATGTAAAAAAGACTTAGAAGAGGAAACACACAGAACACTCTTTGACAAAAATGTGTTTGTTTATTTGAAATTTAAATTTCACTGGTTTTCCTATATTTTACCTGGCTGCTGTGCCAGGAGCATCCTATCTTACAATGAAATCAAGCCTAACAGGAAGACAAACAGCAGCAGCTTCAGTTTCATGATGAAGTACTGAAAACCAATAAGACATGCACTGTTTTTTAAAAAATTTATTTATTTGTTTATTTTTGGCTGTGTTGGATCTTCGTTTCTGTGCGAGGACTTTCTCTAGTTGCAGCGAGCGGGGAGCACTTTTCATCGCGATGCGTGGGCCTCTCACTATCGCGGGCTCTCGTGTTGCGGAGCACAGGCTCCAGACACGCAGGCTCAGTAATTGTGGTTCACGGGCCTAGTTGCTCCGCGGCATGTGGGATCTTCCCAGACCGGGGCTCGAACCCGTGTCCCCTGCATCGGCAGGCGGACTCTCAACCACTGTGCCACCAGGGAAGCCCAAGACATGCATTGTTGAAAGAAGAACACAAAGCAAAAACTTTATTTTAAAAAACATACCTTTGGGCTTCCCTGGTGGCGCAGTGGTTAAGAATCCGCCTGCCAATGCAGCGGACCCGGGTTCGAGCCCTGGTCCGGGAAGATCCCACATGCCGCGGAGCAACTAAGCCCTTGCGCCACAACTACTGAGCCTGCGCTCTAGAACCCGAGTGCCACAACTACTGAAGCCCGTGCACCTAGAGCCCATGCTCTGCAACAAGAGAAGCCACCGCAAAGAGAAGCCCGCGCACCGCAACGAAGAGTAGCCCCCGCTCGCCGCAACTAGAGAAAGCCCACACACAGCAACGAAGACCCAACGCAGCCAAAAAAAAAAGAAAAAGAGAGAGCTCAAATAATGGGGTTTACACCAGTTACATACAAGGATCCTGCATATCTCAAATACCCTAAAGTTTGTAACATCAAAAACAGGGAGTATGTGCTCTCTTCGGCAGCACATATACTAAAATTGGAACGATACAGAGAAGATTAGCATGGCCCCTGTGCAAGGATGACACGCAAATTCGTGAAGGGTTCCATATTTTTCACCTAGAGGGGTGGGATAGGGAGGGTGGGAGGGAGGGAGACGCAAGAGGGAAGAGATATGGGGATATATGTATATGTATAGCTGATTCACTTTGTTATAAAGCGGAAACTAACACACCATTGTAAAGAAATTATACTCCAATAAAGATTTTTTTTTTATTTTTTTTAATTTTTATTTTTTTTGTGGTACGCGGGCCTCTCACTGCCGTGGCCTCTCCCGTTGCGGAGCACAGGCTCCGGACGCGCAGGCTCAGCGGCCATGGCTCA
>NC_041230.1:3788042-3791643 GCF_002837175.3 Physeter macrocephalus
CGCGGGATCCTCCCATACCGGGGCGCGAACCCGGTTCCCCTGCATCGGCAGGCGGACGCGCAACCATTGCGCCACCAGGGAAGCCCCAATAAAGATGTTTTTTAAAAAAGGGAGTAAATTCTATAAAGTTATCAGCAGTAAATTTATTTTACGGTTGGAAAAAACAACAGTTTCCAAAACCAGCAACAGGGAGGCGGAGTAGAGAGCTGGGGATGGAGGGTAGGGCAGCCTAACTACCCGTTCACTCACCAATGGCCTTCCACAGGTCTAGCATCCCGAGGGCTAACTTCTCCTTCCGGCCTCCATCAGTCCTGGCCAGGGATTGGCGGGGGAGGGCACGACCAGGTGGTCGTTCAAGGCAGGGAGAACACACAGAATCCAGCAGACCCAGAGCACTGCTCGTCGGATGGGGCACCTCCACCGAATCCGGGGGAACGGGCTACGTGCTGACCATCCCTACTTGCCAGGGAGAGGACTGTGGCTTTGACAAGTAGACGCTTGCTCAACGTTACCCCACCACTAAGTGGCAGAACTGGGGTTTGAGCCCAACTGCATCTGGATCCAAATCTCACATCCTCTCTGCTCTGCCACACCGTTGTGTCACTGGAATGTTAGCATGTGACTGATTTAACTGTCACGAAGCAGCACATCCCAAGTATACAGCAAGTACCCAATGAAGATGCGCTTGGGGGAACGGGGAGAGAGGATGGAGGATCCTCCCAGGAATTGCTGTAGTTTATCTAATCCTCGCAGCATCCTCATGCAGCAGGGGGACACCGTTATACCCATTGTCACAGATGAGGAAACTCTGGTGTTGAGAGATGAAGGCGACACACCAAGCCAGGGGCAGAGCCGGGACTTGAAGCCAGCGCTCTGGCTCCAGGATCCATGCAGCCCATCACTCCGCTAGACTAACCCTCAAGACAGGTCAGGAAATAAAGCCCATGGCCTTGAGGGAATGTGAGTTTGGGGTTGTTACAGGGTTGCCAATGCACTGCTCACAGGCATGAGCCAGGGATGGAGCGCTCAGAGCAGGCTCACTCACCGGAACCCAGGAGATAGCCAGCACTGTTGAGGGTCCAGCCTCCTCGCCCCTGGACAGAGATGGAGAGAGAAGACTCAGAGACAGAAAGGGCAGCCGACATCCCACAGGTCTGGGAAGACGTGGGTCAGCATGCCACTTAACCACTAGTCTGTGAAGTGGGTTCTCTTAATCCACATTTCACCAATGTGGAAATGGAAGACTTCCTAAGACCAGCAACTGGGAATGAAAAGAAAGCTTTAAAAACCACTGCTGTAAGTCCTTGACGTGTGTAGTGTATTGTCACAAATCTCTCTCTCTATCTCTCTCTCTCACACATACACACACACACACCCAGGATCAAATCCAGGATGCATTACTGGATGGCTGCAGGTAAGGTGCTGAGTTCCTTTGATAATTATAACGGCTAACATTTACTGTGGGTTTTACTACATGCCAGCGTCGGTTCCAAGGAGGACTGGCTACCTAATCTAGGGGGCCCAGCGCAAAATGAAAATATGAGGCCCCTCGACGAACACGATTAAGGATTTCAAGATGACAGCAGGGCATCATCATGTGGGGCCCCTCCTGGCGTGGGGTCCTGTGTGGCTCTGCAGGCTGCTTGCCCATGAAGCCGGCTCTGGGTCTAGTGCTTGACATATTTACTCACCTAATCCTCTCAACAACCCTGGCAGGTAACAATTATTACTAACCTTGTTTAACAGAAGAAGAAACTGAGGCTCAGAAAGGTTGGGCTAATTGCCTGAATGAACACGATTCATAGCAGAGCTACAATTCAGACTCAGGCAGATATGAGAGTCTTAACAATTATGTGTCCTGAATATTTAAGCCTTGGTTTTCTTTTTTCTTTTTTTTAGCGTAATAGGAATAACGTACATTTATTGAGTAATTATTATGTACCTATACTCCAAAGGATTATGGCCTAGGAAACACACCCATTCACTTTGCAGTTTTGTCTGTCTAGATCATGATGTACACTTGTTAATTCCTGTTTTGCTGATAAGCCTTGGTTTTCCATTCTGTCAAAGGGAAGTAACACGGTAGAGTCTACATTCAAATTTGCTGTATAGAACTGGCCAGTGCATGTTCAGGGTTTAGTGCTGGTCCTGGGGCCAAGAAAGCACCCCACACCCATTAGCCCATGTCAAAATCCCCTGAACATCCCATCAGATGGGGATCATTATCCCCTAGTTATAGAGAAAGAGAGAAACTCAAAGAAACTGACGTGGCTTACCCCCAGCCACCATGGAACATAGCTGGTACCCCAACATGTGGCAGCCACACTGACTACCTGCTGAAGGTCATTCTAAGAGCCTGCCACCCCTGCTCCCCGCAGAGGATCATCAACAGAGAGAGATAATAGGCAACGTGCCAGAAGTCATACAGTTAGAAAGTGACAGAACGGGACTTCCAACTCAGCCCGGTCTCCACGGCCCAGGCTCTGAATCAAGGGGTCTCAAAATGTGGTCTCAGGACCACCAGCACCAGCATTGCCTGGGAACTGGTTAGAAATGCAGACTCAACCAACCACAAACTCTGGGGATGGCACTCAGTGCCTTGTACGTTAACACGCCCTCCAGGGGATTATCCTGCTTGTTACAGCCTTGAAAACTTACGGTGACGGGAAGCGCTACCTTGGAAGACATCTTTGGGCATCTCTGGGCAAACACTAATCATTAGGAAGTTTTTACTTTGGGTAAGCTGAGCCCTCACCCCCTGTATTCCACCAGTGTTCTGCTCTACCCTCCTGGGACCGAGGAGGTGAAATCAGCTCCGCATCTTTCTTCTCATATTTTTTTAATTTATTTTTTTGGTCGTGCCCCGTGGCATGTGGGATCTTAGTTCCTCAACCAGAGATCAAACCTGTCCCCCTGCACTGGAAGCGCAGAGTCTTAACCACTGGACCGCCAGGGAAGCCCCCCTTCTCATATTTTCACAACTTGTTCCCTGGCTCCAGCTCAGCCAGGAAAATTAGAACTCTCTTCCTAGGAGGGCAGTGACAGGGGATGCTACAGGTGTGTAGGAGCACAGGAAGGTCTCACCCGGTGGACAGGAGCAGAGGCTGGAGTCTCCGCCAGGCTGAGCAGGATGACAAGAAGGACCAGTAGGACAGACAGAGCCATCTGAGGGCCGGAGGGATGGGCGCTTAGGGCTGCAGAGAGCTGCAGAGAAAGGGTAGTGACTTTGTTTAGTTATTCTGTAGCTTTGCTGAGGTATCATTGATAAGCAAAAAATTACAGACATTTAAAGTGTACCTCTTTGTAAGTTTGGACATATGCGTCCACCTGTGATGCCATCAAGGCAATAGACACATCCACCACCTTCAAAAATTTCTGTGGGTTGTTTATTTTTTTTAGTTTTTTGTTTATTTTGTCACGTAAGATCTATCCCCTTAATGTATTTTTTCCTTCCAGTTTTACTGAGAAATAATTGACATGCAACACTGTATTAGATTAAGGTGTAACTGTCACTGTTTGCAGATGACATGATACTCTACATAGAGAATCCTAAAGATGCCACCAGAAAATTACTAGAGCTAATCAATGAATTTTGTAAAGT
>NC_041230.1:3792008-3792519 GCF_002837175.3 Physeter macrocephalus
CTACCTAGGGAGACAAAAGACCTGTATGCAGAAAACTATAAGACACTGATGAAAGAAATTAAAGATGATACCAACAGATGGAGAGATATACCATGTTCTTGGATTGGAAGAATCAATACTGTGAAAATGACTATCCTGCCCAAAGCAATCTACAGATTCAATGCAATCCCTATCAAATTACCAATGACATTTTTTACGGAACTAGAACAAAAAGTCTTAAAATTTGTATGGAGACACAAAAGACCCCGAATAGCCAGAGCAGTCTTGAGGGAAAAAAACGGAGCTGGAGGAATCAAACTCCCTGACTTCAGACTATACTACAAAGTTACAGTAATCAAGACAATATGGTACTGGCACAAAAACAGAAACATCGATCAATGGAACAAGATAGAAAGCCCACAGATAAACCCATGCACGTATAGACAACTAATCTATGACAAAGGAGGAAAGGATATACAATGGAGAAAAGACAGTCTCTTCAATAAGTGGTGCTGGGAAAACTAGACAGCTA
>NC_041230.1:3793277-3804876 GCF_002837175.3 Physeter macrocephalus
GACGTGGATGGATCTAGAGACTGTCACACAGAGTGAAGTAAGTCAGAAAGTGAAAAACAAATATCGTATATTAATGCATATATGTGGAACCTAGAAAAATGGTACAGATGAACTGGTTTGCAGGGCAGAAATTGAGACACAGATGTAGAGAACAAACGTATGGACACCAAGGGGGGAAAGTGGCAGTGGAGTGGGGAGGGTGGTGTGCTGAATTGGGCGATTGGGATCGACATGTATACACTGATGTGTGTAAAATTGATGACTAATCAGGACCTGCTGTATAAAAAAATAAATAAAATAAAATTTAAAAATTAAAAAAAAAAGAAGAATACAAGGGGAAGGGGAAGAGGAACAGCTAAAAGGAACACTTTTCAGGTATGGGACTCAGATGGGATGGAGTAGACAGAGGAGGGCTCCTTTTGTTATAAACCTTGCAGTATATTTGACTTGTAAAACTTTGTATCATTTTTCTGAGTGATTACTTTGATAAAAAATTAAAAATAAGTTTTAAAAAAAGATTAAGGTGTACAACCTGAAACTAACACAACATTGTAAATCAACTATACTCCAATAAAATTTTAAAAAGAAAAAAGGAAAAAGAAGTAGAACATTAACCACACCACAGAATTTCCCTTCCAATCACTATTACTATTCCCTTCAGGGTTAAACTGATTTTGAACCTTGTAAATTAGCTTAGCTTGTTTTTGAACTTTATACAAATGTAATACTACTGTTACACACACACACACACACACACAGATTAAGGTGTACAGTGGGGCTTAACTTAGGTATATATTGTGAAATTATTACAATAAGTTTAGTGAACATCCATCACCTCATGTAATTGCAAAAAAAATTTTCCCTGTGATGAGAACTTTTAGGATTTATTCTTTCAGCAACTTTCAAACATATAATACGGTGGTATTGGTAATGATTGTCACCATGCTCTACTTTACATCCCCAGTATTTATTTATCTTGTAACTAACTGAACGTTTGTACCTTTTGACCATCTTCATCCAATTCCTCCATGCCCCCACCAACTCCGGCCTTCGGTAACCACCAATCCGATGTCTTTTTCTATGGGTTTATGGGCTTTTTTTGTGTTTTTTTAAGATGCCACATAAAAGTGACATCATACAGGAACTTCCCTGGTGGCGCAGTGGTTGAGAATCCGCGTGCCAATGCAGGGGAGCTGGGTTCGAGCCCTGGTCTAGGAAGATCCCACATGCTGTGGAGCAACTAAGCCCGTGCACCACAACTACTGAACCTGTGTGCTACAGCCCGGGAGCCACAACTACTGAAGCCCGCGTGCCTAGAGCCCGTGCTCTGCAACAAGAGAAGCCACCGCAATGAGAAATCTGCGCACTGCGACGAAGAGTAGCCCCCGCTCGCCGCAACTAGAGAAAGCCCACGCGCAGCAACGAAGACCCAACGCAGCCAAAAAAAAAAAAAAAAATGAGATCATACAGTATTTGTCTTTCTCTGTCTGACTTTTAACATATTATAAAGTGCAGAATACCCTATTGTTAACTGAAGTTTCATCCCTCCGTCTTTTTGCCTTAAATATATAATAGAAAGTTAAAACGAACATTTCCGAATTTTTTGAAGTTTTTGTGGAGCACATTTATTTAAGTAAAACAAGAGAGTTGTTTGACTTAAGTTTTATTTAAGTAAAACAAGGGAGAATGCCAAAGGAAGGAAGGAAGAGGGTATTCGATACATAAAATATGCCCCACCAAACCCCACAATGCGTGAGTGACCCAAGTTTAAGAACTACAGAGGCATCACCACGCCCCCCCCCACCCATTCCCTTTGGCCCATCACCAAGCCCTGAAATGTCTCATTCTCACTCCTTCCTCGACCCTCTTCCCAGACCTCCTGTCCTTGTACCTGCCCTCACCTGCGCCCCGTCACCACTGCCCCCATTTCTCCCCTTCTCCTCATCCTTTCCTACCTCCCTGCATCCTCCCTGGACTATCACCACCTCCCTGCTCTCACCTCACTGGAGTTGGCAGCTCTCCCCAGCTCTCTCCGGTCTGGTCTGGGTCCCAGCTCCAGAGACTCCAGCTTTTATGCCTGAGGAGGGAAGGCAGGGGAGGCGGCGCTCAGCAAACTAGGAGACAAGAGGGGGAGAGAGTGTGGAGGATGGACTGGGGAGAGCTGAGCACTCAGCCGCAGGAGAGGCTTTTCCTAGCTGCTCTGTGAGGTCACAACAAGGACGCTTCTCGGAAGGAAACGTTTCTCTGCCTCAGTTTCCCCCACAGGCCCTCCAGCCCGAGGTGTTTGCTCTGCATTTATGCAAGGACCTCCCCCGTGCCGTGTCTGTATTTGTGGGCAGGGGCCAGCAGGGGTGGGTGGGTGCGGAGCTTGGTATTCTTAGCTCTATCCACGGCCTTGATTTCTCTTGACCTGTAGCTGGTGTTTGCAGTTGCCTTGCTGAGTCCTTTTCTCCTCTCCTGCGCGAGGCACCTGGGTCACCTGTTTCCTTGCTTGTTGTGAATCTCCCCCTCCCTGGACAATAAGCTCATTGCGGGAGGGGGGCAGTTAACTCCTGCTCGTCACTGAGTTGCTAGCACAGAGGTGGGCACATTCGGCTGTGCTCGGAGACTCTTTGGCTTGTAGCGACTTGGGAGGGTGCTTCTGGCATCTAGTGGCCAGAGGCCAGGGGTGCTGCTTGACATCCTCCAGTGCAGAGGACAGCCCCCCAGCAAAGAGCAATCCAGGCCCAAACGTCAATAGCACCAAGGATGGGAAACCCTGCAGCATCCCCTAAATGGTACCCAGAACTCAATAAATACTTGTTGGATGAACAAATGAAGTGCATGTGTGTGTGTGTGCATGTTTACCTCCCTCCCTCTCCGTTTCTGTTTCTTGGTTTATCTGTTTCTCTGCCTCTTGGCTCCGGACAGCATCAATTTTCCAGAGGCATGTACTCCTGGCTTTGCCCTGTGCTTCCTGACATCCTGGTCCTCACGGGACATGGTTTTCCTCATCTCTATGATGAAGGGTCGCAGCTCAGCCTCTGAGACCCTTGCCTGTATTCCGTGGGTCTCCATTCCAGCTCCTCATCCCAGCCCTCCTGGAGTCCAAGCTCGCTCTGCTGGCCGCACGACAGGCCAATAAATCGGAGACAAGGTGTTGAGGCGGGGAATACGACTTTATTCAGGAAGCCGGCAGACTAAAGTCTCCAAATAACCATCTTATCGGGGTGTTATCCTTCTTCTTTTTTTTTTTTTGGCTGCGTTGGGTCTTCGTTGCTGTGCACAGGCTTTCTCTAGTTGCGGCGAGCAGGGGCTACTCTTCGTGTGGTGCACGGGCTTCTCATTGCGGTGGTTTCTCTTGTTGCTGAGCACGGGCTCTAGGCGCGCAGGCTTCAGCGGTTGTGGCACGAGGGCTCAGTAGTTGTGCCTCGCGGACTCTAGAGCGCAGGCTCAGTAGTTGTGGCGCACGGGCTTAGTTGCTCCGCGGCGTGTGGCATCTTCCCGGACCAGGGCTCGAACCTGTGTCCCCTGCATCGGCAGTTGGATTCTTAACCACTGCACCACCAGGGAAGTCCCTGAAGTAATTTTAAATGTACAGAAAAGTTGTCCAAATAATTTCCAGATACTCAGAATCTCTACATGTTTACGTTTTACCACATTTGATTTCCCTGCACACCCACCCCTCTGCCTCTCTCCTCTCCATATAGGTGCATAGAGATATTCTGAACTGTGAGAGTAAGGCGCAAACATGATGCCCCTTCACCTCTAAATTCTTCCGTTTTTTCCTAAAAACAAGGACGGTCTCTTATAACCGCAGTAAAATTGCCAAAATTGCAAAATTAACATTGATACCCTGCTGATATCAAAGCTACAGACCTTATTAAAATTTCACCACTTGTCGTAGTAATTCCATTTATAGCAAAAGCAAACAAACCCCACCTCCACACCATACCTCTCTAGTCCCCTAAACTGGAAGCCTTCCTCTACCTTCCTTGTCTTTCTTGACCTTGACATGGTCCTTGACATTTTGGGGTGCACCAGTGACTTGTTTTGTGGGACGATTTTCAAAGTGGGTTTGTCTGGCATCATCTCTTGATTAGACTCTGGGTATGCACGTTTGGCAGGAAACCCACAGAAATTATTGTTGTGTTGTTGTAGGAATTATCTCCTTCTGGGCACATCCTATCGTGGGAGCCTGGGAGGTCAATTCATCCGCTCCAGGAGATGTTAACTTTAATTGCCTAGCTAGGATGGTGTCCACCAGGTGTCTCCACTGCAAAGTTCCTTTTGTCCCTTTGTAATTATTAAGTGCCTGGTGGGAAGATAGTTGGTGAGTATGTAAGTGTGCTTCCTTGCTCTCCCTCCCTCTCTCTATTTTTTTAAAAATTTTATTGGACTATTGTTGATTTACAATGTTGTGTTAGTTTCAGGTGTACAGCAAAGTGATCCCGTTATATGTATACATGTATTCATTCTTTTTCAGATGCTTTTCTCATATAGGTTATCACAAAGTTCCTTGCTCTTTTGAGAGAGTTTTTGGAAGCATATCTCTCTACATATATGGCTATGAATACGGATATGCATATACATGTATCTCTCTTCCTTAAAAAGCCCAAAGCCCTAGGAGTTGTTATATCATCCTGTCACCATGAGGGGGAGCCAAACCTAGGACGATCCAACACCCAGAGTTTCCTTGTGTTCCTTTGTTATTATGCGTGTGTGTGTGTGTGTGTGTGTGTGTATGTGTGTGTGTGTGTTAAGAACACTGGCATTATGTGTGGAATTTTTAAAATGTTACAAATGAATCTATTTACAAAACAGAAATAGAGACATAGATGTAGAAAACAAACTAATGGTTATGGGGGTGGGGGAAGAGGGCGAGGATAAATTGGGAGATTGGGATTGACATATAAACACTACTATATATAAAATAGATAACTAATAAGGACCTACTGTATAGCACAGGGAACTCTACTCAATACTCTGTAATGACCTATATGGGAAAAGAATCTAAAAAAGAGTGGATATAGGGCTTCCCTGGTGGCGCAGTGGTTGAGAGCCCGCCTGCCGATGCAGGGGACGCGGGTTCGTGCCCCGGTCCGGGAGGATCCCACATGCCGCGGAGCGGCTGGGCCCGTGAGCCGTGGCCGCTGAGCCTGCGCGTCCGGAGCCTGTGCTCCGCAACGGGAGAGGCCACAGCGGCGTGCCGCAAAAAAAAAAGAGTGGATATATGTAAATGTATAACTGATTCACTTGGCTGAACAGCAGAAACTAACAACTGTAAATCAACTATAGTCAATTAATTTTTATTAATTAAAAAATTAATTTAAAAAACCACTTCTCATGAGATCTTTCCTCTTGAAGAATCTTGAGGTGCCCAGTCCGTGGTTATGCAGATCTCTGGAACATATTCATCCAGCATAACTGAGTACCTTTCCTGGCCACAACGGCGTGAAATGAGAAATCAGCAAGAGAGGAAAACTGGAAAGTTCACAGACATGTGGAAATTAAACAGCACATTCCTAAGAGCCAAGGGATCAAAGAAGAGATGGAGAGGCAAGTCAGGAAATGCCCTGAGTTAGGCTAGATGACAGATTTTTGTAACTTGCCCTGATGGCTTCCTGAGAGATTACACCTCCCGCCCCCACTGTTACACCTAAATCTTCATGGGGCGGGTCGGGGGGCTTTTGAGGCCAAGGTATCAACAGCGACTGGTCCTCAATGAGCTCATCCAAAGGGTGGAAGAATAGACCATCTCAAAATATGCCATATTGGCATCTGATTACTCTGAGCAGTGAGCACCTGACACGAACAGCAAATGCAAGGAGAGACTGCCTCCCCCACCCCCTCCCTCCACAAACACATTCTACTTCTGCTGGGAACACTCATTAACATCCAAAGGGACTGATTCGCCACTGCAGTTATTTATTATCTAGTACTTTTTTTTTTTTTTCGGTACGCGGGCCTCTCACTGTTGGGGCCTCTCCCGTTGCGGAGCACAGGCTCCGGACGCGCAGGCTCAGCGGCCACGGCTCACGGGCCCAGCCGCTCCGCGGCACGTGGGATCTTCCCGGACCGGGGCACGAACCCGCGTCTCCTGCATCGGCAGGCGGACTCTCAACCACTGTGCCACCAGGGAAGCCCCTATTATCTAGTACTTGAAGAAATGAGGTGGGAGGATTTAGCCTGCTCCCAACAAATACTATATTTAAGCGTCTACCTTAGGATGAAGGTTGTAAATTGAACGACAGAGCAGAAACTTGGAGCAGGAAGCAGAAGAAACTGGGTTTTCTGTCTGCTGTCTCCTCCTATAGAATCCTGAGAAAAAAATAGGGAAGTAGAGATGGGGTGGATAGAGATAGGTAGGTAGGTAGGTGGATGATTGATAGATCATAGACAGATAATTGATAGTTGCTATACACCTGAAAGATATAGAGAGAGATGATGGATAGATAATAGATTGATAGAGACATATTGATAGATGATATATAGCTGAGAGAGATGATAAATGAGATAGGTATAAATGAAAGATAATTGAAAGCTACACAGCTAAACAATAATACAAGACCTTAATTCAAACTGCTTCACAGACTTTTGTGAAGATTGAATGACTTAATGTTTAAAGCATTTAGAACAGTGCCTGCTACTTAGGAGATATGGCTAGGTAGCTACACAGCTAGATATCTGCATGGAAGGATGGAAGGAAAAAACAGACAAAGAGAGAGAGGAAAAGACACAGAGAGTCAGAGGGGAGTACACAAAAAGAGAAGATATGGGGGCTTCCCTGGTGGCGCAGTGGTTGGGAGTCCGCCTGCCGATGCAGGGCGCGCGGGTTCGTGCCCCGGTCCGGGAGGATCCCACATGCCGCGGAGCGGCTGGGCCCGTGAGCCACAACTACTGAACCTGCGCGTCCGGAGCCTGTGCTCCGCAACGGGAGAGGCCACAACAGTGAGAGGCCCGCGTACCGCAAAAAAAAAAAAAAAAAAAGAGGAGATATGGCTAGGTAGCTACACAGCTAGATATCTGCATGGATGGATGGAAGGAAAAAACAGACAAAGAGAGAGAGGAAAAGACACAGAGAGTCAGAGAGAATATCTGCACCTAAGATTCATGCTGCTTCAGAGCCAAGGGAACAGAACAAATGTTTCCAGAGCAATGCTAAGTCAATGATAAAAGGATAGCTTCCGTATTCGACTTCTACTCTATGCCACGCACTGTGCTAACATCTTTATTTAGGCTATCTCGTTTAACCTGAAAATAGCCCCATAAAATGGGTACTATTATGATCTCATTTTACAGAGGGGAAGTGCAGGTTCTAGAGTTGGAATAACGTCACTCTCCCAGGGGTCAGAGACGAGATTCAGCCACAGCTCAGTTGCTCTTCGGCCAGCGCTCCCGGCCAGTACATTGGGCTGCATGTCGGGTTACACTGTCAGTCACATGAAGCAGGCAACGAGCATCTCAGTACATCAATATCCCTATGAATTTCTGATTAATTCTTTACTCGCAAATCCTAGAAGAAAGGTAACTCCGTCAAAAGTTATACATACTCTGAGGTTCTTTTTGCTTTTAATTTATTTATTTTATTTATTTATTTTTGGCTGCGTTGGGTCTTCGCTGCTACGCGTGGGCTTTCTCTAGTTGAGGCGAGAGCGGGCTGCTCTTCGTTGCGGTGCACGGGCTTCTCATTGCGGTGGCTTCTCTCGTTGCAGAGCACGGGCTCTAGGCACGTGGGCTTCAGTAGTTGAGGCACGAGGGCTCAGTAGTTGTGGCTCGCAGGCTCTAGAGCACAGGCTCTGTAGTTGTGGCGCATGGGCTCAGTTGCTCCGCGGCAGGTGGGATCTTCCCGGACCAGGGTTCGAACCCGTGTCGCCTGCATTGGCAGGCGGATTCTTAACCACTACGCCACCAGGGAAGCCCAGAGGTTCTTAATATATATTTACAAAATGTCTTTCAACAATAGGGTGCCAGTTGGCAGTTCCACCAGCACTACAGACAGGTACCCATTGCACCTGGGAAGGTTACAATTTTGAGGGAAGGTTAGTGAGAGGCGTTTGGAAGGGCTCAAGCATTGCTGGTGCAGAGGAAAGAGCTAATTGAACTACTGAACCAGAAGGGAGAGAATTCTTAGATTTTTAAAAGAGGGATGGGTGGGTGAGGCTGCAAATCTTGATATCAGAAGGGTCAAGATATCCAAGAGGTGACAGGATAGGAACCCACGGTCAGGAAGAGAAATTTCAGGGTTGACCCTCCTAAGAACATTTCTGGGTGAAGCTGGTGAATCAGAATGGAGGGGAGCCAAGGAGGCGTAAGAATGTTGAGGACAGCGTGTGGAAAGCATCGCTGGTGCTGATGGTGCGTTCACGCCGGGGACTCAAGGGGAGTGATGTGGCGAGGAGCGTGCTGATTCATGCTGGAGCTTGCAAAGGTGGGAGAGCTTCCTGGAGCTCGGAAGATGACAACATCCATGATGGGAAGTCAATGGAATAGTATGGCTTAGCCTTTAAAAGGCGAGTGGGCAGCAAGATGTGGAAATTTTTTATTTTAGTTTTTTAATTAAAGTATAGTTGATTTACAATGTGTTAATTTCCGCTGTATAGCAAAGTGATTCAGATATATATATATATATATATGTATCAATTCTTCTGAATATTCTTTTCCATTATGCTTTATCACAGGATTTCTTTTTTGGGGGGGGGGGAATATTTATTTATTTATTTGGTTGTGCCGGGTCTTAGTTGCGGCAGGCAGGCTCCTTAGTCGTGGCACGCGAACTCTTAGTTGCGGCAT
The DNA here is from genome assembly GCF_002837175.3 of Physeter macrocephalus. Lineage (NCBI taxonomy): Eukaryota > Metazoa > Chordata > Mammalia > Artiodactyla > Physeteridae > Physeter > Physeter macrocephalus. The sequence continues at coordinate 3,802,050 of NC_041230.1, forward strand.
GCATGTGGGATCTAGTTCCCTGAGCAGGATAGAACCTGGGCCCCCTGCATTGGGGCACGGAGTCTTATCCACTGCGCCACCAGGGAAGTTCCCCTATCACAGGATTTTGAATATAGTTCCCTGTGCTATACAGTAGGACCTTGTTGTTTATCCATTCTATATATAAAAGCTACATCTGCTAACCCCAAACTCCCACTCCATCCCTCCCCCTACTGCCTCCCCCTTGGCAACCACCAGTCTGTTCTCTATGTCCATGATTCTGTTTCTATTTCACACATAGATTCATCTGTGTCATATTTTAGATTCCACATATAAGTGATATCGTGTGGTATTTGTCTTTCTCTTTCTGACTAACTTCACTTCGTTTGATAATGTCTAGTTGCATCCATGTTGCTGCAAGTGGCATAATTTCATTCTTTTTTATTGCCGAGTAATATTCCAGTTTGCGTGTGTGTGTATGTGTATGTATACATAGCGTCTTTATCCGTTCATCTGTTGATGGACATTTAGGTGGTTTTCACGGCTTGCCTATTGTGAATAGTGCTGCTATGAACATAAGGGTGCGTGTATCTTTTTGAGTTATAGCTTTGTCTGGATATATGCCCAGGAGTAGGATTTCTGGATCATATGGTAATTCTATTTTTAGTTTTCTGAGGAACCTCCACACTGTTTTCCACAGCAGCTGCACCTACATACATTCCCACCAACAGTGTAGGAGGGTTCCCTTTTCTTCACACCATTTCCAGCATTTATTATTTGTAGACTTTTTGATAATGGCCATTCTGACTCGTGTGAGGTGATACCTCATTGTAGTTTTGATTTGCATTTCTCTAATGATTAGTGATGTTGAACATCCTTTCATGTGGATGTTGGCAATATGGCCATTCTGACTCGTGTGAGGTGATACCTCATTGTAGTTTTGTTTTGCATTCCTCTAATAATTAGCGATGTTGAGCCTTTTTATGTGCCTATTTACCATCTGTATTTCTTCTTTGGAGAAATGTTTATTTAGGTCTTCTGACCATTTTTTGATTGGGTGGTTTGTTTTTTCTGTTGTTAAGTTGTGAAAAGTTTTAAAAGAGAGAAGAACACAAGGCAACCTCTCGATGTTGAGTCAGAGGGAGAATGGGAAATGGTACAGAGATGCTTGTGTGGGAGATGGCTCCTTCATGGGAGTGGCTGCATCTCTCCAGCTTTGGCCTCCCTTGTAGGTGCACAGATACTACTAGTGGAATGGAAAAGGGGGTAGAATCTTGAGAAGCGTGGGAAAGGAGATAGCATTCTGCTACTGGCTCTACCGGGAATGCTGCTGCCAGACATGGCACAAGTGACTCTGTTCCTTCAGAGTCTGCAAAACTGTACAGTGAAAAAAAAAATTGTTTTTAATAGTAAAATAAAATGAGCTAAAAGATCATAATAAAATGATGGGGCCAGACATTGTCATGACCATGGCAGGCTGTGTACTTCTTGTTAACAACTCTGGTTACCATGATGGTTTGAGGAGGGCTGTTAAATGTTTTGATGGGAAAGGGGGTTTCTCTCTAAACAGACACGTGAATGAGTTCGAATTTTACCTCTTTTGAGTTAGGCAGGTTCTGAAAACCCCTGCCCACGTGATGTGTGGTCCAGCCACTTGGCATTTGTAAAAAATCTGCTCAGATTTAGTTTTAGACCCATATTTGTCTTTTCAGTCTTATCAGAGAATTCCCCTCGCATACACACAAGGAAGCAACAAACAGGAAGTCCTTGTGCAGTTTGAAAACCATCTGCATGAAAGCTTTATTTCTCTTTCCTGCCTGAGAAAGGAGGTAGAGAGATTTCCCTGGCGTCAGGAGACAGGCGTCCTTCTTTCCCATGGCTCAGCTTCGCGCAAGCACCTCTGTCCATTGTGCTGAATATTCCTGCATCTCCCTCAATCAGTTCCTCCTCATCTTGGACCCAAATCGAGGGGTTACAATTAACCCTCTAAAGGACATGGGTGTGTTATTGTTGGGGTTGCGGACCTGGATTAGGATTAAGGCCCCTCTCCGTCTCCTGTCCGTAAATAACTCAGAGGTCAGTGTCGTCCCAAAGCCCCCCACTTCCCCACTCCTGTTTTCACCACTTCACGCCCCCAAAAGAAGGGATTTGGGGAGTCAAGCTTCAGTCGTTGCCCTGACTCAAGAGAGGGGCGGTGAGGAGGCATCCCCGCATCTCACTGGCCGACCGTGGCATTGTGGTAGATTCTCTGCGGGTCTGCGGACCTCCATCTCCTCACTGGTGACCCGGGGAACCGACTGTATCTTGGATTTTTTTCCTACGTTTATGGACTCTCTTAAAATCTGTTGTGTCATCTTGTGAGTGGGGTGGGGGTGGTGCTATAGATCTGATTTCCTTTCTTTCTTTCTTTCTCCCTGCTGTCGCCGCCCGGAACGTTTCGAAGAGAGAAGGTCATGCTGCTGCGAATACTTCTAGTTCATTGCCTCCAGCTTCGGGTAGTATTCGGTACAGTCATAATTATTGATTTAAAAAAATCTCATACAGATAGATACCAGTGCTGGGTTGATGATTTATTGGGCTTCTTTACGACAGACCAGCAGGATGCAGAGCTTGTTGGATTAGGACTGGACGACCCGGGGCTGTGTGGTTCGTGGGGAGGGAGGCCGAAGCAGGGCTGCTGCTTAAGACTGGTTCATGGGGCTTCCGTGGTGGCGCAGTGGTTGAGAGTCCGCCCGCCGATGCGGGGGACGCGGGTTCGCGCCCCGGTCCGGGTGGATCCCACGTGCCGCGGAGCGGCTGGGCCCGTGAGCCACGGCCGCTGAGCCTGCGCGTCCGGAGCCTGTGCTCC
>NC_041230.1:3805085-3815495 GCF_002837175.3 Physeter macrocephalus
TGCCGATGCAGGGGACACGGGTTCGAGCCCCGGTCCGGGAAGATCCCACGTGCCGCAGAGCGGCTGGGCCCGTGAGCCGTGGCCGCTGCGCCTGCGCGTCCGGAGCCTGTGCTCCGCAACGGGAGAGGCCGCGGCAGTGAGAGGCCCGCGTACCGCAAAAAAAAAAAAAAACAAAAACAAAACTGGTTCATGCGGCACCAGGCTGTCAGCCGCCACACCCGGCTGCTCTGTCTGCCAGACAGAATAAACCCGGTCCCCGCACCCACCTCGCTGTGCTCGGGTTAACCTCTGACTTGACAGGAGTGGTGAACCAAGCCCTCTCCAAACAACTGTTAGCCCGACACAGTTTCATCTGCAAGGAGTTACAGGAAACTCGGGGTTTTGTTGTTGTTGTCTTAACACTCTAGCATGATCTGATAAGGTCGCACAGCTGAATTCTCACCCCTTTTCCGGGTTTTGGACGACTCTTCCTGAACAGTGTGCGCGCACCTCCTCCTCCCCCTCTCCCAGGGTGGACGTCCGAACAGCCTTGCGAGGCACAGGGCTCCACACGCGCTCGTGTGTGTGGCCGAGCACGGCAGTTTATGGGGGTGGGGTGGGGGCCAGGGCGTGAGTCCACCACGGACGATGCTGACACGCTACAGAATCTGGAGTCCTGCCAGCTGGTTCTGCCTGCGCCCGCCTGCGCCGGCAGCAGCAGGGCACCTGCTTCCTACCGCCGTGCAGAGGGTCTCTCTGTTCCATCTCAGCCTCCCGGCTTCTCCTTCCCACCTCGACCCCGGCCGCCGTGCGAGCCTTGGAGGAAGGCACGGCCCGTCACCAGGTGTGACACTCACTGCTTCTGCTGGCCCGGCAGTGCAAGCGTTGGCAGTCATTCCCTCACTTAGTTTCCAGAATGGGCCCCTTCTCAGGGGCCTGACATCATGAAGCCTGGGAGCTGTTAAGGCCAAGACTCCAAGCCAAGCCGTTGGGTGCTGGGCTGAGTCCGGCCTGTGTGAGGTGGAAGGAGGGAGACCGGCTCCTGGGGCAGTGAGTGGGCGCCACAAGGCGGCGTGTGCCTGCATTTCCCCCACAGTGCAGACCCCCGCGAGAACTCATCTCTCTCACCTCTCACGGGGTTCAGCTCATCTCTAGGCTCAAGGACAAGGAACCAGCCCCCTGGGCCCAGGCTCCCAGGGCCCTGCCAGCAGGGAGGGTCTGAGGTGGGGCTCACAATGCCCCTCCCATCCTGGGCAGCTTGCGGAGGGCGGCCCCCAGGACAGAACGCAGGGCACTCGGGGTCTGCACAACTTATCAGTGGCTTTATTACTCTCCAGATGCTGGTGAACTGTCTCTGACGCGCTTCCCACGGGCAGGCATCTCTGTCCATCCCACGCCTTCTGGCTCGCAGAGAGACAAGCCAGACCAGGGAGCCCCCTGCCAGAACCCAGGTCTGTCCTGTCGGAGCCGTCCCCCACTCCGCCCTGGGGGGTGTCTCCTGGTGACAAGACGCAGTCCCCTTCCTCCAGCCTCCTCTAGACCAGGGGTCCCGCCTGCCGCTCCTGCCCTGCGCTCCTCTTCTAGGCTCCTGGACAGCCCGGCCCCCAACCAGGAGAGGGAAGGACTGTGGAGTCTCCTTCTACGGGTGGGAGCGACTGTGAGGACGAGGACGGCGTGAGATCCGAACAGGAGTGAGGTTTGGGACATAAAGTGAGACTTGGGAAGGAACAGAGAGCTCTAGGGCACCAGGAGGTTCGGACAAAGGAGGGGCCGGTGGAGGAGAGAGACAGGGGGCAGAGGAGCCAGTGAGGGACGGGAGGGGTTGCACGGCGGGGCGGGGGCTACCCCAGCGGCCAGGGCGGGAAGGGACCCCCGCCTTCGGGGCCCGGCGCCGCCGCCCCGCCCGCGCCCGCCGCGCGCCCGTGGATGCGCTGGTGGCGCAGCACGTGCTCGCGGCGCCCGAAGCCCTTGCCGCACTCCCAGCAAGCGAACGGCCGCGCGCCCGAGTGCGTCTTGCGGTGGCGCACCAGGTGCTCGCGCCAGTAGAAGGTCTTGCCGCACTCGCAGCAGGCGTGCGGCTTCTCGCGCGCAGGCAGCGGGCGCAGGGCCGGCCCCGGGCCGCCGGGGTGCGTGCCGCGGTGGCGCCGCAGGTGCTCCTTGCGCCGGAAGGCCTTGCCGCACTCGGGGCAGGCGTGCGGCTTCTCGCCCGAGTGGCTCTGCCGATGGCGCAGCAGGTGCGCCGGCTTCAGCGAGGCCTTGCCGCACTCGGGGCAGGACGCGGAGCCCGGGGCCGCCAGGAAGGCGGGCAGGCCGGGCGCCGGTGGGGGCGGTGGCGCTGGCTGGGGGCTGCCCGGCTCCTGCTTGTAAGGGCGCGCGGCCTGCGCGTCCCCCGTCGCCAGTTCCTCAGCCCCGGGGGCCGCGTCTCCTGCAGGCAAAGGCGCAGAGTCAGGGCGGGCGCAGGGCACAGCCGGGCAAGGGCAGGCCGCGAGGACGACCCGTGTCCTGGTTAGAGGGGTGGTCCCGGGGCAGGAGGGGAACGCTTAACGCCGGGGAGCCCTCCGGGAGGGAAGAGCGTTGTCCACCATCGTCTGATTCATCCCCGGGTGCCCGTACCGCACAGAGCCTGGTGCAGAGTAAGTGCCCGATAAACGAATGGATGGGTGGATGGACGGGAGGAGGAAATCGATAGGTAGGTCAGTGATAAATGAGAGTGTGTAGACGGATGTTGGAGTGGATGGACTGGGTGATGGATGGACGCGTGGGTGCACGGGTGGGCAAGTGGGGATGGATAAGTCGGGTGGGTGGAGGAACCACACACTTCCTTTCCTCAGGCTTCCAAACTGCTCTATGGAATCCCAAGGAGATAAGCAACCTTTAAGTGTCACACTAGGACGGGTGTGATAAAAACCTGTTAGTCTCTCCCTCTGTGCCGGGCACGGTGCCGGGCACGTTGGTGTGCCGTCTCATTCCACCCCCACTGTGGTCCCCGTTGAGGGACACAAGAGGGCACTGCCTCGGGTTGCCAGTCACCGTCCCAGCGCTGCTCCCTCTCCGACCCACCCGCCTCTGGAGGGCCACAGGCACCCCCCCCCCCGACCCGGGCTCTACAGGTCCTGATGGTGTCATGAGAAGGGCCCCCATCCTGCCACCTCTACACGTGGCCTCAGAGGTGATCCCCAGCTCCTCCGTCCTCTCCAGCCACAGCCCTGGCACAAGGTGAGCGCCACCCTCCCCCACCGGGTCTCCAGGCGCCTGAGTCCACGCCGGCTACCAGAGTCACCTTTCTGCCTCTGGTGGGCAGCCTCGGGTTTCGCCTCCCGGGTCTATTCCCTGCTTTGACGAGATTCAATCTGATTCTCCCTTCCTCACCCTAATGCCTGTGGTCGGGGGGGAGCCAGCACCTTCCCCAGCTCCCGGCCCGGGCATCGGCGCCAGGCTGGCCACCGAGAAGAGTCCTGCACCGCGCCTGGGTCAGGAGGAGCATGACTGCAGGACGTCTCGCCCCGCGAAGAACTGGGGCGCAGAGGCTCTGCGGGCAGGCTGCCGGGGCGCAACCCTGGCTGGGCCGGCACCCGAACCTGGGTGAGTTATTTCTCCTCTGTGCCTGGGTTCCTGCAGCTGCAAAAGGCAGCTGATGATGCCGGGTACCTCAAGGGCGGACGCGGGATTCTGGCGAGCTGGCGGGAGCACGCCTGGTGCATCACTGGCGCTCGCTGTCCTGTCTGACCCCCCCCCCCGAGGGCACGGCGTGTCTGATTCAGCTCCCGCCCTGGTGCCAGCACGGGGCCTGGCTCACAGCAGGGATGTTCACTGGACAAAGAAAGGACGGACAGGAGAGGGTCCCCCGGGGCTGGGAGCGCTGTGGGGAAGGGGTGAGCTGCTCACCTGAGGGCGTCACCCCACTGTCTTCCTTTCCCACGCCGACCCCGGAGCCTTCTGCCGCATCCCGAGGTGCCCTCATTGCTGGTCCCTGAAACCAGAGATACCACAACCCCACCTGAGCAACCCGAGCCACAGCCTCTACTTCTCTCCCTCTCAGTCCTACGGCTCGCTCTGGGGGAAGCCGGCTGCCGAGCTGGAGGATGCTCGGCCACCCCACGGAGAGGCCCACGTGGCGAGGACGGAGGCCTCCAGCTGACCACCGCGTGAGGGAGCCGCCTCAGAATCAGAGCCTCCAGCCCTGGGCCAGCCTCCAGGTGAGGAGAGCCCAAGCCGGTCTTCACTGCAACCTCGTGAGAGACCTTGAGCCAGCACTGCCCCAAACTCCTGACCCACAGAAGCTGCCTGAGATGATAAATGTTTACTGTTCTGAGCCACTAAGTTTGGGGCGATTTGTTACACAGCAGATAACTGATGCACCTGCTTTGAATCTTATTTTAGCTTTTTAATGCCTTTTGCAAACTCCTCGACAAAATGCAGAAGGAAAACAGAGAAGCTACTTTTAACTCAGCAAAAAATAAAGGAAGTTGAGAACGGCACTTTTCCCAGCTCGACCGGCGGACAACTCCGAGCAGCATGGCACCAGCCAGAAGACCAGTGGTTTAAAAACAAGCTTCACACTACTTCTGGTTCCTTTATACTCTTTCTCATTGTTCCTCGAGCCCATGCCTCCAGGAAAAGAGCAGGATTCTCCCGGTGCTGAGGAGCAAGAGCTGTCAGGGGTTACAGGCACCCAACCCCCCTTCTTACATTTCACTTGTTTCAATGCTTTTGGACCCAAGCAGCTGTTAGGCTGAAGACCAGCGATGCCGACAGTTCTACCAGCTGGCGAGCAGATGGCAGGAAGCTTCCAGGGCCTTTAATGAAAGCTCATCGTTAGGGATCCCTAAGTGCCCACCTTGTCCGGTGGTGGCAGGAGAATCCGCACGGTCACCTTGCTACTTCAGCAGACTAGTGTGGCTCAGGGTGTTACATCAACGCAGGTGCTGCCCCGTCATCCCTCGCGTCTGCTGTGGCCTGGTTGCTGCCACGCGCTCAGCTCCCACCCCTGCCCGGGGCCCCGCCTGCACCTCCAAGCCCAGGCAACAGCAAATGGCCGATGGTGTCCCGGGCACGGCAGGCGCTCAGAGCCCCACGCTTCTGCACGCGCTCTTCCCTCTGCCTGGAGCCCCAGTCCCACCCGTGCCCGGCCTGCCCTCCTCCACGCCCTGCAGGCCCTGGCCAAGCGCCAGCTCTGCCACCTCCCGCAGGTTCAAGGGCGCCCCCATCCTGGTGCCCTCCACACTGCACTCGCAGCAGCTTCATCGAAGCGTGACGCACGTACAGTGAATGCACATGGTTCACGGCACACGACCCGAGGAGTTCCACGTGCGTATGTGCTCACGAAGCCCCAGAACACACACGTGGCCCTGCAAGCTTCCCTGGGCACACCCGTAACCTGCCCACTTCCCTCCAGCAGGGCAACCACTGATGTGCTTCCCGGCACGATACAACGGTCTCTGTCTTCTAGGACTTTATGTTCACAGAGCCATACAGTAAATCAGTACTTCTTCGGGGGGGCGGGGGTCGTCTAGTTTCTTTCACTCAACATCATTATTTTGAGATTAAGGAGGAAGGCCTACAGTTGTCTTTCCTTGGTTTTGGTACCAGGAAAACGCCGGCCCTGTAAAATGAGCTGGGATGCTCCTTCCTCTTCAGATGTCAGGAAGGGTTGGTATGGAGTCATTTTCCCCACGAAAGGCCTGGTAGACCTCCCAGTGGAGCTGCCCGGGCTCGCACGCTCCAGGAGGGCAGGGACTGGCCTGTCCCACTTCTGTGCTGACCCTGGCGCCAATCGTTTTATAACTAGCAGCTTTATCGCGACATGACTCATACGCGCGAGAATTCACCCACCTAAATTGCAATTCCCCGGTTTTTGGTACGTTCCATTGTGCAACCATTACCACAATGGATTCGAGAATATTTTCATCACCCCCAGCCCCCGCACCCCGTCCCTATCAGCAGTCACTCCCCACTTCCTCCCCGCCAGCCTCCGGGAACCACTAATCTGCTCCCCGCCTCTATGGACCTGCCTCTTCTGTGAATCTCACGGCAACGGAATCATGCAACGAAAAGTCCTTGCGACCGGCTTCTTTCATGTTTTCCTCGTGGTTTTGATGTTCGCCCACGGTGTAGCACGTCAGGGCTTCACTCCTCTATGGCTGAGTGGTGTCCTGCTGCGTGAACAGGCCACGTTCTGTTGATCCACTCACCAGCCAGTGGATGTGAGGGCTGTTTTCACTTTTTGGCTGTTACGAGTGACGCCGACTTGCTACCGCTCAGGTCGTATCGCATGTGAGGTACGTGTGGATGTGTTTTCACTTCTCTGGGTTCACACGCAGGACTGGGGCTGCTGGCCCACGTGGCCGCTCCACGTTCAACCCGAGGAACTGCCAGACTGCTCCCCACTGCGGCTGCACCATTTTACATCCCCACCACCTCAGAGGGTCCCGACCCCCGGAGTCTCTCACCGCAGCCCTCAATGGACACCGAGCCAGTAAACGGACAGAGAGATGGAGGTGTCCGACCATCTGCCTTTGCTCCAATGGCTCAGGACATGTTCCTCGAGGAAGAGGGTCAAGACAAGGGCGTGCCAAGGTGTGGGGCGGGGCTGGCACGGGGCCACCTGGGTCCTGGGCGCCTCCAGCCACAGACCTGCTTGGGGGGCGCGAGCGAGTTACTTCCCACGCGGGGGTCAGTTGTGGGGGGGGGAGGTGGGCAGCACATGGTCTCACCTGGAGCCCCCACTCAGACTGGTGGACGCCGAGCTCCCAGCTCCCTGGCCTCAGTGAGGCCCGGTAACCCCAGGTGACGCCTGCCGGCGTGCAGGCAGGGTGGGAGCGGGACGCGGGCCGGCTCGCCCCGGCGTGGAGCCTGGGCAGCTGAACTGCCCGGCCACCCTGCGATTCCCAGGCACACCAGCCTGGGAACTTTATACTGCTCGGGGGGGGCGGGAGGGCGGCCTGCGGGCTCTCTGGTTCCGGGTCACAGGCACAGGATGCTGGACTGTGCCAAGGCTGAGCCCCATCCCCAGGAAGATGATGGGCCAGGTGTTAGCACCCAGCAGGGGACAGAGGCAGGGATCTCGGGCCACAGCACATGGGTTCTGTCCCTCTCACCCCCACCAACTGGCTGTGTGACCTTGGGCAAGTCACTCGACTTCTCTGAGCCTCATACCTTCATCTCTGAAATGGAGAGGATGATAGCCTCCACTGCCCACCCCTCAGGACTGCATGGGGACAGGCAGGCCATGCTGATAGTGCGATCTGGGGGAGGTTTGGCCCTGCTCTATCGGCTTGACCCCCAGACGGACCTGAGATTAAGGTCAGCCTCCCCGAATGGGAAGCCATGTCTACAGAGGCTGGGGAGCCCCCCTGGTTGGCAATACTCATGCTGTCCACGTGACCTGGGGCGAGGAAGCTCCGTGAGGGTCTCCCTGCCCCATCCGCCTCCTCCCTCGGCCGATTTTAATCTGTGTCCTTTCACTGTGATGAACAGCAGCTTTCCTCGAGCTCTGAGTACTTCCCATGAATGACTAAACCCGGGGGTGGTCCTGGGACCCCCGAACTCTGCACACGCGAATCACCTGGTACCTGCCAGTGCCCAGGCTTTTCCCTGAAAGGGCCAGAGGGCAAAGGTTTCCGGCTCTGCAGGCCCTCTGGTCCCTGTCGCGACCGCTCAGCTCTGCCCTGGGGAGAAAGAGGCCACAGGCGACACACGAGTGGACGGCGAGGCCGTGCCCCCGTGAGGCTGTGTCACACCACAGCCCCAGAGGCTGGCAGATCTGGCCCTCAGGCTGCAGTCCGCTGACCCCTGGGGTGCAGCCAAGGGCTGACCTTACCCAGAAAGAGGTCTGGCCTTTGCCCTCACCTGCTGGGAGAGGACCGCTGAGCCCTCGCTCAGCACGTCCTGCCTGCCAGGGGCCTTGGGCCATGCTGGACATTCCAACCACATAATTCATGCGGAGGCTCTGGGCCATACGGTACCCGCTCAGCCTTTCGCGGGGGCTGGAGCCCAAACACCTCCAGGCGCGGAGGCGCGGGGAGCACCCTGGTTGGCGATGCTCCCTGTGTCTTGCACACGTTGTCGCCAGGAGTCGGCACCGCCCACGAATCCCCTGGGAGGCACCCTCCTGGACCCTGCCCTACTGCCCCCTCCTCGGCTGATTTAATCTGTGTCCTTCCGCGGTGAAGAGCCACAGCCGTGCGCGGGACGCTGTCGGGGAGCTCTGAGTCCTTCCACTGAGCTATCAGACCTGAGGGTGCTCCCGGGTACCCCGCACTTGCACCGAGCATCAGGAGGGTGGGCTTGTGTACAGTTCCTCTAAACGTCCTCGCTGGCCTGACTTTCCCACCCGACTCGACCACACCCTGGACCTCAGGGTCCCATGGAGCCTGTTGTTTGTCTCAGTGTGGAGCTGAGGACCCCGGCCCTGGGGAGGGCAGACGGCAGGCCCGGGGTGGGGGGACGCGGCGGTGCAGGCCCCTCCCGCCAGCCGCCCCCGCTCACCCAGAGCTCCTCCAGCAGGGCCACGGCCTCCTCCCCGCTCTGGGGCCGCCGGCTGCACACCCAGGCCTGGAGGTCAGCGGGCAGGGCGCTCAGGAACTGCTCCAGCACCAGTAGCTCCAGCATCTGCTCCTTGGTGTGCACCTCGGGCCGCAGCCAGTCCCGGCACAAGGCGCGCAGCAGGCCCAGAGCCTCGCGGGGGCCCGGGGCGTCGCCCAGGTGGAAGTGGCGGAAGCGGTGCCACGGCGAGTCCAGGGTCAGGCCCTCGGCGGCCCGGCACTCCTGCTTCACAGGCTGGGCGGCCGGGGCCTCCATGGGGCCGGCGGGACGGCAGCGCCTGTCGGGGGAGAAGGGCAGCGGTGAGAGCCCAACTCCGTCCATCCCCCGGAAGCCCCCGCCTCTGCGGTGGGCACGGGGTCGAAAACCACGCTCCGTGCGTGCGTGCGCGCGTGCGTGCGTGCGCGCCGCAGACGCCCACACAGGAGCGGCGGCGGCGCCGCTCGCCGGCCTCGTGCGGCCTCCCTGTGCTCCCTCTCCCGCCGCAGCCTCCCCGCGCACTGAGAACTTAGAGCGGATCCCGGCACGTAGCACACGCTCGGGAAGATGTGAGTTATCATCACCACCATCGATGCCTGGTTACGTCCCAACCCACGTCCCCGAGGCAGACACCCTAGGGTGCTTGCTCCAAAGCCTCCCCAATCTCTTCCTTACTAGCCAGTGTGGACAGAACTATATCCGTCCGTACTCCCCGCCAGGTTCATATGTGGAAGCTCTAACCCCAAATGTATTTGGAGATGGGGCTTTTAGGAGGAAATGAAGACTAAATGAGGTCATCAGACCGGGCTCCTACAGGACTAATGTCCTCGTAGGAAGAGGAGATCTGTCTCCCCTGAGTGTGAGGACACAGCAGGAAGCAGCCGTCTGCAAGCCGGGAAGAGGCCCTCACCAGACACCAAGTCTGGCTGCACCCGATCCCGGACGCCCAACCTCCAGAACTGCGAGGAATAAATGTCTGTTGTTGAAGCCGCCTGGTCGGTGGTGTTGTCACGGCCGCCCAGCAGGCCACGACGCTCAGGGGCCCCCAGTCACGTCTGGGTACTGGGAAACGCGAGAGACTGCAAAGGCCCCCCCTTATCCGTTCTCCCCATTCTCCTTTTGTAAGACCTGCGCCCCGGTGCCCCCAGGAAGCCGTGTGCCCTCCACTCCCTCTTCCCCTTCCCGAAGGAGGAAACAGACGTGCAGTGGCTTCAGTCGTGAGGGTGACGCAGAGCAGTGGCTCTCGACCAGGGGGGACGTTACCCCGGGGAGGCATCTAGAAAGGTCTCGTTGGATGGGGATGGGGGAGCGGTGCTGCTGGCATCCGGTGGGTGGAGGCTGGGGATGCTGCTAAGGACCCTACAGTGCACAGGACGGCCCCCCAGCAGAGAAGGACCCAGCCCCTAAGAAACCCAGCCTAGAACTGGGGTCCTCGAATGGCCTGGGGACCCCCGGGATCCCCAAGATCCTTCCGGGGGTACCTCGAGGTCAGAACTATTTTCCTAACACAGGTTACCAGCCTCTTTCGCTGTCATTCTCTCCTGAGTGTATGCTGGGCCCTTCCAGAGGCCAAAGGCTGAGAGCAGAGGCAGATGGGAGCAGCCAGCTGTTCAAGTCAGACACTGAGATGTGCCAAAAAATGAAGCCATGTTTCTAGCTTTTCATTTGGGGAACCATGGTTATTTTTCATTTTAAAAGTGTTATTTTAAATAAATAAAATAAGTGTCATTTGCTGGGGGTGGATAAATTGGGACTGACATATACACACTACTATATATGGAATAGACAACTAATAAGAACCTACTGTATAGCACAGGGAACTCCACTCAATACTCTGTAATGACCTATATGGGACTAGAATCTGAAAAAGAGTGGTTATATGTGTATGTATAATGGACTCACCTTGCTGTA
>NC_041230.1:3815995-3920432 GCF_002837175.3 Physeter macrocephalus
GTTGAGTTCCATTATGTCCTTACTGATTTTCTGCCTGCTGGATATGTCCATTTATGAGAGGAGGGTGTTGAAGTCTCCAACTATGATAGTGGATTCATCTGTTTCTCCTTGTGGTTCTATCAGTTTTTGTCTCATGTAGTTTGATGCTCTGTTGTTAGGTACATACATATTAAGAATTGTTATGTCTTCCTGAAGAATTGACCCCTTTATCATTATGTAATACCCCTCTTTATCCATGATAACTTTCCATGTTTTTAAGCCTGCTCTATCTAGAATTAATAAAGCTACTTCTGTTGTCTTTTGATAAGTGTCAGCATGGTCTACTTTTCTCCATTCATTTACTTTTTTTTTTTTAACATCTTTATTGGCGTATAATTGCTTTACAATGGTGTGTTAGTTTCTGCTTTACAACAAAGTGAATCAGTTAAACATATACATATGTTCCCATATCTCTTCCCTCTTGCGTCTCCCTCCCTCCCACCCTCCCTATCCCATCCCTCTAGGTCATCACAAACCACCTAGCTGATCTCCCTGTGCCATGTGGCTGCTTCCCACTAGCTGTCCACCCTACGTTTGGTAGTGTATATATGTCCATGCCACTCTCTCACTTCGTCACAGCTTACCCTTCCCCCTCCCCATATACTCAAATCCATTCTCTAGTAGGTCTGTGTTTTATTCCCGTCCTGCCCCTAGGCTCTTCATGACTTTTTTTTTTTCTTAGATTCCGCTGAGTAATATTCCATTGTATATGTGTGCCACATCTTCTTTATCCATTCATCTGTTGATGGACACTTAGGTTGCTTCCATGTCTTGGCTATTGTAAATAGAGCTGCCTTGAACATTTTGGTACATGACTCTTTTTGAATTATGGTTTTCTCACGGTATATGCCCAGTAGTGGGATTGCTGGGTCGTATGGTAGTTCTTTTAAAAATATGGAACGCTTCACGAATTTGCGTGTCATCCTTGTGCAGGAGCCATGCTAATCTCTGTATCATTCCAATTTTAGTATATGTGCTGCCGAAGCAAGCACCATTCATTTACTCTTAATCTGTATGTGTCTTCATATCTAAAGTGGCTTTCTTATAGACAGCATACAGGTGGGTCATGTTTTTTATGCACTCTGAAAAATCTCTCTTAATTGATGCATTTAGACCATTGCCATTTAAAGTGATTATTGATGTAGTTGAATTTATATCTAACATTTTGTTACTGTTTTCTATTTGTTACCTTTATTTTTTGTTCCTGTTTTTGTCTTCCACTCTTTTCTGCCTTTTGTGATTTTACATGAACATTTCATATGATTCCATTTTCTATCCTTAGCATACTTTCTTTTTTATACTTTTTTTTTTTTTTTTTTACTTTTTAAACTCTTTTTATTGGTTGCCTAGAGCTTACAATACACATTTACAGTTAATCCATGTTCACTTTTAAATAACACTGTGCCACTTTGTGGATAGCATGAGTACCTTATAATAAAATAATGCCAACTCCTTCCTCCCATCCCCTCTATCATTGCTGTCATTTACTACACTTATATATAAGTATACATTAGCATACACACACACATAAATACATAAGCATACATAATCAAATACATTGTTGCTATTATTATTTTGAATAAACTGTTATCTGTTAGACTAATCAAAAATAATAAAAGAGGTTTTTTTTTGCCTTCATTTATTCCTTCTTCAGTGCTCTTGCATTCTCTATGTAGATCCGAGTTTCTGACTTACATTATTTTCCTTCTCTCCAAAGGACCTCTTTAACATTTCTTGCAAGGCACGTGTACTGGCAACAAGTTCTCACAATATTTGTTTATATGAGAAAGTCTTTCTCTTTCACTTTTGCAGGAAATTTTCACAAGGTACAGAATAATAGATTGGTGGGGTTTTTTCCTCAGTAATGTAAATATTTCATGCCACTCTCTTCTTGCTTGCATGGTTTCTGAGAAGTTGAATGTAAATCTAATCTTTGTTTTTCTATAGGTGGTATCTTTTTTCCCTCTGGCTTCTTTCAGGATTTTTTCTTTGATACTGTGCAGTTTAAAAATGATATGCCTAGGTATAGGTTTCCTAACATTTATCCTGTTTCATGTTCTTTGAGCAACTTAGTATGTAATTTAGTGTCTGACATTAATTTGGGGAAGTTTTCAGTCATTATTCTTTTTTCTCTTTCTTCTCCTCTGGTATTTCTATTACAGATTTGTTATTTCTTTTGTAATTGTTCCAGTCTTTGGATATTTTGTTCTGTTGTTTCAGTCTTTGTTCTCTTTGCTTTCCAGGTTTTGAGGATTTTATTGATAAATTCTTTAAGTCGCAGAATCTTTTCTCAGCTGTGTTAAATCTACCAAAAAGCCCATCAAAGGCAGTCTTCATTTCTGCTACAGTGTTTTTGATCTCTTAACATTTCATTTTGTTTCTTCCTTAGGATTTCCATCTTTCTGCTTACATTGCCCATCTCCTCTAATATGCTGTATACTTTATCCACTAGAGCCCTTAGCATATTAAACTTAGTAGTTTAAAATTTCTGACCTGATATGTCAAACATCCCTGCCATATTTGAATCTGGTTTTGATGCTTGCTTTGTCTCTTCAAATTGTGTTTTTTGCCTTTTGGTATGTCTTCTAATTTTTTCTTGATAGCCAGCCATGATATACCATTTAAAAGGAACTGCTCTAAATAGGCCTTTAGTGATGTGATGGTGAGGTGGGGGAGGGGAGAAGTCTTTAGTCCTATGATTAGGTTTTCAGTCTTTTAGTGAGACTTCTCTGGATTGTGAACATCACAAGTGATTCTGTTTTTCCCCTCCCATGTTAGGTGGGACAAGCTGGCTAGAGCCAGGTGGAGTTGGATATTTTCCTTCCCCAGGTCAATTAAGCTCTGATAATACCTCAGCCTGGTAGGCTCTGGTTACCTACCTTGTGTCCCCTGAGGGCAGGCCTTGTTAAGAGGAACAGCCTGATCTGGCATATTTCAAAATGATTCCTTTTCCCCACCCCCTGGAGGCAGCCCAAGAGAATTTTTCTCCTATATTTAAGGTGAGAATCTGATCAAACTCCTAAAGGTAAATCTCACCATATTGTGTGGGCTGCTTTGACTAGGTCCCCCTGGAGTTTTTAACTCTCAGAGTTGTTGGCACTGAGCCTCCAACAATTCATTAATTACAGTTCAGGTTTTCCTGCCCCAGCACAGGTTCCCGTGGTGGTTGTGCTTGTGAGTCTCTGCTCCAGTAAGCTTCGGTTTGTCTCTCCAGTCTTGGAGGAAGTGGTTCGCCCTGTGCCCTCCCCTCTATAATGGATCTAAAAAGAGTTGTAGGACAAAATGGTGACTTCCAGACTTTTACATGAGGAGCCAGAAACCAGAAGTCCAGTTTGGTTTTTGTTTATTTTTTTTGGCGGTACGCGGGCCTCTCACTGCTGTGGCCTCTCCTGCCGCAGAGCACAGGCTCCGGATGCGCAGGCCCAGCGGCCACGGCTCACAGGCCCAGCCGCACCGCGGCATGCGGGATCCTCCCAGACCAGGACACGAACCCGTGTCCCCCGCACCGTCAGGCGGACTCCCAACCACTGCGCCACTAGGGAAGCCCTGTTTTTTTTTAAGATTCAATTTTAAGAATACATTTTTAAAATTTACTTTATTGAGCCACATACTGTAAAATTCATCCATATTAAGTGTATAATTCAGTAGTTTTTGCTGAATTTACCAAGTTGTGCCACCATCGCCATAAACCAGTTTTAGAACAGTTTTGTCACCTCAGTAAGATCCCTCATGCCCATTTACAGATAATCCCCATTCCCACCTTCAGCCACAGGCAACCAGTAATTTACCTTCTGTCTGTATTTTACGTTCTGCCTTTTCTGGACATTTCCTATAATAAAACTACATTCATCTACTGAACAATTTATGGAGTTTAATGTGATATATGGTATACATTTATTCTCTAAATAAAACCTTTATTCATTTCCAATTGCGCTTCCCTGAATTTCAGTTATTAAATGTTTCTATAAAGCCCTTACTGTGTTAAAGCCATAATAAGACACTAAAAAGTTATTCTGATTATCATCGTTATTATGATAATGATTGCAAATAGCTTTATTTTTCTAGCACAGGAAAACAAATTGAATTTCTTGATGTCTTTCAGACTTAGGGTCTAAATGTGAGACCAAGAAGTTATCTCCATATCAATGCAACAAATCTGGGCAAAGCATCTATCAGAAAGCAGTTTCTACACCACAAAAAGTTCCCACAGGAAAGAGAGACTGCAAGAAAAATTCAGTCCTAATAAAACCCAAGAAAGTGCATTCAAAGAAGAAATCTCTAAAATGTAACGACTGTGGGAAATTCTTTAGTCAAAGCTTATCTCTTAAACTTCATCAGAACTCTCATACTGGAGAGAAGCCTTATGAATGCAGTAATTGTAGAAAAGCTTTCAGACAGATCTCATCCCTTATTCTTCATCAGAAAATTCACAATGGAAGGAAAAGCTATGAATGTGATAAATGTGGGGAAAGCTTCATTCAAAGAACAGCCCTTATTTTACATGGGAGAAGTCATGATGAAAAGGAAATCTTTGACTGTGGGAAGGCCTTGAGTCAATGCCAATCTCTCAGTATACATCAGAAAATCCACCTTGTCCAAAATGTCTACCAGTGCAGAAAATGTGAGAAAGTCTTCATTCGAATGTCATCTTTTTTACTTCATAAGAAAATTCACAATGGAAGGAAAATACATAAATGCAATAAATGTGGGAGAGGCTTCAGTAAGAAATCAGTCCTTGTTATACATAAAAGAATTCATTCTGGAGAGAAAACTCATGAAAGTGAGAAGACCTTAAGTCAGAGTTTACAGCAGAGAAGTCACCATATAGAGAATCCTTATAAATGCAGAAAATGTGGGAAATCCTTTAATAGGATTTCATCCATTATGCTTCATCAGAGAATTCATGCTTCAAAGAAACCCTACAAGTGTGATAAATGTGAGAAGATCTTTACGCGGCTTTCAACCCTTACTCTACATCTAAGAATTCATAGTAGAGAGAAACTATACAGATGTAATAAATGTGAGAAGGTCTGCAACCGGCATTCATCCCTTATTCAACATCAGAAAGTTCATACAAAGAAAAAGAAACTGTTTGAATGTAAGGAATGTGGGAAGATGTTTTCCGGAATTGCCAACCTTAAAATACATCAAAACATTCATTCTGAAGAGAAACCTTTCAAATGCAATAAATGTAGTAAAGTTTTTGGCCGCCAATCATTTCTTATTGAACATCAGAGAATCCATACTGGAGAAAAACCCTATCAGTGTGAGGAATGTGGGAAAGCCTTCAGTCACCGAATATCTCTTACTCGACATAAGAGAATTCATACTGAAGATAGACCCTATGAATGTGATCAGTGTGGTAAGGCCTTCAGTCAGAGTGCACACCTCGCCCAACATGAAAGAATTCACACTGGAGAGAAACCATATACATGCAAAACGTGTGGGAAGGCCTTTAGCCAACGCACATCCCTTATTCTCCATGAAAGAAGTCATACTGGAGAGAAACCCTATGAATGTAACGAATGTGGGAAGGCATTTAGCAGTGGCTCAGATCTTATTCGGCATCAGAGAAGTCATTCTTCAGAGAAACCCTATGAGTGTAGTAAATGTGGGAAGGCATATAGTCGGAGCTCATCCTTGATTCGACATCAGAATACACATTCTGAGGAAAAGGCTTAAGATTGTTTTAAATATGTAAAAGCTAAGAGGGAGGCTAGCAAAGTAGCAGAGACAGAGGCATGGGAAAATGCATTTGTCTATAACATAAATTGTGTAAAAATGGGACAGTTTGATGATGTGTCCCACTTTGAAAGCCAAAGAGCAAAAGTCATTGGTGATTTTGACCTGAGGATTTGAAATCAACTGAGGCAGTGACTTTATCATAGGTCTTTAAAAGTTTCAAAATAGCAAGCTCAGATGATTGGATCAGTCATTTTTAATGAAGAGCATTCTTCATTTGATAAAAATAACTGGTACTTTATTTCCAGTGTAATTTTAAAGCTATTTCATTGGTTATATACAACAAAGTGAATTGTAAATCCATTTTTCTGGATGGAGCTGTGAGCCTGATTTAAGGTCACATGAAGAAAGAGTTTGAGTTTGTCCCTTATAACTAGAAGTATCACACAGAAGGGATTTCCTCACAAACCAGGGTGCCATTTTCAGCTGACAGAAACTTCTGGTTGAGAATAAAGAAGATTGAGTAAAGATAGCACTCATAATTGTGTGGAGCAATAGAGTCATTACCATACTGTCTCTATGGATATGAAGACGTATGATCTTAATGGTGTGAAAAATCTAACAAGCCTGGGACGAGCTAATGGGGACAAAAAACCTAGGATGTACTGAAGAATGAGGAACTTCAGAACAAGGAGAAATCATTTGTTACTGTTTTGTTTGAAAATGAATTTATATTTATATGAATAAACATTGGTATTTTCATGTGAAAACACTGGTGTGCAACAAGTGATCGGTGGAGAATGGGATGTCATGGACTGAATATGTCCTCCCAAAATTCGTTTGTTAAAACCCTAACCCCCAATGTGATTGTATTTGGAATTGAGGCCTTTGGGAGATAATAAGGGTTAGATGAGGTCATGAGGGTGGGGCCCTCATAATAGGATTAGTGTTTTTAAAGAAGAGACACCAGAGACCTCTGCCATGTGAGGACACAGCAAGAAGGTGGCTATCTGCAAGCCGAGAAACTAGCCCTCACCACTATCCAACCTTGTGGCATCCTGATCTCAGACTTTCAGCCTCCAAAACTGTGAGAAATAAATTTTGTTTACATCACCCAGTCTATGGTATTTTGTTATGGCAACCTAAACTAATACATGGGAAAAACCCTGCATTTATGTGCCAGGCTCTTTCATGTCAGCTGTTCACCATATATATAATAGTTTTCAGTGCTTCTTTCCAATTTGTGCAAAATGTGTAAGAAATAAAATCAGAATTCTTTTTTGGAATTGGGTTATATACAGTTGGACTCTTCTGTGTGCGTTTTTCTATTGCAAAAGCTACTTTTGAAAGCACCTATATCTAAGACAACTTTGTGAAATGTTTGACCACATGTATTAGGTCCCTCTAACTTTGACCACAGCTGAGAAGACGACAGCTGGATTTGTGAAGGGAGCAGGCATGCAGGATAATAGAACAATTTTCCATTTAAACTTGTCATATCAGTCTGCAAGATCAGCATAAAAAATCAACACTTCAAGCAAATGGATGAGCAAACAGCATAGAGAAGGCTCATGGAGGGGCATGTCTTTTCTCCCTATCCTTCTATACACACGCCCCTCTACTTTGTTAAGTCCTCTGTCAATCTGCCATAGAGGTCAGTTCCAAATCAATGGTCACAAACCTAATATGTACTAATAAGACACTGTTCTTGTCTGCAGGCATTTACAGTTTAGGGAATACGGGATATTTAAATATGGAAGCATATAAGGTACACAGGTAATATAGAGGATGATGAACTCCATGGTGATGGATCACTTTTGGAGACAGCGATAGTATTAAAGGGAGAATAGATATTTACTAGGCACACAAAAGTTGGGAGGCTATTGAAGGCAAGAGAAAGTACAGAGGTACAAACTAAAGGCAGAGGGTTGTGGAGTATTAGGGGAGTTACAAGTTCCAGCATTTAGTACAGTGACTGGCACATAGGAAGTGGTAAGCACTCAATAATATTGAATGAATGAATGAAAATAGTTTAGCTGGCCTGTCTCTAAGGCATAATCCAAAGAGAACACTGAAATTTGAAGGTCACACAGACATTGAGATTAACCCATGGAAAACGTGCCCTCACTCTAAGGAATCACTAGTGAATTTTGAAGGCTGTGATGAACTTAGGGTAACCACAGCAAGGAGCAACCTTAAACCTAGTCCTATTTTTAATTATATTAATGAAAACCTCCTACATGAAAGGCATAACAGAAGAAATGACATGACCGTTCTAGGGCTTAAATCTGTTTACCTCTGTTTCTACTGTCCTACACAAGATACCTGGGTTTGGGCAAAAAAATAAATAAAAATTTACAAGACATACAAAAATGCAAGAAAAATCACCACCCACCAAAAGACAAAGCAGTCAAGAACTAGACCCAGACTACCTCACACAGAATTTTAAATAATATGTTAAAGGCTCTAATGAAAAAAGTGTACAACAGGCAAATTAGATGAGTCATTTGATCAGAGATGGAACTATGAGAATCAAATGGAAATACTGAAATGAACACAGTGAAGAGCTGGGAACAATACTTTCAACAGGCTCATAGGTATACTTGACATAGCCAAGGAAAGAATAAGTGAACTAGAAGGTAAGTCAATAAGAATAGACAAACTGAAACACAGAGGAGGGCAGGGCTGACAAGAACAGATCGTCCAAGAGCTGTGGGAAAAGATCTATTGGTCCAACACGTGCAGAATTGGATTCCCGGAAGGAATAGAGAAATTGGGTGAGAAGAAATATTTGAATAACGATGGACACTGACACCAGAACAAAAATCTATAAAGCTCAAAGAATACAAGAATACAAGGAAAGATTTTTTTTAAGATGTTACATAGGAACAAAAGGGGGAAAAAACTTTTTATGAAATTTTTCATGAAAATGTCTTTCAGAATTGGTAGAGAAATGACTTTCTCAGAGAAGGAAAAAACAGAAAATACATTGCCAGAAGACCCTACTCTAAAAGAACTGTTAAATGAAGTTCTTTAAACAGAAGGAGATGCACAAAGAAATAAAGAGATCTGGAAATGGAATAAATGAAGGTAAGATAGTTTTTTTTTTTAAACTTAACTAAATACCTAAAAGCTGTCTAAAACAGTATGCTATAGCATATGTCAGTGTAAATAGATGACAGAAGCACAAAGGATGTGAGGGAGAAATTAAGAAATATGTAATATCTTGTTAATGTTACATTACTTGAAGATATATTCTGGTTAGTTAACATATTGTAATCTTACAGTAACCTCTAAAACATTTTAAAGAGATGTAAGCAGTTAATAGAATAAAATGGAATAATTAAAAATCCTCAGTTAACCCAATTGAAGGCAGAAAGAGAACAAAAACCAAAGAATAGGCAGAGCAATTAGAAAGCAGTTAAGAGGAAGGATGGGTTTTAATCCAAATATATAAAAAATTGCATCAAATATAAATGGTCAAAACACACCAGTTAAATAAAAGATTATAACATTGAATGAAAGGGCTTCCCTGGTGGTGCAGTGGTTAGCAATCTGCCTGCCAGTGCAGGGGACACAGGTTCGAGCCCTGGTCTGGGAAGATCCCACATGCCACGGAGCAACTAAGCCCGTGTGCCACAACTACTGAGCCCATGTGCCACAGCTACTGAAGCCTGCGTTCCTAGAGCCCGTGCTCCGCAACAAGAGGAGCCACCGCAATGAGAAGCCCACGCACCGCAACAAAGAGTAGCCCCTACTCGCCACAACTAGAGAAAGCCCACGCACAGCAATGAAGACCCAACACAGCCAAAAATAAATAAAATAAATAAATTTATTTAAATAAAAAGATTGAAAAAGCAGGACACAGCTATATGCTGTCTAGCAGAAAGTCACTTTAAAGGCATAGGTAAAAAGTAGTGGGGAAAGATAGATCATTCAAGCATTGGTAAAAAGGAAGCTGAATTCACTTTTAATATCAGATGAAGTAGACTTCAGAGGAAGGAATATAATCAGGGAAAAAGACAAACACTACGTAACAAATTTTCCAGGTAAAGATAACAGTCCTAAATGTATATGCATCAAACTACAGAGGTGCAAATTTCACAAAGGAAAAAAGAAAGTGTAGTCTACAATTATCATTAGAAACTTCACCACTTCTCTCTCAGTCATTGATAGAACAAGTAGAAAATCTGTCAGGATATAGAACTGAACGTGATCAACCAAATTAATGAGTTGACATTTATGAAACATTCCACTTCACAAGAGTAGAATACACTTTCTTTCCAAGTACACATGGAACATTTCACCAAGAGAGACCATAAAACAAATCTTAATAAATTTTTTAAATTTAGTTATATAAAGTATATTCCCTGTTCATACGGAACTAAACTAGTAATAAGCATGGTATCTGAAAATATTTGGTAGGTTTAAATTACAAATTCCACTTTTTTAATACATACAGAATTAAATTTACTATTGGATAAGTGGACCCATGCAGTTCAGACCCAAGTGATTCGGGGTCAACTGTAATGAGTACGGAGGAATCACAGAAGTAACTGAAAATGCTGGGATTTAAATCATGATGGGAAAGACCCATTATGTGATACTTTCTGTGCCGTTTTCTGATATGTCACACACTCCTGGAAATACCTAAGAATTCAGAAATTGGCTAATAAGCATCAATTAATTTAATCTTCAAACGTGTGGGTTTTTCTTCAGCAGTTTCTTCTTTCTCAGATACATATGCAGAAATTTAGGCAATTCAGGCAGATGTAACAGGTTAGAAATGAGAAAGCCCCCAATTTTCCCACCTGATTTTTTAAAGTCAAGAACTTGACATGTAATTTAACTTCTTAAAGTGCAGACCCCTCCACTGCTCTGGCTGCATCTCGGGCCACCCCCCTTGGGCCCCACCACCTCGAGGAGCAAGCCCACCTTTTCCTCCACCGCTGGCACCACATGACAGAACCTACATCCTGTGGGCATCTGCTCGATGACCTCGTGCTGAGTTCGCCTCGGTCGTTTCTGCCCCAGTATGTTTGATTCCCAGTACTCCTGCCACATTGCCGAAAAATGGAATGAACTTTGAGTCATTTAGAAGAGAACAAGGAGCTATCTGGAAAAAGCCAAGGTAGACTGTACACTCAATCCTATTTTTTTAATTGACCAATCCTATATTTCCTCAAATTCGTTTGCAAGATACAAGTTTTTCAATTTATGTTCTATGGTCATTAATTCTGCTTTTGACACTTCTTGCCTCTGAATTTAAAGTTAATGATCTTCTTTTTGTTGACAAAAGCTCATCTACCTTGCCTGCTTCATTATTTAAGATCCCAAAAGGTGAGTTTCACTTTGTGTTTATTTCATGAAGGTTATAAAATTTGCTGTGGGAAACTGGGTCTGTTACTAATTGTGGCAGATATATCAAGAAATCATTTATTCCTTTATACAAAGCACTTGACAAAGGATAAACCAGGAATAAGTTGAAGAATTATCAATTTTTTCTTGAGTAAGGTTGGCAGTTTGGTTCTTGCAAGAAAATTTTTCCATTTTATCTAAGTGGTTAAATTTATTTACATAAAGTTCCTGATATTCCCTTATCCGTTTAATAACTGTAGTGATGTCATCTCTGCCATTCCAGATATTGGTAACTTGTATGTTATCTCTTTTTTTTCATATTGTCTGAGTGAAGATTTATTGGTTTTATTGACCTGCTTTTTTCTTTTGTTTCCTACTGATTTCTTTATTTCCATTCTTATGGTAACTTTGGGTTTCATTGCTTTTCATTTTCTAATTTGTTAAGGTGGAAATTGAAGTCATTGATTTGAGAGTTTTATTTTACAACTTACACAGTAATATTATGTTTCCTTCTAAGTAATGTGTTAGCTGCATTCCACATATTTTGATATGCTGTGTTACAAGTTTCATTCAATTAAAAATACTTTCTGTTTTGCCTTTTGATTTCTCTTTTAACCCATGGGTTACTAAAAATTGTGCTATTTAGATCCAAATATTTGGGGGATTTTCCAATTATCTTTCTATTATTGATTTCTAACTTAATCCATTCTAGTTAGAAAACATTTTGTATGAATTGAATCCTTTTAAATTTATTGAGATGTGTTTTAAGGCCTGGAATAATGTCTATCTTGGTAAATGTTCTGGGTGCATTTAAAAAGAATGCATATTCTACTGTTCTTGGGTGGAGTGGTTTTTAAATGTCAATTAGGTCAAGTTGGCTGATAGTGTTGTTCAAGTCTTCAGTGCCCTTACTGATTTTCAGTCAACTTGTTCTTTGGGAGATGCACGTCAAAATCTATTATAATTGTGGATTTGTCTATTTCTTTTTTTAAATTGAAGTATAGTTGATTTACAATGTTGTGTTAGTTTCAGATGTACAGTGGAGTGATTTAGTTTTATATATATATTTTTATATGTGTTTTCAGATTCTTTTCTATTATAGGTTATTACAAGATATTGAATATAGTTCCCTGTGCTATACAGTAGGTCATTGTTGTTTATCTATTTTATATATAGTAGTGTGTATCTCTTAATCCCAAACTCCTAATTTATTCCCTCCCCCCACCTTTCCCCTTTTGTAACTATAGTTTGTTTTCTGTATGTGAGTCTATTGCTGTTTTGTAAATAAGTTCATTTGTATCATTTTTTTAGAATCCACATATAAGCGATATCATATGATATTTGTCTTTCTCTGACTTACTTCACTTAATATGATAATCTCTGGGTCCGTCCATGTTGCTGCAAATGGCATTATTTTATTTTTTTATGGCTGAGTAGTATTCCGTTGTACTTATATACCACATCTTTTTTATCCATTCATCTTTTGATGGACATTTAGGTTGTTTCCATGTCTTAGCTATTGTGAATAGTGCTGCAGTGAACACTGTGGTGCATGTATCATTTCAAATTATAGTTTTCTCTGGATATATGCCCAGGAGTTGGATTGCAGGATCATATGGTAACTCTATGTTTAGTGTTTTAAGGAACCTCCTTACTGTTCTCCATAGTGGCTGTACCAATTTACATTCCCACCAACAGTGTAGGAGGGTTCCCTATTTCCCACCCCCTCTCCAGCATTTATTATTTGTGGACTTTTTGATGATGGCCATTCTGACTGCTGTGAGGTGATACCTCATTGTAGTTTTGATTTGCATTTCTCTACTGATTAGCAATGTGAAGTATCTTTTCATGTGCCTGTTGGCTATCCATATGTCTTTTTTGGAGAAATGTCTGTTTAGGTCTTCTGTACTTTTTTTGGCAGGGGGGTTGTTTGTTCTTTGATTCTGAGCTGTATGAGCTGTTTGTATATTTTGGAAATTAATCCCTTGTGGTTGCATCATTTGCAAATATTTTCTCCCATTCCCTAGGTTGTCTTTTGTTCATGGTTTCTTTTGCCGTTCAGAAACTTTTAAGCTTAATTAGGTCCTGTTTGTTTATTTTTGCTTTTATTTCCGTTACTTTAGGAGAAGGATACAAAAAAATATTGCTACGATTTATGTCAGAGTGTTCTGCTTACGTTTTCCTCTAGGAGCTTTATAGTATCCAGTCTTACGTTTAGGTACGTAATCCATTTTGAGTTGATTTTTGTATATGGTGTTATAGAATGTTCTAATTTCATTCTTTTACATGTAGCTGTCCAGTTTTCCCAGCACTTATTATTGAAGGTACTGTCTTTTCTCCATTTTATATTCTTTTTTTTTTTTAAATTTTATTTATTTTTTGGATCTTTGTTGCTGCGCATGGGCGTAACTCTATGTTTAGTGTTTTAAGGAACCTCCTTACTGTTCTCCATAGTGGCTGTACCAATTTACATTCCCACCAACAGTGTAGGAGGGTTCCCTATTTCCCACCCCCTCTCCAGCATTTATTATTTGTGGACTTTTTGATGATGGCCATTCTGACTGCTGTGAGGTGATACCTCATTGTAGTTTTGATTTGCATTTCTCTACTGATTAGCAATGTGAAGTATCTTTTCATGTGCCTGTTGGCTATCCATATGTCTTTTTTGGAGAAATGTCTGTTTAGGTCTTCTGTACTTTTTTTGGCAGGGGGGTTGTTTGTTCTTTGATTCTGAGCTGTATGAGCTGTTTGTATATTTTGGAAATTAATCCCTTGTGGTTGCATCATTTGCAAATATTTTCTCCCATTCCCTAGGTTGTCTTTTGTTCATGGTTTCTTTTGCCGTTCAGAAACTTTTAAGCTTAATTAGGTCCTGTTTGTTTATTTTTGCTTTTATTTCCGTTACTTTAGGAGAAGGATACAAAAAAATATTGCTACGATTTATGTCAGAGTGTTCTGCTTACGTTTTCCTCTAGGAGCTTTATAGTATCCAGTCTTACGTTTAGGTACGTAATCCATTTTGAGTTGATTTTTGTATATGGTGTTATAGAATGTTCTAATTTCATTCTTTTACATGTAGCTGTCCAGTTTTCCCAGCACTTATTATTGAAGGTACTGTCTTTTCTCCATTTTATATTCTTTTTTTTTTTAATTTTATTTATTTTTTGGATCTTCGTTGCTGCGCACGGGCTTTCTCTAGTCGTGACGAGCGGGGCCTACTCTTTGTTGTAGTACGCAGGCTTCTCACTGTGGTGGCTTGTCTTGTTGTGGAGCAGGGCTCTAGGCATGCAGGCTTCAGTAGTTGTAGCATGTGGGCTCAGTAGTTGTGGCTCGTGGGCTCTAGAGCGTAGGCTTAGTAGTTGCTTAGTTGCTCCGTGGCATGTGGGATCTTCCCAGACCAGGGCTTGAACCCATGTCCCCTGCATTGGTAGGCGGATTCTTAACCACTGCACCACCAGGGAAGCCCTCCATTTTATATTCTTGCCTCCACTGTCGTAGATTAATTGACCATAAGTGTGTGGGTTTATTTTTGGGCTTTCTGTCCTGTTCCATTGATCTGTCTGTTTTTGTGCCAGTACTGTACTGTTTTGATTACTGTCGCTTTGTATTATAGTCTGAAGTCAGGGAGCGTGATTCCTCCAGTTCCATTCTTTCTTAAGATTGCTTTTGCTACTAGGAGTCTTTTGTGTTTCCATACAAATTAAAAGTTTTTTGGTTCTAGTTCTGTGAAAAATGCCATTGGTAATTTGATAGGAATTGCAATGAATCTGTAGATTGCCTTCAGTAGTATGGTCATTTTAACAATATTGATTCTTCCAATCTAAGAACACTGTATATCTTTCCATCTGTTTGTATTGTCTTCAGTTTCTTTCATCACTCTTATACAGGTCTTTTGCCCTCTTGGATAGGTTTATTTCTCAGAATTTATTTCTTTTTAATGCAGTGGTAAATGGAATTGTTTCCTTAGTTTTTCTTTCTGATATTTTGTAGTTAGTGTATAGAAATTCAACAGATTTCTGTATATTAATTTTATATCCTGCAACTTTACTGAATTTATTGATGAACTCTAGTATTCTGGTAGTGTCTTTATGATTTTCTATG
Source organism: Physeter macrocephalus (assembly GCF_002837175.3). NCBI lineage: Eukaryota > Metazoa > Chordata > Mammalia > Artiodactyla > Physeteridae > Physeter > Physeter macrocephalus. The sequence goes on from NC_041230.1 coordinate 3,831,176, forward strand.
TATAGTATCATGTCATCTGCAAACAGTGACAGGTGTACTTCTTCTTTCCCAATTTGGATTTCTTTTCTTGTTTTTCTTCTCGGATTGCTGTGGCTAGGACTTCCAAAAGTACATTGAATAAAAGTGGCGAGAGTGAGCATCCTTGTGTTGTTCCTAGAGGGAATGCATTCAGCTTTTCACCATTGATTATGATGTTAGCTTTATCATATATGGTCTTCATTATGTTGAGGTAAGTTCCCTCTATGCCCACTTCCTGGAGAGTTTATAAATGGATGTTGAATATTATCAAAAGCTTTTTCTGCATCTATGGTAATGATCATATGGTTTTCATTTTCCAGTTTTTTAATGTTGTGTATCATCACATTGACTGATTTGTAGATATTGAAAAATCCTTGCCTCCCTGGGATAAATCCCACTTGATATTGGTTGTGTGATCCTTTTAATGTATTATTTGGTTTGCTAGTATTTTGTTGAGGATTTTTCCATCTATGTTCACCAGTGATATTGACCTGTAATTGTTCTTTTTTTTGTGATATCTTTGTCTGAGTTTTTTGTTTGTTTTTGGCCATACCACACGGCTTGTGGGGTCTTAGCTACCTGACCACAGATTGATCATGGGCCCCATGCAGTGCAAGCACAGGGTCCTAACCACTGGACTACCAGGGAATTCTCTGTCAGATTTTGGTATCAGGGTGATGGTGGCTGCACAGAATGAGTTTGGAAGTGTTTCCTTCCTCTGCAGTTTTTTGGAATCATTTCAGAAGGATAGTTGTTAACGTCTCTAAATGTTTGGTAGAATTCACCTGTGAAGCCATCTTGTCCTGGACTTTTGTTTGTTGGGAGTTTTTAAATTACTGATTCAATTTCAGTACTGGTAATTGGTCTGTTCATATTTTCTATTTCTTCCTGGCTCAGTCTTGGGTGATTGTACCTTTGTAAGAATTTGTCCATTTCTTCTAGGTTGTCCATTTTATAGGCCTATAATTGCTCATAGTAGTCTCTTATGATCCTTTTTATTTCTGTGTTTTCAGTTGTAACTTCTTTTTCATTTCTGATTTTATTGAAATGGGCCCTCTCCCTTTTTTTTTGATGAATCTGGCTAAAGGTTTATCAATTTTATTTATCTCTTCAAAGAACCAGCTTTTAGTTCCATTGATCTTTTCTATTTTTTTCAGTCTCTATTTCATTTGTTTCTGCTCTGAATCTTTATGATTTTTTTCCTTCTAACTTTAGGTTTTGTTTGTTCTTCTTTCTCTAGTTCCTTTACGTGTAAGGTTAGGTTGTTTATTTGAGCTCTTCCTTGTTTTCTGAGTCAAGATTGTATCACTGTAGACTTCCCTCTTAGAACTGCTTTTGTGGTGTCCCATAGGTTTTGGATTGTCATGTTTTCATCTCTAGGTATTTTTTGATTTCCTCTTTGATTTCTTCAGTGATCCATTTGTTGTTTAGTAGCATTTTATTCAGCCTGCACGTGTCTGTTTTTTGCAGTTTTTCTCGTAGTTGACTTCTAGCCTTATAGCATTGTGGTCAGAAAAGATTATTTCAATTTTCTTAAATTTACTGAGGCTTGTTTTGCCACCTAGCATGTGATCTATCCTGGAGAATGTTCCATGTGCACTTGAAAAGAATGTGTATTCTGCTGCTTTTGGATAGTATGCTCTATAGCAGGGGTCCCCAACTGGTCCGTGGCCTGTTAGGAACCAGGCCGCATGGCAGGAGGTGAGCGGCAGGCAAGCGAGTGAAGCTTCATCTGTATTTACAGCCACTCCCCACCGCTCGCATTACCACCTGAGCTCCGCCTCCTGTCAGCATTATGGTGAGTTGTATAATTATTTCATTATATATTACAATGTAATAATAATAGAAGTAAAGTGCATAACAAATGAAATGTGCTTGAATCATCGCGAAACCATTTGCCCCGCCAACCCCAGTCCGTGGAAAAATTGTCTTCCACGAAACCAGTCCCTGGTGCCAAAAAGGTTGGGGACTGCTGCTCTGTAGGTGTCAGTTAAGTCCACTTGCCCTACTGTGTTATTTAAGTGTGTGTTATTTATATCCATTGATGTAAGTGGAGTGTTAAAAGTCCCCTACTATTGTATTACTGTGGATTTCTCCTTTTATATCTGTTAATACTTGCCTTATATATTGAGATGCTCCTATGTTGGGTATGTATGTATTTACAATTGTTATATCTTCTTGGATTGATCCCTTGATCATTATGTAGTGTCCTTCTTTGTTTCTTGTAACAGTCTTTAAAGATTTGGATTTGTCTATTTCTTTTTGTAGTTCTATCAGGTTTTTTCCCCAGCTTCAGGTAATTTCTTCACGTGCATGTTCTGATGAGTATTCAGGTAAAATTCAGCTAACAATTCTGCAGATGTCTAGGGTTTTTCCTCTAAGGGCTTTCAGGCACTTCATCTTGTGAACTCCAGTCACGTCAGTCTCCGTGACTTTTAGCTTCATTTCCTCAACATTGGGAGGCCACAGCCTGGAAACTTTCCATGCAGTTATCTGGGAAATCATAGTACTCATCTCATTTGTTTCCCATTTTTCAGGGATCTCTGTTTCATTGCCTGTTATCCAATGTCTTGAATGCCAAGGTTTCATGTTTTGTCCAGTGTTTTATTGTTTCAGATGGGAGGGTAAACAATTCTTATAATCCCATCTTCACCAGCAGTGCAGATCTCAGATAAGCATTTAGTTAGGGTAGGCCTCACTGTGGATCTAGGATTTATTTTAAAAAACAGGGTTGCAATTAACAGTCTTCCACATATGCTTTTGAAATTCTTTACCAATATTTTTGGAGAATTAAATTGCTGGATCAAAAGATAGGCATATTTTGATAGATACTGCTAACTTGCCTTTCCTAATCAAACTAGTATTTATCTAGAATGAAGGTTACTTAGAGAAATGTTATGTACCTTTGTCCAGTGCTGCCTACATCTTGCCCATCTTGAGATATATTAGTAAAGTTTTTCAGAATTTCTTCTGCTTACTTTTTCTCCATTATGCCACTTGACCAGAGGGCAGACAGTGCCAAAGATATTGGCATGTTCTTTTAATATGGCTCTGTTAATTCTGTATTCTACTTTTCATAGTGTGTGATATAAGGTGGTATCAGTTTCCTCTTTCAACGATGCTAGTATATTGGGTTTTTTTTCCCTCACTTTGTTCAGTTTTAGTAAGAGGAGTTTCTAAATCTGAGTCTACTATCATTCCATAGGGTCTCTGAAAGACTAGACTACATTTTTGAATGAGTAGAGCTCTTCCTGATCTGGCTATTTATCAAAGGCCTGTATTCTAGACTAGTATGAAATTTGTTTTAGCCTAGTGATTCTCATTTATTACTGTGTATTAAGATCACTTGGGCATCATGTAAGATACAGATTCTGAATTGCTAGCTCTGGATTAAGGCCCAAGATTCTGGAATCCTAAGAAATTATGAGGTGAGGCTGATGCTGCTAGTCCATGCCCCACATGTTGAGTAGCAAGGATTTAGCATTTACCTTGCAGTCCTGCACATCATTCGCAGCTTCCCTCTCCTCTGTCAGATGACAAATCACCTCTTCAAAACCCTTGAACACTCCAGCTCCTCACCCCTGTCACTCTTTTGCAATTGTAAACAGAATTTACGGAGACTTCTAAAGCCAGACTTTTCAGAGTAATACTGTGGCTTCAGTTGAGGTGCCTTTTCTTTTGCCCTTCCAGATATGCCACTGCTTTGGAGGTATTTTGTGCTCATCAATGCATCATCTCCTGGGAGAGTTTCTTCTCCCAGGATTCTCACCACATTTAGCAGCATTTCCTTGTGGATTTTGAGACTCAGAATTATAGATGTTTCTTTACTTCATCGAAGATGGAGTTTCCTTCTGTTTCTTATTCTTCTTGTTGCTTTCACTTGGTTTCAGAAAGGAGAAATGGATAGAGATATCTTGGTCCCACCACTTTAAATTCAAAGTTAGTATTTTTAAAAGCTCCTCATACATACATTTGAATTTGCCTCCTTATGGGAATGCACCAGTCTGCTCCTCTTCCATAGAGACCATGAAAAAGACCATAGAGACCATAGAGGGGGAAAATGGAGTTTTTCTAAACTGGAAGGCAATCCCCTTTGTAGAGCAGACCTCCTGTCCTTTATGTAAACAGCTTCACTTTTTGTTGGCTGTCTCTGACATCCTCTGTGCAGAAAGCCTTCTTTGGAGGTCTTTAAAGGGAGCTCCCCAGATGTCTCCTGGCAAAAATGGTGCAGGTGAGGCTCAACCAGTTGCCACCCAAGCCCTAGTCTCTTGCTGTTGGAGTTACCTTGTCCAATGTGTGGCCATCTCAGGAGTCTGGCAAGATAGCTTCATTACTAGCAAGTGTGTACTGAGTCCAGCTGACCCCTGGAAATTTAACTTACCCTTGCTATAGGGGCTGAGGCAGCTTCCTGTAATTACACACAGTATTTCTGCAGCAAAAGATAGGTATATCTACACACTTAGTGAATCAGTGATGCCTTTATATGTCAGTTCAGGTCTGTTGTTTTCTTTATGGGAACTGATTCTCAACTGCCTTCCACCCTACCCCCATCCCATGGGAATTTTGTTAACTGGCCATCCAATGATCCAAATCCCCTGGCATGTGAACTTGACCCAGCTTGGCCAGAGTACCCCCTACCCTGGATCTGGTGATTGGTCCAGAGTGGGCACATAGCATAAACTGGAACAAATTATATTTTCCTCCCAGGGATTGACATGGAGGCTCAGAAAGAGAAGATCACCTTGCTTTTGAGATTAAAAGCTCTAAGGATTTTTTGAGTGTAATATCAGATGCCATTTTCTTCCTACCAAGAGACAGAACCTGCCAGAGAATGAAACAACACAGAGCTGTGAGCTACTAATCTCTGATGAGTCTGAACACTTACATGCAGCCTACCTGAGACTGTAACATACATGCTCTACATCTTTGAATTATAGGAACTAATAAATACCTTTTTCCTAAGCTGATTTGAATTGGGTTTCTGTCATAATCCTGATTACAGTTGTAATTTTATTTTAAAATTTATCAACTTTATACACTGAGTCTTTCTTATGAAAGGTAAGGATTTAATTCGTCCCACTAAGTGAGTTATATTAGCTCCACTGATATGTTTTAACTTGAAATACAGCTAACCTAAATTTCTTATTCTACCACCTTTAGACATCTCCTGAATCCCCTCTATATACAATGAGCATATTTCCCCTTATCCTTGCTTCAAGCTCTTATTTCCTTGTCAACATCCCACCATCCAGTCTATATCAGCTATATTTTGCCTTTACATTATTAAGTAGATGTTAGATATGTAGATAGATACATATACATATAGAGACTTCAGTGATTTGTCTATTTTAAAGTTGGAAATAAAATAGCATTAGATCATTATTACCACGTAAATATTATTCTCTGAAGAGTCAGAGCCAAGCAATGTGTGACGATTACATTTTCTGCTCTACAAGTCCAATGTTAGGATCCCAGTACCCACACTTAAAGGAATCTATTCCTTGTATCAGTCATATGGATTTTTTTTTCAAGGGATCTATTCCTTTTATCAGTCATATGGATTTTTTTTTTCATATTCTAGTTATTTTCCAAAGTCATGTCACATTTTATGGGGGCTTGCGTTATATTAGGACCATAGTATTTGGTATGGCTTCTCCTTTTTTTTTTTCCAGAGCCAGTAATTGTTTTTCTTTCCTTCTGATGAACTTTTGTCTTCACCATATTACTAAAATCCTCAAACTTTGTATTAATTCTATTTAATGTAACCCACCCCTTTCATTCTTCCTTAAGTTCCTCTTCACTGCCTCCCTGGATATCTAGCCTACCAGTAATTTGGTCTGATTCTTGCAGAGTGATCATCCTATTCATCCTCAACACCACTTTACTAGGTTAGATCCACTGTTTAAAGCCTTTCCTGTTTTTTTCCTTTTCCATCCAAATTTTGCTGAAGCTAATCATTCAATACCCTATTAAAAGACGGAGTAAACTGAAGTAAACTGGTAATACAAAATATCAGTACTTGGCCTCATGTTTAATTACTGTTTGGGTATAAAGTTCTAGATTCAAAGTAGTTTTAACTCATAAGTTGGGAGGTGCTGTTCTGTATTCTACAATCTAATATTGCTCATCAGAGGGAAGGCTAATGCTATCTTGATCATTACTCCTTATCAGGAGAAATTTCCATTTTTTGAAAGCTTATAGGATGGCCTCATCTTTAGTATTATGAAATTCCATAAGCGTATTTCTGGTGTCTTTTTTTTCTGTTGTAATTGTGCTTTTTGCCACTTCAGCCTGCACAACATTGAGTGAGCTATTCCTAGCTGAGTGTTCATAATTTTCTTCAGTTTAGAAAGATTCTTAATCATTTATTTGATACATTCCTATTATATTTTCTCTATTAATTTTTTTTCTGGAACTCATATTAATTAGATGTTGGACCTTCTAAACTTCCAGGTCTCTTTTGTTTCTCACTTAACTTTTCAATTTATGAACTTGAAGAGTTTCCACAATTTTCTTTCAAACCTATTATTACAGCAATAATGTTTTTTCATTCTTAGGAGTTCTGTCTTATTCCTGTTTTTGGTAGCTTCCCATATTTGCTTTAAAAGTGCAACATCTAGTCAAATCTCAGAATAACAAATTTTTATTTTCTTCTCATTATATAACTTTCCCTACTCTGGTTTAGTTTCTCTCTTGGTCCTTATTATGCTGATACTTTTCTTCATCTGTGATGATCCTTAGCTGTCTGTTCACATTTAAGAATGATATGGTTTGATTATCTTAGGTAGATAGCAGGAGGTTCTTTGGTTATTCTCATTGTAGATCTGTTTCCCTGAATGAAAAGGTTTACTGGGATCTCTGCCTGCATGGGAAGGGCTGGTGAGTTGATGAGAAATTCTCCAAATTCCAAAAAAGGTTTCAACTTAGGCTGCCAACTCTCACTCTAGCTGCTCTAGTTCTCCATGAGTTTGTTGAATTTTTTCATAGTTTAAGTTTTTAAAATTTTAACATTCTTATTTAAAACTTCAAACATTACAGATAATGGTAAATCTACCCTCTTGACCAGAATGTCCAATTCTAGTTCCCTCCTCCAAAGAAACACTTATCAGTTGGATGTGTCTGTTCAGGACTTTTTCTAAGTATTTGCATACTTATATAAATGTATTAGAAATATATTTTAAATATATAATACTCTATTATTCTGAAAATTTTTCATTTTCAATCAGTGTCTTTTAGTCAAATCCATACCAATATTACCAGTTCATTTTTTTAAACTGGTGCTAGTATTTCTAGTCCTGCCTCTATTGATGGAAATTTATATTGTTCCCAGTTTCATGTACTGTGCTGCCCTCCAAAGGGGTTATAGTGAGCATTTTTAAAACTTCAGTGCCTCCAAATTAGCACTGATGAGAGTATTTATTTCTCTACACAACTGCCAAGTTTTTTTTATTATTGTAGATTACTTAAATTTGCATCTCTCAATACTAGCAAGGTTAAGCAGGGACTCATATTTATGGTCCATCTGTATTTCTTCTGACTTGTGCATTCTTATCCTTTTTTCATTTTTATTTTTTATTTTCATTTTTATTCTTGCTTGGTTGTCCTTTACCTATTTATAGGTACTCTTACATCTTTCCCTTTGTATTATATTACAATTTTTCCCATTGTTTCTTATCTTTGTCTTTTTAAAAGCATTCTTTTGATATAATCAACTTCATTATGGCTTTCATTTTCGTCTAATTTAGGAAGATATGTCCAACAGCAAAGTCATAAGCATATGGTACTATACTTTCTTCTAATACTTTACTATTTAACATTTAGGATTTTATTCAACTGGAACTAATTTTTGTGAATGGTGTGAAGGAAGGATCCATTTCAGTTTACTTATCGAAGAGAGGGTGGAGTGGGAAAGCTGTTGGCAGGGGTACTAACGTAACTTTCACATAAAAAATCATTAACTGTCTTGTCATCGTGTCTCCTTATTACCCAGCCTCTACACAAGCCAACTCAGAGCATGAACTTTTCTAGGGACCCTTTGGACAGACTGACTCCCATTACTGAAATCCCTGTCATGCCAACATTTCAGGTAACAGCTGCTTCTGCAACATTTCATGAATAAGCACTCTCTTCCCTTTTGTCTTTTATAAAATTTGATTCTTTCATCCACTGATGACTTCTGCTCTCTTTTGATACCTTTTAAATTGTTTTATCTGTTTAATAGGATATGGAGGAAAGATAAACTTGTGTTTAACTGCAAAAGAAAACCTTGATTTTCCCAATGAAAATTTTGATGCTGACAAGTTACCTTTCAGAAATACTGTACAAATTCATACACCCTTACATCAGTACATAGAAGTACCTCCTCTCCTATGCTTTTGCAATGCAAATTTTATCAATCTGATATTGAAAGATGATAGTTCATTTGTTTAACTTGTGTTCTGATCCTTGTGAGATTCAGTACTTAGCACTTTCATCAGTCACCTGTTGCCTCTTTATACCCTTTTGCCCATGAGGGGAGGAGGTGTCATTTTTCTAAATGACTTGTAGGAGCACTTTTATGTTAAGGATACGAACTTCAGAAGTTAAACATATTTTAATGATTTTTTCCAATTCTAATGTTTAAAAACCTTTCGTTTCTGTACTGTCTTTGACTGTATAAAAGCTTATTAAAGTTCTTATATAGTCAAACCTAGAATCTTTGTGTGTGTGGCTTCTGGATCTCATGTCGTATTTAGGAAGACTGTTCCCCATGATTATAAAGCATGTTACGGTGTCTTCTAATGACTCCGTTTTGCATCTGGATAAAAGAATGAGGTGATTGTTTTGTACAGAAATAATATTTTTGAGCAGAATCTCATTTACCAATACTGTTAAGCCACTGACATGAAATATCACCTTTATTATATATTTCCTTTATGTGTGTATGTTGTGAATGTGTATGTGTGTATGTTGACAAACACAATGTTTCAAGCCTTAAAAAAGTCTTATTTTGTCAGGTACAAAGAATCTATAGATTAATCTGCAGCCTACTAACAAATCTACAGATTAATTTGGGGCCTACTAACATCTGTAGAATACTGAGTCTTCCCCTACAGAAGGATAAAATGTCTATTCTTTTAATCCTCCATTAAACTTTAGTCATTTTCTTTGTACTTATGTTCACAAGAGAACTGGTTAGTGCATTGATTGCATGCTCAAAGCCTTCAGGAGTCAGGAAGTAATATAAAGTGTAAAACAAGTCAGATGTAAGGGAACAGGTAGTGGTTTGAACTGTGGAGAACTGGAAAACACATGCCCATCTAAAGGTATTCATATTCATTTGAAACTTGATGCATATCAAATCAAACATGTTGATGAGTTTTGACCTATAGTTTTGGTTTCTTTTCCCTCTAGTTTTGGAATTACAGCTTAGAAGCTTAACAACTTTTCTATTTAAATGACATGGGTTTAATACAATTCATCTACCTGGAATTAGGAGAGGTGAGTTAAACTTAAATTTTACTTTCTATTCTTCTTTGGTTATCGATCTTTTAAAGTTTTCTGTCTTTTAAAAACTATATTGCCTTTGTTTAAATGCAAATGATGACTACATCTCAGTAAATTTTATTACAAGTGATTTTTAACACCTGGCTTCTTAAAACTGTTGACTATATAATGAAGTTAGTTTTTTTTATCAACACAATCATCTTTCTGTATATTCATGTTGAAACAGAAGCCCCCATCTTACTCTGTCATCATGGACTCCAATATTAACTATCCTGTGCTGGATACCCCTATCACCCACCTTTAGAACAATGACTGCTGTTCCTAATCAAAAACCTTTACAGTACTTTGGGTTGCTTTGTTATTTCGCAGATAATCATTGCTGAGATGATTTTTATCATAGTACGTTTTTATTTTACATTAGTGTTTACTGAGTGATTATGCTAGGCACTCTGCTGAGCAGTTCACATGCATTATCTCATTTAATCCTTCCATTAACTTGAGGTAGTACCATTATTATTTCCATAATATAAATAAAAAGACTGAAGCTTACAGGGGACAAAAGTTTTCTCCAAAACTAGAGGGCCAAAAAATGGAAGAGTAAGAATTGGAACCCAGATCTGATGCTGCATTATAAATTCTTAACGTTGATAAGTAGCCAAAGAATGAGATGGATATTGACATGAGATGGGACTCTGAAATGTAGACTGGAACAAGGTATTGGGGGTTTGGGGTCTTTTAGGCTATTTTGAGGAATGTGTGTCTTGACCTAAGACCTATGGGATGCCAATGAAGGGTTTTAATGAAGGAGAAGTGATACAATTAAACTTTTTAAACACAAGTTTGACTGCAATATGCACTACTAGCAGGAAATGGTAAACACAGGGAGATTAATTAGAAAGTTATTTCCATAGTCCATGTCAAATAGATTATTGTGTACTGGACAAAGATGACAGAATGGAAATTAATTAGAGTCAGATTCAAGGCATATTTAGGAGATAGAACCTACAGGTCTTGGCAACTGACTGGACACGGAGGGTGAGGGAGAGGAAAGAGTCAAGAATGACTCCATCGTATGAATTCTCTCATGATGAGCAAGGTGTGCTCGCTGCCTGAAAGATTTCCTGCAATCCTTACATTCATAGGGTCTTTCCCCAGTATGAATTCTTTGATGTAGAGTAAGAGATCCACTATAGCTAAAGGCTTTCCCACAAATGTTACATTCGTAAGGTTTCTCTCCAGTGTGAATTCGCTGATGTTGAGCAAGGCCTGCATTCTGGCTAAATGTTTTCCTGCATTCCTTACACATGTAAGGTTTCTCTCCAGTATGACTTCTCTGATGTTGTGCAAGTGATGAGCTATTGCTAAAGGCCTTCCCACATTCGATACACTCATAGGGCTTCTCTCCAGTATGAACCCTCTGATGTTGATCAAGGTATGCAATCTGGCTGAAGGCTTTCCTACATACTTTACACTCATAAGGTTTCTCTCCAGTATGAACTCTCTGATGTTGAGCCAGGTGTGCATACTGGCTGAAGGTTTTCCTACATTCCTTACATTCATAGGGTCTCTCTCCGGTATGAATTCTCTGATGTACAATTAGGTATCCCCGATGGCTGAAGGCTTTCCCACACACGTTACATACATAAGGCTTCTCTCCTGTGTGAATTCTCTGATGCTGAGCAAGAAATGAGCCATTACTAAAGGCCTTTCCACATTCAATACATTCAAAAGGTCTTTCCCCAGTATGAACCCTCTGATGTTGAGTCAGGTGTGCAATCTGGCTGAAGGCTTTTTTACATTCTTTACACTGATATGGTTTCTCTCCAGTATGAACTCTCTGATGTTGAGCAAGATGGGCATTCTGGCTGAAGGCTTTCCTACATTCTTTACATTCATAGGGTTTCTCTCCAGTATGTATTCTCTTATGTTGAGCTAGGTTTGCACTCTGGCTGAAGGTTTTCCCACATTCAACACATGCATAGGGTTTCTCTCCAGTGTGAATTCTCTGATGAAGAGTAAGAGATGAGCTCTGGTTGAAAACCTTCTCACATTCATTACATTTCAAAAGTTTCTTTTCTACATAGACTTTCTTACGTTTCATTTCAACAGATTTTTTCCGGTAGCTTCTCTTTCGTGGCTCATGCTTATGTATTCTTTCTTTGGTGGGAAAACTCTGCTTTATATCAAAGATTGCATCCTGATGGAAAGTTTGCCAAGATTTAGTATATTCATTACTTTGATCTTTAGTCAGGATTTCTTTATGAGTAATGATCAATTGACTAGAATGTATCTCCTGACTTCCCAAGTGGTTCTTAAGCCAGTCCTCATTTTTAGAGTCTTCTCTCAAACTGGAGCAGTCAAGGTTATAACTAAGATGGCTTCTTCCCATTGTCCTTACTTTAGATGATTCCTCATAAATAACTTGCTTTGATGAAAATTCATTGTTTTTAAATGCATACTCCCAATCTAAAAGATACCAAGAAAACAAATGTCTTTTGTATTTACGCATTAGAAAAGAAGAACTTCTAAAGCACAAATTGGTGAATGAACTACATAAGAAGTTCAAGGATTTAACAGCTGTTAAATGCAGTCTAATAATGAGATTATAGAGAATGAGAATGAAGGAAAATTTATAAGAAAATAAATCATGCATAACTATTAAGGTAACTATAGCATAATTATCTATATATTAATATAAGTCTGCAAACACCCTTCCTCTCTTGCTGCTACTTATCCTGCATTCAAGCTAAGTTCATTACCTTTAAAAAACCAATTTCATGTCAGTGTGGCTAAAAAAACTCCTGGTACCATTAACTGCCGTAGGCTGTACATAAAACTCTATGGTTAAACTTTTGCAGCCTGAAAACGGTCTTCCTGAGTATCATTTTCTATGTGATACATTCCAACCAAATGTAAGTTTTCAATTGAAACTCAAGCTAAGAGGCCTTCATATAGAAGTAATTTTGTATCAAATTTCTTGGTTTTATTAACCTGCCATTGGCCTTAATTTGCCTTACCCTTTTCATTCCCAAATCAAATCACCTATTATTCTGTTCAAGACTTTCCAATGGTTTCTCACCTTATAGTAAAACCAACATTCCTATTATGCTTTACAAAAGCAATGTAGCACATGAACATAAATGTAAAACCTATATAAAATTATGGCAAATAAAATCCAGGAAAATATGAAAGCATAATCATAACCAAGTGGAGTTTGTCCCACGAATGCAAGGTTGGTTTAACATATGAAAATTAATGTAATTCACCACATTAACAGATAAAAAAGGGAAAATCATATCATTTCAATAGATATAAAAGTATTTTACTAAATTCAACACCTGTTTATTATAAAAATTCTCAGCAAACCAGGAACAGAAAGGAAATTTCTCAGCTGATAAAGGGCATCTATGAAAAATCTGTAACATCAACTTAACAGTGAAAGAGTGAATACATTTCCCCTTACAACATTGCAAGTATATATGCTCTTACCAATTCTATTCAACATTTTACAGGAGGTCCTAGCTATTACAATAAGTCAAGAAAAAGAAGACATATAAAGATCAGAAAGGAAGAAATAAAACTGTATTTGCAGAAAAAAATGACTGTTCATGCAGAAAATCCTCAGGAACTTACTAAAACAACTACTAGAACAACTGCTAAATCAATCCAGCAAGATCAAAAGATGTAAAGTTAATATAAAAATCTAACAACATTGTAAATGAACTACACTTCAATAAAAAAAATAAATTTTAAAAATCAATTTACATTTTTACATACTAGCAGCAAACAATTGGAAAATGGTCTTTTTAATATAAGAGCACCAAAAAAACATAAGACTCAGGAAAAAAAATTTTTAGATATAAGTATATATTTTTATATATATAGCTATATAAATATAATACTTATAAATATAAGACCACTACACTGGATATGACAAAACACTGCTAAGAGAAATTAAGACTAAAAAATGGCTAAATAAACAATACTCAGGAATTGAAAAAAATGGTATTAGAGATGACATAGATTCAACACAATGCCAAACAAAACCCCAGCAGGATTTTTGGGTAGAAATTCTCAACTTCATCCTAGAATTTATATGGAAATACAGATGATCTATTAAAATAGTCAAAGTGATTTTACAAATTGAACTGATATCAAAATTTACTATAAAGCTACAGTAATCAAGACTGTGGTACTGGTGAAAGGACAGAGTTTAGAACTTAATGCATGCATATAGGGTCAAATGATTTTCAGTGAAGGTACCAAGACAATATAATGGGGAAGGGAAAGTCTTTAAAAGAAAGGGTACGGTAGAAACTATATCCAGATTGGAAAAAAAAGAACTTCAACCTTTACCTCACACAAGACACAAAAATTAGCTCAATGGGACATATACCAAAATATAAAGCCAAAATGATAAAATTCCTAGGCGAAAACAAAGAAGAAAGAAAATGTCTGTGACCTGCGGGTAGCAAGACTTTCTTAGATATGACACAGAGGACAAACCAAGGCAATAATTTGGACTTCACAAATATTGAAAACTTTGGATGTTCAAAAAGACAGTAGTAGGAAAATAAAAATACAAGTCACAATTGGTACGTATATCTCAATACACATAAATGACAATTTGTATCAGGACTATACAGGCATACCTCAGAGGTATCACGGGTTCAGTTCGAGACCACCCCAATAAAATGAATGTTGCAATAAAGCTAGTCACACGAATTTTTTGGTTTCCCAGTGCATATAAGAGTTATGTTTACACTATACTGTAGTCTATTAAGTGTGCAATAGCATTAAGTCTAAAAAAAATCAATTTACATACCTTAATTAAAAAGCACTTTACTGCTAAAAAATACTAACCATCATCTGACAACGCAGGGTCACCACAAACCTTCAGTTTGTAAAAAGTGCAATATCTGCGAAGTACAATAAAGTGAAGCACAATAAAATGAAGTATGCCAGTATTAAGAACTTTTACAATAATAATAAAACATGGGCAAAAGATTTGAACAAATACTTCACAATAGATATATGAATGGCCAATAAGCACATGAAAAGATCCTCAACATCGTTAGTCATCAGATAAATGCATACTAAAACTACGAGATACCATAACACAGTCATTAGAATGGATAAAACTAAAAATAGCTCACCAAAAAGGGAACCCTCCTACATTGTTAGTGGGACTGTAAATTGATGCAGCCTCTACGGAAAACAGTATGGAGGTTCCTCAAAACACTAGACTTGCCATATGATCCAGAAATCCCACTCCTGGGCATATATCCAGACATAACTATAATTCAAAACGATACATGCACCACTATGTTCATAGCACTATGTACAATAGCCAAGACATGGAAACAACCTAAATGTCCATCAACAGGTGAATGGATAAAGGAGATATATATATACATATATATATGTATATATATATATGCATATATATACACACACACACACATATATACGTACATACACACACAATGGAATATTACTCAGCTATAAAAAAGAATGAAATAATGCCATCTGCAGCACATGGATGGACCTAGAGATCATCATACTAAGCCAAGTAAGTCAGAAAGAGAAAGACAAATACCATATGATATCACTTATATGTGGAATCTAAAATACAATACAAATGAATATATTTGCAAAACAGAGACTCATCTAGAGAACAGACTTGTGTTTGCCAAGGGGGAGGAGGGGTGGGGGAGAGAAGGATTGGGATTTTGGGATTAGCAGATGCAAACTATTATATCAATATATAGGATGGATAAATAACAAGGTCCTACTGTGTAGCACAGGAAACTATATTCAATATCCTGTGATAAACCATAATGGAAAAGAATATATATATGTAACTGAATCACTTTGCTGCACAGCAAAATTTAACACAACATTGTAAATCAACTATACTTCAATAAAATTATTTAAAAAAAGAAAAAAACCTCACCAAGATATGGTGAGGATGTAGAGCAACTGGAACTCTTCTACAGTGCTGGTGGGAATGAAAATGATACAATCTCTTTGGAAAACTATATGGCAGTTTCTTAAAAAGTTAAACATGTTCCTGTAATATGACTCAGTTTTTCCACTTTTAGATATTTACCTAAGAGACATGAAAACATATGTCCACACAAAGTCCTGTATGTGACCCCTTCATATAGCCCCAAACTGCAAAAAACCCAAATGTGCATCAACAGGTGAATGGAAAAAGTGTGGAACATCTATACAATAGACTGCTACTCAGAAACAAAAGGAGTAAATTATATATGAAACAATATGATTTTCAAAATAATTTTGATAACAAAATAAGCCACACATAACAGTATGATTCCATTTTGTTTAAATGAAAAGTAATCTAAAATGACAAATATCAGATTAGTGTTTGGAGCCAGGAGTGAAGAAGAATGAACTGCAGAGAGGTACAAGCTATCTTTTGGGGTGATGGAAACGTTTTATGTCTTGATTGTGGTGATGGTTTCATGGACGTATACAACTGTCAGAACTCATCACATTGTGTAATTTATATGAATGCAATTTACTGTATATAAATAAAGTTATTAAGAAAAAAATTATAGGGACTTCCCTGGTGGTCCAGTGGTAAAGAATCCGCCTTCTTAGTTCCTGGTTGGGGAACTAAGATCCCACATGCCCCAGGGCTACTGAGCCTGCGTGCCACAACTAGAGAGCCTGTGTGCCACAACTACAGAGCCCATGCACGCTGGAGCCTGCATGCCACAACTACTGAGCCCACGCACTCTGGAGCCCATGTGCCACAACTAGAGATCCTGTGTGCTCTGGAGCCTGCATGCCACAACTAGAGAGAAACCCAAGCACCACAATAAAGAGCCTGTGCGCAATAACAAAAGATCCCACGTGCCACAACTAAGACCCGATGCAGCCAAAAATAAATAAGAAAGAAAAAATTATAGATGGAATCAAGACAGATTAAGTAAAGACAGACTTTAGTAACATAATAAAAAAAAGTAAAACTCATGTAATAAGCTCTTTACACTGAAAATAGAGACTATGGAACCTATGGAACCATTAAAAAAAACTAATGCTACATTAGGGACATATAAAGTCCTCAAATCGTTAGAGAGTAGAATTAGTACTAATTACTATCTTGATCAAATATGATAAAACAATTTGATCAAGACACAATAAAACCAGAAAACTTTCTTTTAAACAACTCTTGTGTAAAAGGGAATTAAAAAAATAGGTTGTCTAGGAAATGGAAATAAGAAACACAACTACATATCAGAATCTATGGAAGTCACCTAAAGCTATATTCAGAGGAAAATTAAAACTCCTAATAATTTCATTAGTGAATGAGAAAATAAAATTAATAGTTTAAGTTTTTTTCAGCAAAATGGAAAACAAAATAAACCTAAGGAAATTAGAAGGAAAGAATTAGTAAAGAGAAAAGCCAAAAATAGAGAATTAGAAAAGAGAAGAATGATGACCCTATATTTTATATTTAACAGATACGTCCAAAAGCTGGATTTTAAAAATAAATAAAAATTAACAAAATTGATTAATGAGTAGCAAACAATTTTTTAAAAAAGAAGTTATGTAAAATAAATTAAAATTGGAAATTACTAGATATAAAAGAAAAACAATTATAAGCGATTATTATGCTCAGGTTCATAGAAATAAATCTGTAACCTAAATGAAAAGGGTAACTAGAAAAATTAAAATTTATATAATTTAACCCAAGGAAGAAACTATAGGGAGGTTATTTACCAGAGAGGACATTGAGAAAGTTGTCAAAGGTCCACTTTCCCACAAAGGCCCCAGTACCAGGATTTTTCTCTCAAACTCTAAGACTATGACCTCATTCCTTCACATTAACATCTCTAAATCAAACTTTTTTTTTCTTAGCCTCCATCTCCCTCCAATCATATGTTGCATATCTTCCCTTGGAAATCTCCCTATCTCTTAAAAATAAGTCTCTTACTGTCCCAAGCCAAATTCATCTTTTCCTCCACCAACCTGTTCTTTCTTCTGACTTGTTTCTATTAAATGCTATCACTTTCCAGTTACCCAGACTTGAAAATACAACTGGAAATGCTTTATTTTTTCTTTGATGGTTTATAAACCTCTGAATAATCCTAAAAATTGAGCAGAATGATTTTATGAAAGTAGAAATTCAGTGAATCAAGATTAAGTGCATAAGTAAATGAATCAATCCTTCAATCTGAAAGGAATGAGTGACCAAAAAGGAAAAAATATGCATTGCTGTGTCTGGATTTTTAAACATAGTATGGAGCAACGTGTGCAAAACTGAAAAGCAAGGACAAGGAGATAACTCTAACATCTGCATCCAGAGAATAAGAAAAGGTTATCAGAGAAGACAGTTATGTGTGAGAGAAAATATACACACATAATGTGTGAGGAGTTAGGTTGGGGAACTCACGCTAGACACACCTCAGTGTTTCTTCCCAGGCCTTGAGCCTTTTCAGGCTACCCAGGAAACATCAATTATGAGCTGGAACTTTCCAGAAAAGCTGAGCTTTTCCTTGCAATGGCCTCTGCCTCCCTAGTTCTCTCTCACTCACCAGGGCATGCTCCTCTTGTCCCCTCCTTCTTCACCATCCAGGGCTCTTTTCCTTGCTCCAATAATGAGATCACATCTGGCTTAGAAACTGAAACTCCTGCTTACAAGAAATAAAAGGGGAATTAGCCAGGCCCATAAATCAGATCAAGTTGCTTGGTCATCAGGAAGGTGAGGCCATTATAGAAGGGAGCTGAGGAAGAGGTGAAGTATTCTGAAGAATGGGGAAGATGAAGTTGCATGGACAGTCTAATGAAGCTGCTAATTCTACAAAACTAAATTTATTTGGGGGAGCACAAAAATCAGAAATTTAGCGATCAGAGGTTTCCCAAACATTACATTGGAAAGCAGCCCTACGTGCAGATTCTGAATTACAGGGAGACCTCCTTACCCAGTGATACCAGGCTTCTATAGTTCTGCAACATCACTTTCCTGTACAAATTCCTCTGAGCAGGGTTCAGCCATTCCCACTCCTCTTGAGAGAAATCTACAGCCACATCCCCAAATGTCACCAAATCCTGAAATGACATAAACATATTCTTGCTCAACTAGTGTTCTTACCCTCGCATGAGCATAGTTTAAAAAGTTAAATTGTCTATACTTCTGGAGAGAAACACTACAGGTAGTGAAATTTTCTGTCAGTATCTTGAGTCCTGAGCAACACGTCAAGTAATTGCTAGACAACTTCTCTGTGCTTAGTGTTGATATTCTGTCATGGAAAGTATACAATTTCAGAGTCTCTACTGATGAAGAAAAGATACACACGAAAACTGGCAATAACAGAACACTGTAAGCAATCAAGTGTAAAATGTTATTCATACTAAATGCTAGAGCATTTCTCAATATGGAAAATAAGGATAGACTGGGGCAGTGAAAAAGGCTTCAAAGAGGAGGCAGAAACATGAGTTATGCCTTACAGGACGTACATGGTCTAAACCAGCATTTTCCCAAATTCTACAATGGAATGGTCAATGTTCCAGCTATATCAATAAGGTATATATTAAAATATATTTGATGCTTATAACTGGTTTTCTAAAATTAAATACAAATATAATAAAAACAGTAAAGTTTTATGGTGATTTTGCAAAAATATAACTTAAACAATATATGCCATTACGGAGAACAATCAGGGACAACAAAAGATTACATAACAGCTCTGACACCATTACTAAGTTTCAAAGACAGCTGGTAACTTATCATGCTACCTAAAAGACAAAATAATAGTAATTTTAAGCACTACTAATTAAGTTAAAGAGTGAACATTTCAAATGTGATAATGAAGTGCATCAAAAAATACCCACAACTCTCACTAGAGGAACATACCCAATTGTGCACATCTAATGAGCAAGAGTTTTTTAAACGTTAAAACATAGCTCTTAAATACCACTGTATGTTACGTTAAGGATCTTTATAGCATGGAAGATGACCTAGTCTGCTCCCTAGAAACTGAAAATGGACATTCTTCCTAATGTAGTAAATCTGCTTCAGACTTATCAAGGCTTGCTGTCTGAGTTGGTATATGCGTCACAGGTTTGGCATGTCACGGAGCAAAATCTACTCTTTAAGCTGAGCTGATATGTAGATGCCCTAAACAGCTGAACTGACTTGTCAAATACTGAAATCCTTCCACACTGGTTGGTAAACAGCAGAGGAACCACTCCCAGTTAAAAGACCAAGAGCATTCCCTTGAAAGAACAGTGAAACAGACCTCTTCATTCTAATAGACACTGATTTCAAAAAGGAGATAATGAAAATACTGGAGGAGAAGAAAAGCTATAGACAGAAATGCAGAGTACTATAAAAGGGAACTAGAAACTATAAAGAGCAACCATGAAAAATTAGAAAACTTATCTGCAGAGATGAAAGCTAAGGGCAATGAATAGCAGAATGAATGATGCAGAAGAATGAATAAGTGACCTGGAACACAGAATAATGGAAATCACCCAACAAGGACAGCAGACAGAAAGCCAAATGAAAAAAAATGAAAGCAATATAAGAGACCTATGAGATCATATAAACCATGCCAATCTACACATAATGGGGATTCCAGAAGGGGAAGAAAGAGAAAAGGGGATTGAAAATGTATTTGAAAAAATTATGTCTGAAAAATTCCCAAACCTAAAGAAGGAAACACATATCCAGGTACAGGAAGCACAGAGGGTCCCAAACAAGATAAACCAAAACAGACCTATGCCAAGACATATTACAATAAAAACAGCAAAAGTTAAAGAGAGAATTCTAAAGGCAGCAAGAGAAAAACAAAGAGTTCATTACAAGGAAACCCCCATAAGGCTATCCAGGTAATTTCTCTACAGAAATGCTGCACGCCAGAAGGGAATGGCAAGATATATTCAAAGTCCTGAAAGGGAAAAATATGCAACCTAGGATACTCTACCTAGCAAGATTATCATTTAGAATAGAAAGAGAGATAAAGAATTTCTCAGACACGCAAAAGCTAAAATACTAAATCTATCCTAAAGGAAATATTGAAAGGTCTTCTCTAAATAGAAAAGAAGTAAGAATCTATAGGAAATTTTAAAAAATCACAGTTGGAAAGTAAATTACTTAAATTTAAAGCCAGGACACAGACTAAAGAAAAAAATCCAAAAATTTCTGTGAAAATGATGGTAACCACAATGAACAGCAAAAGGATGAACAAGATGTAAAACAGGACATCAAAATCATAAAATGTGTGGGAGGAGAGTAAAAAAGTGTAGATTCTTTTTCTTTCCTAGAATAAATGTGTTTCAGCCTATATAACTACCAGTCTAAGGCAAGTAAATATAGGAAGGGGTTAACATTCTTGAAAAATAGGGTAACCACAAATCAAAAACATACAGTAGATTCACAAAAAACAAAAAGAAGAGAACATAAGTATAATACCAAAGAAAATCATGAAACCACAAAAGGAAAAATAAGGGACAAAGACGAAATATAAAATCAACAGGAAAACAAGGTTTAAAATGGCAATAAATACGTATCTATCAGTAATTACCTTAACTGTCAATGGACTAAATCCACCAATCAAAAGACACAGAATGGCAGATTGGAAAAAAAAACAAGAGCCTACAATATGCTGCCTACAAGAGACCCACTTTAGGGCAAAGGACACATAGAGATTGAAAGTGAGGGGATGGAAAAAGATATTTCATACAAAAGGAAATGACAAGAAAGTGAGGTTGCAATACTCATATCAGACAAAATAGACTTTAAGACAAAAACCATAAAGAAAGATAAAGAAGGATACTATATAATGAAAAAAGGATCAATACAAGAGGATTTTACGTCAACATATGTGTACCTAATATAGGAACACCCATGTATGTAAAACAAATACTAACAGAAATACAGGGAGAGGGACTTCCCTGATGGTGCAGTGGTTAAGAATCCACCTGCCAATGCAGGGGACATAGGTTTGGTTTGAGCCCTGCTCCAGGAAGATCCCACATGCTGTGGAGCAACTAAGCCCATGCACCACAACTACTGAGCCTGCACTCTAGAACCTGAGAGCCATGACTACTGAGCCCATGCACCACAACTACTGAAGCCTGCGTGCCTACAGTCCATGCTCCGCAACAAAGAGTAGCCCCTGTTCCTACTCACTGCAACTAGAGAAAGCTCGTGTGCAGCAATGAAGACACAAAGCAGCTAATAATAAATAAATTTATAAAAAAGAAAAAGAAATAAGGGCAGAAATTGACAAGACTACAATAACAATAGATTTTAACACCCCGCTCACATCAATGGACAGATCTTCCAGACAGAGAATCAATAAGACAACAGAGATACTAAATGATACAACAGAACAGTTAGACTTAATTGATATTTTCAGTACGTTACATCCAAAAAAACCAGAATACACATTCTTTTCAAGTGCACATGGAACATTCTCTAGAACTGACCACATACTAGGGCATAAAACAAGCCTCAACAAATTTAAGAGTATAGAAATTATCTCAGGAATCTTTTCTGACCACAATGGCAAGAAACTAGAAATTAACCACAGAAAAATAAATGAGAAAAAAATGATTACATGGAGACTAAACAACATGGTACTAAAAATCCAACGGGTCAATGAGGAAATCAAAGAGGAGATTTAAAAATACCTTGAGACAAATGACAGTGAAAACACAACCATACAAAATCTACAGAATGCAACAAAAGCAGTTCTTAGAAGTTCATAGCAATACAGGCTTTCCTCAAAAAACAAGAAAAATCTCAAACAACCTAACCTACCACAAAGAATTAGAAAAAGAAGAACAAACAAAACCTAAAATCAGCAGAAGGAATGAAATAATAAAGATCAGAGAGGAAATAAAAAAAGACATTTAAAAAAATAGAAAAAATCAATAAAACTAAGAGCTGGTTCTCTGAAAGGATAAACATTGACAAACCTCTCACCAAGCTCTTCAAGGAGGAAGAGAGAACTTATTTCATTAAACAAAATAAGAAATGAAAAAGGAAACATAACAACTGACACCATAGAAATACAAAAAACCGTAAGGGAATACTATGAACAATTATAAAAGAAAAGCCAAAACCCACATGATCTTCTGAATAGATGCAGAAAAGGCATTTGACAAATTCAACATCCATTCATGATAAAAACTCTTACCAAAATGGGTATAGAGGGAACATACCTCAAGATAATAAAAGCTATGACAAATCCACAACCAATATAATACTCAACAGTGAAAAGCTGAAAGCATTCCTGCTAAAATCTAGAACAAGACAAAGATGCCCACTCTCACCTCTTCTATTCAACACAGTATTGGAAGTCCTAGCCGCAGCATTCAGATAAGAAAAAGAGATAAAAGATACCCAGATTAGGGCTTCCCTGGTGGCACAGTGGTTAAGAATCCGCCTGCCAATGCAGGGGACATGGGTTCAAGCCCTGGTCCGGGAAGATCCCACGTGCTGCAGAGCAGCTAATCCTGTGCGCCACAACTACTGAGCCTGCACTCTAGAGCCCGCCAGCCACGACTACTGAGCCTGCATGCTACAAACACCGAAGCCTGCGCGCCTAGAGCCTGTGCTCCACAACAAGAGAAGCCCCCACAATGAGAAGCCCGCGCACAACGAAGCCCCCGCTCGCCGCAACTAGAGAAAGCCCGCGTGCAGCAACGAAGACCCAGTGCAGCCAAAAATAAAAATAAATAAAATTAAAAGAAAAAAGATATCCAGATTGGTAGGGAAGAGGTAAAATTGTCATTATATGCAGATGATATGATACTACATATAGAAAACCCTAAACAGTCCACACATAAACTACTAGAATAGATAAACGAATTCGGCAAGATAGCGGGATACAACGTACAGAAATCGGTTGCATTTCTTTACACCAACAATGAAATATGAGAAAGGGAATGTAAAAAAAAATCTTTTAAAATTGCAACCCAAAACATAAATTACTTTGGAATAAACCTCACCAAGCAGATGAAAGACTTACAAGCTGCAAACTATAAACACTGATAAAGGAAACTGAGATGATTCAAAGAAATGGAAAGATATCCCATGCTTTTGGATTGGAAGAATTAATGTTGTTAAAATGGTCATACTACCCAAAGCAATCTACAGATTTAATGTGATCCCTATCAAATTACCCATGACATTTTTCACAGAACTAGAAAAAATAATCCTAAAATTCATGTGGAAACATAAAAGACCCAGAATTGCCAAAGCAATCCTGAAGAAAAAGAACAAAGCAAAAGGCATAACCCTCCCAGAGTTCAGACAATATTAGAAAGCTAGAGTAATCAAAACAGTGTGGTACTGGCACTAAAACAGACATATGGATGAATGGAATGGAAGAGAGCCCAGAAATAAACCCACACACCTATGGTCAATTCATCTTTGTCAGAGGAGGCAAGAATATACAATGGGAAAAAGACATTCTCTTCAACAAGTGGTGTTGGGAAATCTGGACAGCTGCATGTAAATCAATGAAGTTAGAACACACCCATCACACACAAAAATAAACTCAAAATGGTTTAAAGATTTAAACATAAGACATGACACCATAAAACTCTTAGAAAAGAACACAGGCAAAACAATATCTGACATAAATTGTACCAATGTTTTCTTAGGTCAGTGTCCTATGGCAATAGAAATAAAAACAAAAATAAACAAATGGGATCTAATCAAACCTACATCCTTTTACACAGCAAAGGAAACCATAAACAAAATGGAAAGACAACCTACAGAATGGGAGAAAATATTTGCAAATGATGTGACCAACAAGGGCTTGATTTCCAAATTATACAAACAGCTCATACAATACAAAGAAACAAACAACCCAACAGAAAAATGGGCAGAAGACCTAGACATTTCTCCAAAGAAGAAATACAGATGGCTAATAGGCACATGAAAAGATGCTTAACATCGCTAATTATTAGAGAAATGCAAATCAAAACTACAATGAGGTACCACCTCACACCAGTCAGAATGGCCATCATTAAAACGTCTACAAAACAAATGCTGGAGAGGGTGTGGAGAAAAGGGAACCCTCCTACACTGTTGGTGGGAATGTAAGTTGGTGCAGCCACTATGGAGAACAGTACAGAGGTTCCTCAGAAAACTAAAAATAGAATTACCATATGATCCAGCAGTCCCACTACTGGGCATATATCTGGACAAAACTATTATTCAAAAAGATACATGCACCCCTATGTTCACAGCAGCAGTATTCACAATAGCCAAGACATGGAAACAACCTAAATGTCCATCAACAGATGAATGGATAAAGATGTGGTACATACATACACTGAAATACTACTCAGCCATAAAAAAGAATGAAATAATGCCATTTGCAGCAACATGGATGCAAGCAGAAATTATCATACTAAGTAACTCAGAAAGAAAAAGACAAATACCATATGATATCACTTATATGTGGAATCTAAAATATGACACAAATGAAACAATCACAGACATCGAGAACAGACTGAGGGTTGCCAAGGGGGAGGCAGTTGCGGGAGGGATGGAGTGGGAGGTTGGGGTTAGAAGATGTAAGCTTTTACATATAGAATGGATAAACAACAAAGTCTTACTGTATAGCACAGAGAACTATATTCAATATTCTATGATAAACCATAATGGAAAAGAAGATAAAAAAAGAATGTATATATATATGTATAACTAATCACTCTGCTGTACAGCAGTAATTAACACAACACTGTAAATCAATGTCAATAAAAAATGTCAATTTTTATGTCAATAAAAATAATAATAAATAAAATGTATAAAATATGGTGATGGCTTGAAAGAACAAAAAAATGTCTGGTATTTCTACCCTCAGTGAATTTTTTTCCCTTTCTAAGGTAAAAAACTGGAAGTCCTCAACCCTCAGCACCTACCTACCATGGCATCCGACCTAGAAGCAATCAAAATTTAGTTAGTATATATTTGTTCAAATGTTTCCTTATACAGACATGTCTGTGATTATCTATACATATTCATTTTCTTATAACATCACTTGTTAATGGATAATATTACATGATGTAAATATGCCATATCTTATTTACTGTGCCCTTGCTTATTTTCAGTTATATGAATCTTAATTTCTCACTATGATGCTACAGAGGTCTCTAATTATTTTCTTAAAATATATTCCTAAAAGTTTTTCTCTCCATTGAGACTAGGATTTCCCAAACTTACTTAACATCAGAAAACAGTTTAAATTACACTATTTTGACCCAGTCAGAATAGGACCTAATGAAAAAATAATTCAGGCTGGGAGTAAAGTGTTGACTGGTAGTCAAAGAAATACTAATAAAGGTTCTTCACATAGAAAATGGAAGGAAATGGAAATAAAAGGAAAATGGAAGCATCAAAACACAGGAAGAAATTAAGAGCCCCCAAACTAACTATAAACTGAATAAGGTAAGTTCCCCATAGTGTGTTTAGTTCCAAGATATTATTATATCTACTAATAATAGGGGACTTACCTTATTCAGAAAGTGGCAAGAATACCAATTATTTAGAAGGAAGATTACAGAAAGAAGAAAGAAGAGCATTACATAAGAAGCAATGGTACATATCCTAGAGTGGCCACTAAAAGAATAATAAAAATAATGTATAATTAACAAGATAACTAGGAAAAAACCTGATTTATCCAAAAGAAAGCAAAAAAGGAGAAATAAAGGAAGAAAGAACAGATGGGATAAGTAGAAAATAAATTGCAGCATGGTATACTTAAACACAAATATATTAATAATACATTAAATGAAAATGTACTAAACACTTATTTAAAAAGACCAAGATTATCAGACTGGATTTTTAAAAACCAGCCAACCTTTTTTGGGGGGAGGCACAAGGGATCATGAGAGGCATAGGGGATTGGGAGGCACGCTGGGCTGAGTGCCTGGCTGTGAGCACAGGGGAGAAAAAAAAAAAGACTATATACTGTATATAAGAAGCATATTTTAAATATAATCTTTAGAGCACCACAAGAGACTGTGATTCAGGAGGTCTGGGGTGGCATTCCAGAAAGAGCATTTGGGCTGATGGGCTTTGTCTGTTCTACACATCATATCCTCTGCCTTCTCCTTCTTCCATTACCAATTCAGTGGCAGGAAAGAAGAGGTTGCCTGCTGGCTCTTGCTGCCCTGGTCTCTCAAATTCATTCCTTTGTTGATTCATATATTAATTTGGCAAATATTTACTGAATGCCTACCACCCATTTTGTTCTAAGAGTTGGGAATACAAAGGTGAACAGAATATAGCCCCTCCCTTTGTGGAGTTAATATTCTAACAGAGGAGAAAGACACTAAACATAAAGTCATACACATATATACACTAATATGTATAAAACAGATAACTAATGAGAACCTGCTGTATAGCACAGGGACCTCTACTCAGTGCTCTGTGGCTACCTAAATGGGAAGGAAATCCAAAAAAGAGGGGATATATGTATACGTATAGCTGATTCACTTCACTGTATAGGAGAAACTAACACAACATTGTAAAGCAACTATACCCCAATTAAAAAAAAAACAAAAAAACCCATATGGTCATACAGTGTCATGTACTATTAAATACTCTGACAAAAAACAAGGTAAGGTAACTGAAAGTTACAGGAGCATTTGTGTAAGGTAAAGTTAAGTAAGATAAAGTAATGTAGGGCTTCCCTGGTGGCGCAGTGGTTAAGAATCCGCCTGCCAATGCAGGGGACACGGGTTCGAGCCCTGGTTCGGGAAGATCCCACATGCCGTGGAGCAACTCAGCCCGTGTGCCACAACTACTCAGCCTGCGCTCTAGAGCCCGCACGCCACAACTACCGAGCCCGCATGCTACAACTACTGAAGCCCGCGCGCCTAGAGCCCGTGCTCCGCAACAAGAGAAGCCACCGCAATGAGAAGCCCGCGCACCGCAACGAAGAGTAGCCCCCGCTCGCCACAACTAGAGAAAGTCCGCACGCAGCAACGAAGACCCAACACAGCCAAAAATAAATAAATAAAAAATTTATTTTTTTTAAAAAAGTAATGTAAACCTGAACAAAGAGGTGATTTTTGAACAAAAATCTATCAATACATAAAGTGGGAGAGCCAGCCATGTCATCATCTAGGGGAGAATTACAGAAGAGGGAGGAGCAAATGCAAAGGTTCAGAAATAGAAAGTAGCTTGGAACATTTGAGGAACAGCAAGTTGACCAGTGTGACTGGAACACAGAGCAGTAAAGACTTGTAGAAAATGAGGTCTGGGTAGCCAGGAGGTGGATCATGTAGGATCCTATAGGGCCAGGTAAGGAAACTGTGATGTGTATACATCACTTTTCCTTCCTCGGCTTTTTCCTCATTTGTAAAACAAGTGTCTTAGACAAGATCACCCATAATTTTCTTCCTGGCTTTATCATTTTATGAACCTACATCTTTGCTGTCTAATATACTAGCTACTAGCCACATGTGGTTATTTAAATCTAAATCAATTAACATTTAAAAATTCAGTTCTTCAGTCACACTAGCACATACAAGTGCTCCACAGCCACATGTGGCTAGTTGCTACTGTATTGGGCAGTGCAAACATAGAGCACTTTTATCATCAATCATCACAGTGCTTCTCTAGGTGATTTCTGCTTCTGAGTCATCTTCTTAAGATGTAAGAAAATAAAAAGATGTAGCAGTTTGTATGGTCTTATTTTTTATGTTTAACCTACAAAATGTATTTAACCTCAAAGTATGAGGAAGAAAATTTTTTTCTAAATGAATACTCCAGCCCTTCTCCACTGATTTAAAATAACATCATTACGTTATTATGTAATAAACAAACTAGTAGACATTAAATTCCATGAAGACAGTATTTTTTTCACCACAGTATTGCCAGCACTTAATATACAGTAAGTCTTTAATAACTATATGTTCAGTGAATGAATATTTTCTATTCTTATTTACATTTGCATTTGTTTCTGGACATTACATGCTGATTTTTTCACTTATTTCTTCTGGCTCCCATTCTACACTATTTACTATTTTTGTTATTTACTATTTATGATTTGTTATTACAGATGTATATAGCCATTTTTTAATGTAGATTCAATACTCCCTCCTATTATTCTCCTTTTTCAAAAAATTCCCTATTTTTCCATATTAACTCCTCTAATCTTTACTGCATGATCTAGAATAGTCTAGCTGTAACCAGCTACTAACTCAGGATACCCCTAGAACAGGACCTCATTACCCCCATGGAATCCTACTCTTCAGTGCCCGCAGAATGCCTGAAAAACACTCCTGCCCTACCTGACCCACACTTTAATACTCAAGACCCAACAAATCCCACTCCTCAAAATCACCTTGAGCAAGCGACCCTGTCATGTATCAATACTACAACTAAGACTTCCCCAAGTAGTCCTTGTCTACTTTTCAAACTCAGGTCTGTAGAAAAGCTCTAAACTGTTGGTCACATCTGAACACCCACCTTGACCTCAGTGAATCACTTCACTTCCCTACAGGGAAGACTTTCAGATTCCACCAAGGAGTGTATTTTTGCCTCTTGAGACCTCCCAACAGAACACCTAACCCACAGGAAGTGCTAAACTGTTTCTTGAATGAAGATGAAAATTCTGGCTGAGGAAAAAAAACGGAAGCTCAGTGGGCTTTGGGGGACCTCCTTTTACTAGACTGCAGAACATGAGGACCAGGTCACTGAATGAATGGAATTTTAGAATGGGAAATTTCAGAAGAAAAGCAAAATGTTCATATAAAATCTGAAAAACAAGGCATTTCAGAGAAGAGAGAAGAAAAGCTTCCTTACCTCGGACATGGCTTTAAGAATTTAGGACAGCCCTTCTGCCCTCCTCCTTCCGGCTTCTCTTTGGGAGAAGGGCAGTGTCCAGAGAAAACAGAGCTGGAGAGGGAGAAAGAAAACGTGAAATGCTGGGCCTGCCCTCAGCTCCCAGCATCACCAGCCTAGATACTCTCCTTTCCTTCTCTGTGCCCTTCTCCCCAACCACAGAAGTAGATACGACGTGTCACTGCATTGGTCATTCCTATCTAAATTTATAATTCTTTCACCTATGTGCTTTATTTTTTGAAGTATAGTTGATTTATAGTGTTATATTAGCTTCAGGTGTTCAACATAGTGATTCAATATTTTTATAGATTATACTCCACTTAAATCTCCCACGTGCTTTGGATCTCAATATGCAACATAAACTTTCTGTGCGTAAGATACCTCGTTTATATTTATAAGAAGTAACAGTATTTATCCTTCAGAATGGCACTGCCAAATAAGGATAATTTCCCCCTTCACACATGAAGGCTATTCATCAGTGAAATCATCCAATGCCTCATGGTAATTAAGTAATTGAGCCCACCTGGAATCCAGGTCTGACTCATTAGTCTTTTCACCAGATGATGACGTTGAAAGGAAATGTGTCCCCACCCTTTCTACAAAGATGAGAGAGAAAACTACAAAGTGAATGCCTCAGAGAAAGCATCTTTACACAGAGTAGGCATCAGAGGGATCATGTGGTCTGGAGGACACTGGACCAAAAAGGACATCCTGCTTCTGGTCCTGGCTTATAACAAAATGCACCTGAAAACCAATCTCTCAACTTTTCTAAGAAATTTCCTCAGAAGGGGCTGGGGAGAGGGATATGCAGAAACAGTCACTGCAACACCTTAATCATTAATTATTTTCCACTAAACTTCACTGCCTTGGAGAGTTAAGAAATTATCTCAGAAGCAGCATAACTTAGTGGTAAGAACAACTAGGTCTGTGGATCAGAATGCTCAAACATCTGATCCACCACTCAACTGGCTCTGCAGCCTCTATTCCAAACCTCAATTTCCTCATCAGCAGAGTGGTACCTACTCTCTATCAACGGTTGGGAGGGTCATGAGATGATCCACATCAAGCATTTAGCACAGTACCTGGACATCCTCTGTGTGCAATAAATATCATTCAATCATTTATGTTCATAAGTAGCACACAGTAGGTCTCCCCGTCCTTTTTTCTCTTCGATTCCTCACCAGGAGAGGGACGGAAAGACCTTCTATGCCAGAGAGGACTAAGGTCCAGCAGCTCGGTCTTCTGCTCTCCAGGCCCAAGGCTTATCTCCTCCTCTCCAGCTCTCTTCCCCTCTCCCTCTCTCCTCTCCGTAAACTCCATCTCTTCCGCTTCATCTCAATCTCGGTCTTCCCGCTACAACAGTCTCCGAAATCCTGGAGCACACTGGCCTCCCAAAGCATCCACACAGCCTCCCAGCCACCACACAAACCACACAATCCCCCATGCTGGCAGCTCCCCTGGCAGACTGTGGACATGCTCCCGAGCTGTAGCTTGCCCACCCCTCGCAGTGAGTCACACAGTCACTGACATGATGACACATGGTGCCATATACTGTCACACACTCCTAGGGTCACACAATCTCAAGCAGTCTCACGTGAACACTGTTTGCACGTTCACTGTTACAGAAATTGTCACACACATTCTCAAATTCTGTTCACACACCGTCCCACAGAGCCCCATACACAAGGTCACACACACAGCGACACTGTAACACACGGTCCCATACACGGTCACACTGTTCACACACAGTGACACGGTTTCACTGTCACATTCTCAGACACTGTCACACATTTTCCCTCGGTCCCACACAGCCTCACACACTGTCACACGGTTTCACTCTGTTCAAACACGGTCACACACACCGGACCCAGGCTCCCACCGTCACAGGCCCCCTCACACGCCCGCTCCCGCCCGGCAGGCCTGCCCAGGCGCGCGCACCCACCCCGGGCTCCTCACCGCCTTCTCCCCGAGAGTCGGCACTTCGTTCCGCCCCGTTCGCGGAGGCAGGGAGCCAAGCGCTCTGTGGCCGGGGCGTGGACTCGATCTCGGGCCCGACGGGCGGATTCACAAAGGGGCCAAAGCGCTCTGGCCGGCTGTCGGCGCCAGCCGCAGTGGCTGCTGGGAAATGGAGTCCGGGGCCAGGCGCGCCGCGGAGCGGAGCATCCTGGGACTGCTAGCCGCGGGGTCCGGGCCGACAGCTGCTTCCTGCCTCGTCCTTTCGCGTCGTCTCTGCCACTCTCCTTAACCCCCCCGGAACTTGCGACCCAGAACTCGCACCCGCCCAGCCCTCTCAGACCGTGCGACCCACCGGCCCCGCCACCGAATCCAGCCCGGACCTGGATCGGCCGGCTCGAACTGCGCAGGTGCAACTTGCGCGTCGCGGAGGCGTCCAGACTCGGTGCACGCGTCGGCCTCGAGTAGCGGACGCGGCTGTGACGCGCATGCGCGGTGGTGGGGCCCGCGCCCGGGCGCAGCAGGTGGGGCTCCTGGCCCGGTGCTGGAAAAACGCTGCTGGCGAGGCTGGGTGTGAGGGCTGGGGCCCGCCGGAGGCGGGGGGATCCCGGGAGGATGCGGACGTAGTTAAGAGATAAGGTGCTCGGGATTTCTTTCTTTGTTCTCTTTTTCTGTCTTCTGTCCTCCCTATCCTTTCATTCGCCACTTACTGAGCGCCTGCTGTGTGCCAAGCACTGTTGTAGTTGCTGGGGACGCAACTGTGAACGTGCGAAAATCCCCACCCGCGGAGCTGACATTCTATTATGGGAGAAATTTAATAGGAAAAAAAAAGTACTAATATATACTGTGAACTGATACGCGTTATAAAGAAAAGCAAAACAGAGTATAAACATCATTCTTTCAGTTCTTAGTTCTTTGTTACACCCTCTGGTTCCTATTCAACCTGTGTCTGAAAATACTTCATAAACTCCTATCTCTAGTCCTAACCGACATTCATGCCTCACCTCTTTAGAAATTGGTTATAAGATGCAGAGCTTCAATGTAACTTGTCTCACCAAAGTAACCAATGACAAAAAGCATTAAATAAGCTGGTAATTTTTATATTGAGGATATGTAAAAATGCAAATGTTATATTCACAAAGCTATTGAAACATTGTACATGGTAATAAAATGTTGACTATAAACAACGTGGCTAAAAACAGAGACGTAAATAAGTACATCTGTTTGAAACTATACAACAAAAATAATCATATGATGATGAAGGAACCTGTAGAAATATTTCTTAGGTTAAGTTTTGTTTTGAGGAGGAACAGAGCTGTTACAATTACACTAAGATTGCAAAATTGGAAAACTGTTCCTATGTATAAAAAAGTAAAAGGAACACAATCCACAAAAACTAGATGGTTTTGTGTTTTAGTGTTGAAATTATGACTGATACCTTACCTCTTGCTTTCTGAAACCGTGCAAACATTATGCAAGTTAAGACATATCAGTAAACGTCCAGGTTTTTGCAGCCTTTTCCACATTTCACAAATGTATGAAGAAATTGGGCATCTTTAGCCTGAAGATAGGTGATAACTTTTTTCGTTTTCAACCATTACCTTTTAAGCTCCTTCTGTTGACAGAACCCTCTACAAAGCTTGTATCAAAATCTACTGTGACTTGCATAAAAAACACATTTATCATTTTCAAGTCGATAATCAGCAAGCAGATGTCTGCCTAGCATATCTAAATTTAATGTAATAATCTAAGTACATAATTTTGAGTATTAGAGATAGAATATGGAATCCGAGACAGAAGGAACCATTTATTTTTCCCTCACTGTCACAATGAAGATACATTTATTTTCTCATGGGTTAGTACTGGAGCAAATTTAAGTCTGTACTTTAAGGTTTGTAAGAGGTGTGAGGTCAAAGTTCTCTCTTTTTTCTTACGTGGCGATGGATGTCTAATGGCTCCAGCGTTATTTGTTGAAAATGCTGTTCCTCCATTAAATTGCTTTTGCAGCTTTATCAAAAATTCAGTTCTGACAAGGACTTGTACCCAGAATATGTAAAGAATACTTAACAAGTAACTAATAAAAATACAATTAACACAATTTAAAAATGGGCAAAGGATTTGAATAGACATTTCTCCAAAGAAGATAAACAAAAGGTCCAAAGGCGCATAAAAAGATGCTCAGCATCATCAGTCCTTGGGGAAATGCAAATCAAAACCAAAATAACTTACCACTTCACACCCATTAAGATGGCTAGAATCAAAAAGTCAGATAACAAGTGTTGGTGAGGATGTGGAGAAATGGAACCCCTCATACATTGTTAATGGGAATTTAAAATGAAGCAGCTGCCTTGGAAAAACATTCCAGAAGTTCCTTAAAAAGATATAGAGTTACTATATGAACCAGCAATTTCAGTCCTAGGTGTATACCTAAGAAAAATGAAAACATACATGCATGCAAAAAATAGTAAACAAATTGTTCATAGCAGCACTATTCATAATAGCCAGAGTGGAAACAACCCAAATGCCCATATTATTCAGCCATCGAAAGTAATAAAAGTAATGAAGTACTGATACACACACTACATGGATGAATCTTGAACATCACACTATGTGAAAGAAGCCAGTCACAAAAGACTACATACTGTATGAGTCTATTTATCTGAGATATCCAGAATAGGCAAATTTCAGAAAGTAAATTAGTGGTTGCTTTAGGCTGATGGGAGGAGATGAAGAATGAGCACTAGTAGATAGAGGGTTTCTTTTTTGTGGTGAGGAAAATGTTTTAAATTTAATTGTGATAGTTACATAACCCTGTGAATATACTGAAATACCATTGAATTGTATACTTTGAATAGGTGAACTTCATGGTATGTGAATTATATTTTCAATAAAATTGTTAAAATAAGTTCAGCATACAGTGAGGGTTTACTTCTGGTTTCTCTATTCTATTCCATTGACCTATGTGTGTATTGATTACTGTAGCAATACAGTTAAGCACTGATATTGGGTTGAGTTCTCCCACTATTCTTTGTCAAGATTGTTTAGCTATTTTAGAGCCTGTGCCTTTCCATGTAAGTTTTAGGAAAAGTTTATCTTATGTCTACAAAAAAAACCCTTTCTTTTATTTCTTTCTTTCTGCTTGGTTTGGGTTTATTTTTGCCCTTCTAGTTTCTTTTTTTTTTTTTTTGCGGTACGCGGGCCTCTCACCGCTGTGGCCTCTCCCGTTGCGGAGCACAGGCTCCGGACGCGCAGGCTCAGCGGCCATGGCTCACGGGCTCCGCGGCATGTGGGATCCTCCCGGACCGGGGCACGAACCCGCGTCCCCTGCATCGGCAGGCGGACTCTCAACCACTGCGCCACCAGGGAAGCCCCCTTCTAGTTTCTTGATGTAGGAACTTAGAATATTAATTAAGACCTTTACTTATTTCTAATGTTAAGCATTTAGTGCTCTAAATTTCCCTCTTAACCCTGCTTTAAATACATCTTACATGTTTTGTTAGGTTGTTGAAAAGAAAACCTACACTCCTGTGTGTCTCCTTTCTTCTCACAAAGAACACTTCACTACACTTCTGACAACAGATGTGTGAGGGTGCCCCCCACACGCACACACCAAGCAATTCTGCAACACCAGCTGGGTGTCCTAGAAACTTAACTCAATTCCGACACTATCTACCTGGAGATAGCATCAAACCCCAGAGATTAAGGGTTCAGTCCCATGAGACTGCCAATCACAAACCCGTTATCACCTGTGTTTCTGACCAATCAGCTATAAACTGGAGGTTCCATGACTCTCCTCCTCAAGTTTGATTAATTTCCTACAGTGGCTCACAGAACTCAGGAAAACAGTTTACTTATCGTTTACCCATTTATTATAAAAGGGTACGATAAAGGGTACAGATGAACATCCAGCTGGAAGAGGCTCATTGGGTAGGTGGTAAGGGCCAGCTTCCTGGTTCATAGACGGCCATCTTCTCACAGTAACCTCACATGATGCAAGGGGTGGGGGAGCTTTAGGGGCCTCCTTTTTAAGGGCACTAATCGCATTCATGAGGGTTCCACCCTCGTTACCTAATCACCTCCCAAAGGCCCCACCTCCAAATACATTGAGGACAAATAACATTGAGGACTGGCTTTCAACTTATGAATTTGGGCAGCGGGGGGGGGGGCATTCAATTTATAGGACTGAGCAAATAAAATCTACTCACTAGGAAAAAAAAAACACTAGAAGGTAGACTCAGTAGGCTTTGGCATCTGATTGGATGAAGGGAGGGTAATGAGAGGTAAGAGTCAAGGATACCATCCTAGGTTTCTAGTATAAGTGGACAGAGGTGCCAGGTGGTTTAGTTGCACAATTCCATAAGTCTGGTTTAAACACAAACACAGTCCTCTGAAGTAAGGTCATATAATCACAGAATGAATAGACTTATATGTAAAGATAACAACAGAAGCTATGAAGACAATAGCCAAAGATGAAAAGAGATCTAGGTAAAATACTTGACAATTTGAGGGAAATTAAAGACCTTCTCAAATAATTAGAGGACTCAAATTTGTATTACCTATAAAACTTTCTTTACAAATAAATATATATTTAAAATATTAAAATACTGAAACTATGTTTGAATTTTCTACCAGCGAAAGAGATGCAATCTGAGAACCATATATAGTGTTGTCAGTAATAACAGCAAAACATAGGGTTAATTCTGAATAACTGCTATTAATGAAAAAGAAAAACACAACAAAAGTATACAAACCAAAAACCCCACAGAGTTTCGTTTCCTTCTTTATAGAGGTTGTATGTCAGAAAAGTTATGGGAGGTGTCCATGGTCATGGTCATACAGGGAGGGAGTAGATAAGATAGGGTTAGAATCCACTCTGTTGTTTCTTCCATTCCTTGTTCCAGGAACATTCCCTGCAAGACATGGCCTCCCCACAGCTGATTTCATTCATGTGATAATAGCTGGTCCCATCATGGAGAGAAAGAATATAGCAAAACCATGAATGTAGCTGAGGGTTTATAGAAGAGGAGAGCTAGAGTTACTATGCATGTATTTTGGAACAAGAGAGTGTACAGGGTGATCTCTTGGGAAGTGGTTGACAAGGCAGCTGTGGATCTGATTGGAGAGGCATCAAGACATTCATGTACTCTTGTGTGAACAAAAAAGGAACAAAGAGTATGGCTCATCATCCAGTTATACAAGGGTTAAGTCTCAACCCATTGCAGTCACCCACCAACAGTGCACCCCAAGGAGAAATGAGGATGAAAAACCAGTATGAGACACTCAGTGCTCTGGCAAAACAGGCCCTTAAGACAGTTAAGATGCGTATCTCAGGAAGCATTTCAACGACCCCAGACTCTTGCATCTTCCCATACATAGAAAAGCACTGAAATCATTTACGTGAGATATCTGTTCTTGTGATTAGCAGTAATCTTTTTTTGTGTGTGTGGTACGCGGGCCTCTCACTGCTGTGGCCTCTCCCGTTGCGGAGCACAGGCTCCGGACGCGCAGGCCCAGCGGCCATGGCTCACGGGCCCAGCCGCTCCGCGGCATGCGGGATCCTCCCGGACCGGGGCACGAACCCGTATCCCCTGCATCGGCAGGCGGACTCTCAACCACTGCGCCACCAGGGAAGTCCTAGCAGTAATCTTTTACCAGGATGTATGCTTGACTGCATGTATATCCTAGCCCCTCAAAATCATACATATACCGGGGCTCCTCCTCTACACCTCTTGGGAGCTCTGAGTTCACTCAGAGCTACTGAGTGTCTCTCGGGCTATCCAGTTAAGACTGAATAAAACTTAAACTCACAACTCTCATGTTGTACATTTTTAGGTCAACACTTGAAAGAAACTGTGGTAGTCAGCCTCCCAAATGGCCCTCAATGATACTTGCCTCCTAGTATTGATACCCTTGTGTAGTCTCTGCCCATACTGACTCAGTCAGAACTGGTCTACGTGACCAACAATGTATGGTGGTGTGTGACTTCCGATGAAACAAAAATTCACGTTTTATGGCAAGCCAAGAAAAATTTAAAAACAAAATTTTTCTTTGCCCATTTGGGTTTCCTCCCTCCCCTTTATTGTGAATTATGCATCTGCATTAACCAGACCTCCTTAGGAGATAACCTTCCTTCTTATCTCATAAAGGGTCACAACTCCTTAGGAGAGAGCCTTCCTTCTCAATCTTATAAGGGGCATGATGACCCATGACTGATGACTTGCTTTGTACGTGTAGATCTGGATTGTGTAAGCAGTCAATGTCATCTGATATAATGACACGTATAATACATATAACCTTTTGTCTCAAAAAATTACATAACTGTGCTTTAACCTCTAACGGGTGGAACAGTCCTCAGAGCTTTCTGAAAGAGCGTCTGTCTCCCCAGTTATAATCCTCAGGTTGGCTTGAATAAAATTTTCCATTTCTTTCTTAGATCAACTGTTAATTTTTTCATCAACACTTGGTCATAAAAGTCATTGCCGCTCCTGGATCACTCATTCTAGGGGTGATCTAGCCACCATGTCATAAAGACACTTAGCGCTATGGAGAGACCCACATAGAGTAGAACTGGGGCCTTTTTTTGACAAGGGATTGAACCTGCATCCTTGGCAATGAAAGTGTGGAGTCCTAACCACTGGACTGCCAGGCAATTCCCAGAACTAGGGCCTTTTGCCCAAAGCCAGTACCAACTTACCAGCCACATGAGTGAGACACCTGGAAGCAGATATTCTGGTCCCAGTTCAGCCTTTAGTTGACTGAAGCCCTAAATGACATCTTGACTACAGCCAGCTAAGCTGCTCCCAAATTCCTGACTCACAGACACTGTGGGAGATTATAAATGTTGACCGTTGTGTAAGCCATTAAGTCCTGGGGTAATTTGCTATACAACAATAGGTAACTAATACAGAAATCAAATAAATTAAAACTATGAAAGCCCACATCAGAGAATAAAAAATAAATCCAAATGACCCGAAATATAACAGGAGTATTAAAATTAAGAAAAAGAGATGAAGAAGAACTATAAGAAAAATTTTAGTCATCCTTTTAAAATAACCATGTAATATTTACAATTAATCATTGATAATTAGTCATGAAGAAAACTTTAATAAATCTTCAAAGTACAGATTTTACAGATAGCATTTGATTCATCACACTTTACAGCATAACAAATTCCAAACAGATGGAAATAAATGCATTGTAAATATTCCCATAAAGTTCTACAGAAAAATAAAGATGGACATTTATAATTTAGGAGTAGGAAAACAACTTTTGAGCAAAATAAAAGGTAGAAAGGGAAAAACTGATATGCCTCAGTATGTAACAGAATACAAAATAGCTACCTGATAAAAATATTTCTCAATTTAAGATTTCAGTCCAGACATCTCCCCTGAAGTCATGGTCAGTATCTCTACTTATATACCTAACAGACATTTCAAACTATCACATTCCAAACCAAACGCCCAATCTTACCTCCACAGAGGTTAAGACTCTGGTCTGTTATACCGGCCGGCCACAAACAACCTGTCCCCACTTGGGTGCCTGGGGCTCCTCACCTTCAGCCTTGTTATGGCTTTGTGGTTCCATTCAAATTTGTTCCCAGTTGGGTCATCCAGCTGCCTGACACTCACAGCCTCAGGAATCCCAGTTGACCTACCCTACAGCCCTGACCGGAAACCTATCCTTTGTGGTTATTTCTTGGAATAACCAGCACAAGCCTGGATGGCCCAGTGACTTTCTCTTCTGGGCACTCTCACACTCTGTCTCCCTCAGGTCCCAGCCCAGAGTCCAGGGCTCCAGTCTCTTTGGTTCTGTTTCCAAGAGGCCTCATGGCTTTTGTGACATCATGAAGCAAATGTCTTCTGTCTCTGAAGATGCTTTCTCCAAGGTTCCACCAAACTGGCTCACTCATCACTCAGAAGGTAGAGGCAGCATCTCCTCCACCCACAGGTATTAAGGTCTGGTTTGGTGGAAATACCAACTCCTCCACTCCACCAGCTCTGTGTCCTTTAGCAAGTCATTTAACCTTTGTCCATCTCCATTTACTTCATAGTCAAAACGAGGAAAATAGTATCTGTTTTACACTGTCAGTATATGTAAAGCACAAAGCGCAGCTTTTAGAATGATTAGTTTGGGACTGTTGGAATCAGACAGCTTTTCAAAGGCCAAGGAGCCTTTCAAAGAGGTGAAAAGAAAACAACTTTTCTCGAAGAACAGAAGGGACAGTAACCTGAGAATAGGGTAGAGTTTAGATGCTGCAGTGCATCTGTTCTTCCATCCTTCCTTTCCTCACCCACCCCAAACATGCTTAAGCCAAGGCCACAACTAGAGTGAGGTGAGTGAAGCATGCCTTCAAGCACAGCGTTTAATGGGGCACCTAAAAAAACCCCAGAAATAAAAAAACATGATAGATCAATGAAATATTTTTTAAAATAAAGATCAGTGTAAAAAGTTCACGATAAACAAAACATCAACATCTTAGAGACAAGATCTGGTTACTATATTAAATCAAGAAGTGACTGAGCACAGCAAGTTTGAATTTCACACCTCGAGAACCTACAGTCCAGAAGACAGTTGCAAATTCAAATCATTTGATTAACTGTGATCACACTAAAGTATTTTTGTTTCTGTAGCAAGTTATCTGTGGGGAGATAATTTGAGACTACAAAGATATTCTGTTCATCATCAATCTTTTTTTTAAAAATTATTTATTTATTTATTTATTTTGGCTGTGTTGGGTCTTCGTTTCTGTGCGTGGGCTTTCTCTAGTTGCGGCGAGTGGGGGCCACTCTTCATCGCGGTGCGTGGGCCTCTCACTGTCGCGGCCTCTCTTGTTGTGGAGCACAAGCTCCAGACGCACAGGCTCAGTAGTTGTGGCTCACGGGCCTAGTTGCTCCGTGGCATGTGGGATCTTCCCAGACCAGGGCTCGAACCCGTGTCCCCTACATTGGCAGGCAGATTCTCAACCACTGTGCCACCAGGGAAGCCCCCATCATCAATCTTTAGCAACAGATTTATAATCAATGAGATTTCTGCCTGAATCAATTACTACCATGATGGTTGAAAGATATTTTCTAACTCTATCATTCCTTCTACATTTACTAATTGGAATTCTGTAAGTTCTTTCTCATCTCATTAATTCATCATTTATTTTAGTATGGACATATGAAATATTTTGAGTGATACTGCTAGTCTAATTATATTGATGCTTAAATTGTCCCGGTTTTGCCCACAGAAGCCCCCTTCAAGCTGAATCCTGAAGAATATACTTCAAAGAGCATTGACAAACATATACATCCATGCAATCATCTCCTCAATAAAGATATGGAAGATTTCCATCATCCCCCAAATTCCCCTTCTATTCCTTTTCTGACTTCCCCTGGAGCCCTGGACCAAAGCAACCACTGATCTACTTTCTGTCCCTACAGTTTTGCATGTTCTAGAATTTCACTTTAAACAGATCTATGTGCAGCTTAGCTTTCAGCCAAAAACTCAGGGAGATTCCTATGCATATTTCTGGAGCTCTTTCTCAGAGTATCTCCCTCCTTCCTCTTCCTTTCTTCTCAGAGTATCTCCCTCCTTCCTCTTCCTTCCTCTTCCACACTCTGCTCGGCAAATTCCAGTTACTTCAGTTTCCCCAAGTTCTGTTGTTTGTCTCACTTTAGCAAATCTGTTGAGCTCTGCTTGCGTTCCTCCTTCCTGCATTGTCTGGAATATGCCTCCAGGGAGAAAGCCATTGCAGCTGTAGGAACGCATTTATTCTTCCCTCTTTTGGGGATCAAAGTCTTGCACTACCAGTTGTCCAATATCTGAAAAGACTTGTTTCCTACATGTTACCTAGTTTAGTACTATCACACCATCACAGTTGTGAGCAGGGAATCCTCTGTGATATTTTTTGAGCATCTCCTTACTTTTTGGCACAAGAAGATATTCCATACTCATCTTGTACTTTCCCTGCCATCGTCCTGGAATCAGACATTATCCCAAGAAGCTTTGGTTCCTTTTATTAGAGAATTGTATTTAAAGACCAAGGTCTGCTTATTGCTACTGAGGCATCACTGCTTCCAGGCCCATTCACCAAATAGAAAAGTAGAAAATACATAAGCACATAAATACTTTCTTAAAAAGTAATAGTAAGACTAATTAATTTAAATAAACTTTATTTTAGAAGTTTTTGATTTACAGAAAAACTTCAAAAATAGTACAGAGGATTCCCACATACTCTGCACCCAGTTTCCCCTATCATTAGTCTGTTTTTTGTTTAACAATGAACCAACATTGATACATTATTATTAACTAAAGTCCACACTTTATTTTTTCTTAGTTTTTATCTAATGTCTGTTTTCTGTTCCAGGATCTCATTCAGGATACATTATTTTTAATGTAGTTGTGTCCCCTTAGGCTTCTTTTAGCTGTGATGGTTTCTCAGACTTTCCTCATTTTCAATGACCTTCACAGTTTTGAGGAGTTTGGGTCAGATATTTTGTCTAATGTCCCTGAACTGGCATTTGTCTGATGTTCTGTCATCAAACTGGTATTACGCGTTTTGGGGAGGAAGACCATAGAGGTAAACTGTCATTTCCATCAGATCTTAGCAAAAGTAAATGATATCAGCATGCCCTCACTATGGGTGTTAACACTGATCTGGGTGAGGTACACAGACACACTTTTAATCATGAGTTCACACCAACCCAACATCACAGGGTTCTTCCTTACCTTCCATTATCCTTTATTTATATCTCTCTTTTCCCACAGTAAAACACTGGCTCCCAACAAATCTATATATTTATTCATTTGCCCAATCCTATGATGCACACAAAACAGTTTCGAAATCACTACACCAAAGCTATTAGGAAAAACAATCTACTAAGTTGAGTTCAGAGATTGCTTGCATTTTCTGGCTTTTTGTCTTTATATAGTAGGAATATTAGCTCCTTATCTGAGATTTATAAAGTTATAAAGATTTTGCCATCTGTCTTTTGCCTTTGTTCGTTGTGTATTTTGCCTTACATAAGTGCTTTAGTTCTATGCTTCAAGTGCAGCAGTCTTTTATTAAGTCTGGATTTTTAAGTCGAAATTAGAAAGTCTTTCCACACAACCAGGTTATAATAGAATTCACCTCTGTACATGTCTGCTATTTGCATGGTTTAATTTAGAACTCTGATCAATTAGGAGTTTATTCTTTTGCATGATGTGAGGTATGTATAAAATTGTATAATAATTATACAATAATTACATTTTATAAATATAATTATAATAATTATTATAATAGTTGTATAAGATACAATTCTATCTTTTTCCAAGTGACTATCCAATTATTCCACAAGGTTATTTATTAAAAAGTTCATTTTTATCCCAATGATTTGCCACCTTTACTACAGATTTCCCTCT
This sequence comes from Physeter macrocephalus, assembly GCF_002837175.3. Taxonomy (NCBI): domain Eukaryota; kingdom Metazoa; phylum Chordata; class Mammalia; order Artiodactyla; family Physeteridae; genus Physeter; species Physeter macrocephalus. The sequence goes on from NC_041230.1 coordinate 3,873,870, forward strand.
GTATTTGATATTTCTGGACTTTCTAGTCTCTTCCACCTGACAATTCATGAGCCAATACCACATAGCAGGTATAATTATAGATGTTTTTAGAATGCTTTAATATCTGATCAGACTAGCATACACCATAGCTTTCTTTTCTCAGAGTATTCTTAGCTATTTTTGTATGTTTATTTTTTCATTTGAACTTTAGCATCAACTTGTCTATTTCCAATGGAGAAATAGTACTGGTATTCTTACTGGGTTTAAATTACATTTCTAAATTAATTTAGAGAAAAAGACATCCTCCAGACATGCAGCAACATGGATGTGCACAGATCTCAAAAAAATGTTTCAAAAAGTGAGACACAAGAGTACATGTTCTAAGAGAAATCAAGAGACAAGGTCTCTGGACTGTGGGCCTGGGTCAAGGACAAATGTACCACCTTGAAGGGATGCTTTCCTCATTCACACACCAGGTATAACCGGCAACCAGGACATTGGACTTCCGACTATACTGGAACACGCTGTCCCGGGATGGGTGAAGTTCAGAGCTTCTCATGCTTTCACAAACCAAAGTTGTAGCACTAGAGGCCTTAGCCGAAAACTGTCATCTCATAACAGGAAACTCCTTGACAACGCCTTTAAAACATTTTTGCTGATTCTGCATTCTCCTTCATAATCTACAAGTATTTCGACATAATGTTTTAAAATTAGTTACCAAATGAACTCTCGGGCTTTTTCCTCCCTCCAAATCTTTCAATAAAATGGCTGTTCCACGGCAAAGGTGATTTAACAATAGACGAGAAAAATTCTGTCATATACCACTTTTACACAGCCACACGCAAACGTGTACCTGGCGTTTAACGGTCCCAGTCACACACTCAACGACCGGGTGAGAACCGAACACGGCGCGCCCAGTCACAGTCACACACACTCACCTGCAATCAGCGAGACAGTCACACGCAGACAACGGGCCCAACGGACCGACTCTCACCCTGCGACTCAGGGAACCCAACACGCTCTGCCGTAACCCCGACGGTCTCCCACGCACGCAAGCACCCCGCCCACCCGAAGCATCGCGAGACGCGGCCTTGCGGTTTGGTTCCGGCCTTTAGGCCTGGAGACTACGTTTCCCAGAAGAGACTGCGGCGCTGGCCCAATCGCGACACATCAGCCGAGGGGCTTTGTGAGTCTGCGCCGTCTTCCGCCTCCCGAGTCCGCCGGTACGGAGGGGGAAGCGTACCTGGGGCTGCGCGGGGCGCGACCACGGGGACAACTGGACCCGAAGAGGCGGCAGGTGAGGGGCTTCGGAGCCTGCCAATCGCTCCGGAGTCCACGCAGGACTGGGCGCCGCGGCCGGGCGGGTCGCGGGCCTGGGAAGAACCCGAACGTCTCGCTTCATCGTCGGTCTGCAGCTTTCCCGGCTCTGGACTACACTTCCCATCGTCCCCCGCGGCGCGCGCCCTGCTTGCGCCCCCTGTCGGCGTCAAGGCTCATAGCCCGGGTCCATGGACCTCTTAGGTGGGTGTGTCTGTTGGGGGAGTCCCCACCTCCCGAAAATACTTACGGATGTTTTGCGTTTATTCTTACGCGTGCTTTTTAAAAGATCTGGGGCGAAGCCTTGTTTCATGAGATTGTAAACGAGTTGCAAGACCCCAGAAGATTTGGAACCACTAGTTTAGAAGGAGCAACTTGGAGACAATTTAGAGGATCTTGTTGAAAATTTGTCCAACCGTGGGGAAATGGTTGAGTAAATCACGGGCCACGGCTGTAACAGACTATTTATAGATAACACAAATACTGCTTAAAAAAAAAGTGGTCATAAGGAAAAAGTCCTACTACATGATATGAAGGAACACATCATTATTTTATTTACACGTTACTTAGAATTAAATATTTGTAACATGCCAGGCACTGTCCTAAGCTCTTTTATAAAATACTGCGGTTTTACTGATGAACTCAGGAAGTGGTTAAATGGCATCATTGTTAACACTTGGTTGTTTTCCATTCCAGTTTGGGGTGTTTTTTTGCGGGGGCGGGGTGGGGGTTAGCCTGTGTGTCAGTAGGTGGGTGGGTTTGACTTCTTTTGCTGAATGTTCTCTTGTTGTACAAAGGGTCCAGTTGTGAATATATTTGTCAGTTGATGTTGTTCCACATCATTTTTGATAGTTGCTTGGCATCCATCATACGTCTGTACCAAAAATGATTCAGCCACTTGCCTACCTGTGAACTGTTAGGTACTAATCTTTGGTTCTTTTTTTTCAGCAAACGTTGTGCACACAGTTTTGCTCACTGTTATATCTCTGTACAGGGGCACGTTTATGTGATGATAATGGAGTACGGGGCCTGCTCCATCTAATTTGCCCACTGCAAACATTTGTTGACTCAGGCAGGGTCCACAAAATGGTGTCTGCCAGGCCTTAGGTATGGCTGTAAGGTTCTTTGTGAGTTAGGAAGTTAGGGTAAGAGCCAGGGAGACTTCCAAAGGTGTTACATTGTGGGAATGAGACAGTTAAATGCTTTGGTTCTGGGAAGGTTTCACTGTGGGCTGGGCTGATGCAGAGCAGGCAGGCTTTGCTCCCTGGCCTAAGGACAGCCTTCCTTGTCCTTGGGACACCATCCTTAGTCACTGGACCAGGTCTGAGCATCCCCACCTCAGATTTGCATCAGTAACAGGGTGGAGCTGGGTAAAGGCCACAGTTTGTCCCAGCTCCCTCTAATTTTGGGGGGTGGGGAGTAAGGGAGGTGGGCATTTGTCACCGTGGCACTCTGGGAGCTCTGAAGCAAGCCTAGACTCTCATGTTTGCTCTTTCCTCCCTCAGCTCTGCCATCTCAGGACTCTGCCCTTCCCTAAGAGAGAAACCAGGAGGAGGACCCATCAACCCATGAACATTTGACAGTCATGTCCCTTGTGAGTTTTAAAATCATATAAATATTTGCTTTCCTTATCCTGAAGCTTCCCACCTGGGTTCCATCCAAGACTCTTGTTCTCAGAGGGTCCCATTTTAGGGAATAAAAAGACCAGGCAGGGCTTTCCTGGTGGCACGGTGGTTAAGAATCCGCCTGCCGGGCTTCCCTGGTGGCGCGGTGGTTGAGAGTCCGCCTGCCGATGCAGGGGACACGGGTTTGTGCCCCGGTCCGGGAAGATCCCACATGCCGCAGAGCGGCTGGGCCCGTGAGCCATGGCTGCTGAGCCTGTGCGTCCGGAGCCTGTGCTCTGCAACGGGAGAGGCCACAAGAGTGAGAGGCCCGCGTAGCACAAAAAAACAAAACAAAACAAGCAAAAAAAAAACGCCTGCCAATGCAGGGGAACAGGTTCGAGCCCTGGTCTCCGGAAAGATCCCACATGCCGCGGAGCAGTTAAGCCTGTGCGCCACAACTACTGAGGCTGCACTCTAGAGCCCGCTAGCCACATCTGCTGAGCCCACGTGCCACAACTACTGAAGCCCACGCACCTAGAGCCTGTGCTCCTCAACCAGAGAAGCCACTGCAATTGAGAAGCCCGCGCACCACAATGAAGAGTAGCCCCCACTCGCCACAACTAGAGAAAGCCCGCGCGCAGCAACAAAGACCCAACACAGCCAAAAATTTTTAAAAAATAAAAATTAAAAAAAAAAAAGACCAGGCAGCTAGTACCCTCTCCCATGGCCCCATCCACTCTGATCATTGCCCACACGGATTCATTCTATATAGCATTCCACATCTTCTGTTGGCTTGGTATTTTGCTGGGAGGCCAGAGGGAGAAATCCATTTCCTTACACAAAATGAGAGCATCCCTTATAGGAACTGAGGTTTGATGAAATGGTGATGGCTACTAATGAGGGATCACACACAAAAAAGCAGGGAAGCTGGTATTGGTTGGTCTCAAGTTCAGTGTGGGGGGGGTGACATCTCCTGTATTGACAACTGTGTAACTGAAGTTTAGCTGGGAATCTAGGAGAGATTAAGATGCCAGAATTAAGGTCCAGTTTGGAGTTGAACAGGGCATTGGAATCTTGGTCATTCTCCATCAGCTTCATGCAAAGTGCAGAGCTGAGGACTGAAAGATAGACAGATGGATAGATGTTCAGATAGATCTATCCATCTATCCATCAGATAGATGGATAAATTGTTCAGAATCTGGATAGTCATAGTTTTGGAACAGCCTTAAGAGATCTGACCTTGGAGACCTCTGCATCCAAAGGAAGAGAATGGTTGAGTCAGTTATTTCACTTGGTAGAAAACTGTACAGCTAATAAAGTAATCTTCGTTGAAGATTTTTCTCATAAGGAAAAATGTTTGTGATACGCTTTCACATAATGTCGAGCCTACATCTCGAAGCAATTCTTGACTTAAATGAAAGTTCTGTTTTCTAAGATAGAAAATATATATATATATATATTTTTTTGCGATATGCGGGCCTCTCACTGTTGTGGCCTCTCCCATTGCAGAGCACAGGCTCCGGACACGCAGGCTCAGTGGCCACGGCTCGCGGGCCCAGCCGCTCCGTGGCATGTGGGATCTTCCCGGACCGGGGCACGAACCCGTGTCCCCTGCATCGGCAGGCGGACTCTCAACCACTGCGCCACCAGGGAAGCCCAGAAAATATTTTTTAATAAAACATTTTGGGGAAAGTCTACCAAAAATTATTGGGTTTTGTTGTTACTCCATAGAAGTACAAATGATAGGTTTCACACTGAGAATTTATCATATACCAAGGACAGAGTAGGCAGTGTGCTTGATTATATTGTCACAACTGAGAAACTTCCCGGACCGGGGCACGAACCCGTGTCCCCTGCATCGGCAGGCGGACTCTCAACCACTGCGCCACCAGGGAAGCCCAGAAAATATTTTTTAATAAAACATTTTGGGGAAAGTCTACCAAAAATTATTGGGTTTTGTTGTTGTTACTCCATAGAAGTACAAATGATAGGTTTCACATTGAGAATTTATCATATACCAAGGACAGAGTAGGCAGTGTGCTTGATTATATTGTCACAACTGAGAAACTCCATTTGGCTGGATTTTAATTTTCGTCCCAGAACTGAGTACAAGAGCTTTGGTTTATAGTAAAAAGGGAAGTTCAAGAATATTTGAACATCTCTTTTACCTGTGCTCATCTTTTCCTGTCACTTGTTCACATCTAAGGCCTCCAGCCCCAGCCTTCTTTTTCACCAGAACACCCCATTCTTGCAAAGACCTCCTCCATCTCCTCTCATCCCAGTGAAAAACATTTCCTTGAAATACACATATAACATACCTGCCTGTTGTTCCAGGGTTCAGACTTGTTCAGGGATGTGGCCGTAGTCTTCTCCCAAGAAGAATGGGAACGGCTGGTACCTGCTCAGAGGGATTTGTACAGAGATGTGATGTTGGAGATCTATAGCAACCTGGTCTCACTGGGTAAGGCGATGTGGTCAGTTTGGAGGTTACCCCTTGGCACATCTGTTCCTTCTTATCAATTTTGGGGTGTCTTTTGATTGGTTAAAGGGTAGCTCGATGGCCTGAAGCTACATCTTCCCCAGCCTTCAGGTGACTCACATATTCCCCTGGCCCGTCCTGCAACTGCCTCTCCTGCTCGATAACCGGGCCCTGGGTCTGAATTTTGGGGCCCCGCACCGTAACTGTATGGCATGTTTTTTTCTCACATCCAGGTTTTGCCATGTCCAAACCTGATGTGATCTCCTTCCTGGAACAAGGCAGAGAGCCGTGGATGGTGGAGAAAGTAGCGACAGGAGGCCAGTGCCCAGGTGAGTGAGGCATATGTGGGGAGAGAGAACCCACTGCAGATAACTGTCCAGCTGGCTGGCGAGGAATCAGTCCTTTTTTTTTTTTTTTTCGGTACGCGGGCCTCTCACTGTTGCGGCCTCTCCCGTCGCAGAGCACAGGCTCCGGACGTGCAGGCTCAGCGGCCACGGCTCACGGGCCCAGCCGCTCTGCGGCACGTGGGATCCTCCCGGACCGGGGCTCGAACCCGCGTCCCCCGCATCGGCAGGCAGACTCTCAACCACTGCGCCACCAGGGAAGCCCGAGGCAGTCCTTTTGAGTTAGAAAATTTTCCTTCCAAGTTGTCAAACTCAGAGGTCTGGTCTCAGTCATCATCTTCCTTAGCTTATCAGCAGCATTTGACAAAATGCTTCCACATCTTCTGTTGGCTTGGTATTTTGCTGGGAGGCCAGAGGGAGAAATCCATTTCCTTACACAAAATGAGAGCATCCCTTATAGGAACTGAGGTTTGATGAAATGGTGATGGCTACTAATGAGGGATCACACACAAAAAAGCAGGGAAGCTGGTATTGGTTGGTCTCAAGTTCAGTGTGGGAGGGTGACATCTCCTGTATTGACAACTGTGTAACTGAAGTTTAGCTGGGAATCTAGGAGAGATTAAGATGCCAGAATTAAGGTCCAGTTTGGAGTTGAACAGAGCATTGGAATCTTGGTCATTCTCCATCAGCTTCATGCAAAGTGCAGAGCTGAGGACTGAAAGATAGACAGATGGATAGATGTTCAGATAAATGTTTCCTTCCTGAAACATTTATGTATATCTGGGTCATCACTACCTCTTGTTCTCACCTACCTCATTAACCATCCTCAACCTCCTCTGGTGGCTCTTCTCATCTTCTGTAAAAGCTAGAGCACCCCAGGGCTCAGACTTGGGCCTCTTCTGTTTATTTCCATTCCCCAGGACCTTCTCCGTGACCATGCTATACATACCACTCACACCTGTGCTGTCTAATATGGAGCCACTGGCCACATGTGGCCATTGAAATTTAAATTCATTACAATTAAATACTTTTGGGGTGGGGGGCATGGCACGTGGCTCGTGGGATCTTAGTTCCCGGACCAGGGATCAAACCTGGGCCCTTGGCAGTGAAAGAGCATGGAGTCCTAAGTATTGGACGGCCAGGGAATTCCCTACAATTAAATACACTTTAAAATTCAGTACCTCAGTTGCACTTGCCACATTTCAAATGTTCCGTAGCTATTTTGTGGCTTGTGGCTGCAGTACTGGACAATGCAGGTACAGAATATTTCCATCACTGGAGAAAGTTCTTTTGGACAACACAAATTATTACCTTCACGTTCAGCTTCTCCCCTAAAACTCCAGGCACCTATATCCTACAGCCTTCTTATCACCTCCCCTTGGATGTTCACCAGACACTTCGAGCTTAAGTCCAAAAGGGAGGCCTTGGTCCTTCCTAACAAACATACTCTTCCCCCTTTCTTCTGCACTTCAGTAACAGGGGACTCTATTCTAATTGCTCAAGTCACAAACTGCTGAAGCACCCTTGACTTTTCTGTCTCACACATGTGTTCAGTCTGTCAGGAAATCCTGTTCACTCTGCCTTGAAATATATCCAGAATTTAACCCCTTCTCACCAACAAACAACACTGCTACCACCCACATCCCCAGCACCACTTGGACTACTGCAGTAGCCTCCTCCCCGTGCCTCTGCCTGCACCGTTGTCCACTACAGTGCATTCTCCACGCGGCAGCCGGACCGTCTCGAAACTTCAGTGAGGGTGTATCACATTTCTGCTCAAAACCTGCCCACAGCTTCCCATCACTCAAGAGGAAACCCAAAACCCATATCATGGCCTAGCAGGCTCTGTGTCTGTACTGTAACCACCAGCCACACATGCTATTTAAATTTTGATTTTAACTAAAATGAAACGTAGAATTCCATTTCACAGTCACCCTAGCCACAGTGCCAATGCTGAGTAGCCATGTGTAGCCAGTGGCTGCCGTACTGGACAGTGCAGAATAGGACATTTTCAGTATCACAGAAACTTGTGTTGGACTAAGTTGCTCTACAAAATCTGCCCTGCAGCCTCCACTCTGATTTCATTTCCTACCACCCTCCATGTTGCTGACTTGGTTACAGCCACACAAGCCTCTTTGCTGTTACATTAACATAGAGGTTGGCAAATGTCTTGTTTAAAGGTCCAGACAGTAAGTATTTCAGGCTTTGCCCGCTCTGTGGTCTCTGTCGCAAGTACTCAGCTCTGCCATGGGAGCACGAAAGCAGACAATACAAGTATATGCATCCTGGCTTTGAAACATCAAGCGTATTCCTGTTTCGAGGCTTCTTCCCTTGCTGTCCCTTCTGCCTGGGGTGCTCCTGTTCTGGATGGGGGATTTCTCAACCTCAGTGGTGTTGACATTTTGAGTGGGATAATTCTTTGTTGGGGCCAGGGTGGAGGGGGTGTCATTCTATGCATTGCAGGATGTTTAGCGCTTCCCTGGCCTCCCTTTACTTGTGAAGCCAAAAATGTCTCCAGACATTGCCAAGTGTCCCCTGGGGGGGGCCAAATCTTCCCTGATTAGACCCAAAGTTACAGGGTGACACAAGACCAAAATCATGTCCATAAACAGTTTCTGCAGCATTCAAGAGAATTTCAAATGGGACGCTAAGAACTAAGCGTTACTGATGTGGTAGATTCATCCACGTTGAAGTGGTAGTTGACCCCCTTGGAGTGAGATCAGGGGTGGAGTGAACATGGGGAGAGAAGCTGTGTGCTGCCGTGTAACCTAACATATTCGTCGTTCCGAGAATTAGGACGTGGGCATCTCTGGGAGGCCATTATTCTGCCTACCACACCTGAAATGTCACAGAACAGATTTTTTTGCTTTTGTCGTTTGAATTTTTTTTTTTTTTTTTTTTTTTTTTTTTTTTTTTTTGCTGGCCGCGCGGGGCTATCGAGAAAGACCAGAGAATGAAGGACTGAATGACCGGCTCTTGGTATCACTTTGTTAATTTTTTTTTTTGCTGTACGCGGGCCTCTCACTGTTGCAGCCTCTCCCGTTGCGGAGCACAGGCTCCGGACGCGCAGGCTCAGTGGCCATGGCTCACGGGCCCAGCCCCTCCGCGGCACCTGGGATCTTCCCGGACCGGGGCACGAACCCGCGTCCCCTGCATCGGCAGGCGGACTCTCAACCACTGCGCCACCAGGGAAGCCCTGTCGTTTGAATTTTGACAGCAGGTGTTTGTTTGTTTGAGGTGCTCAATTTGTTTACTCCTTAGATATGTGGGTTTGTGTCATATTTAAAGGGAACTTCACCCTCTGAGGTTATGAGTCTCCTGATATTTTTCTAGCTTATTTATGATGAAATTTATGACCCATATGGAATTTTTCCCAGTGTAAGATGTGATTTCATGTTATTTTCCAGATTATTATCCACTTATTGAAACAGATTTATCTCTTCACCACTAATGTATAAAGCCACCTTTGTCGTCTGCTTTATCACCTCTGTATTTGGATCTATTTTTGGACTTTCTGTTCTAGCCCATTACTCTCTCTAACCATGTGTCTATACCATTATGGTTTTAATTTATTAAGAGTTTAAATGTTTTAAATATCTGGTAGAAATAGTCCCTCTTCATTCATATTTTTCAGAGTTTTCCTGGCTAGTCTGATTTACTTTTCTATCCAGACCCTAGAATCAGAATATTTCCTTTCAAAAAAAATAAAATCATGCAATTTTTCTTACTGCGATCACTGTAAATTTATAGATTAATTTAGAAAACTGGTTTTATTATGCGGAGTCTTCTATTGAAGAACATGATAGGCTTTTCCTTTCATTTATGTCCATCCCTGATTAAGGTTTTGACATTTTCTTTATATAGATCTTGTATGTGTCTTATTACATGTATTCCTAGGTAGTTTACATTTATTGCTGTTACTGGCATAATCTATAATATAGACTAATATGGCATTCATCCATTTTATACTCCAACTGGTTATTTTTTTATATATGACAGAAGCCATTCACATCTTCAGATGAATTTTGTAGCTAACCCAACTTACTGAATTTTCTCATTGTTTATGACAGTTTTTTATGTAACTCTCTTGAGCTTTCCAAGTATTCGATTATATCATCTGCAAATGGTGATAATGTTTTTACATTTTTATACCTTGCAGGTTGTTTTCTCTTGCCTGATTAGGATGCTGATTATGTAGTACCCGCAGAACACTGTTAAGAGGGGTTTTACATACTAATCTTTTTTTAAATTTTTATTATTATTTTTTTCACGTACTAATCTTGTTCTTGACCTTAATAGGAATATTTTTAGTGTCTTTCATTAAGCGTAATATCAGCCACAGGAATGAGATAAGGATATTTTCTCAGGTTAAAGAAGATCCACCTTTTCATATTTTATTTTATTTTTTTTCCATCTACAAAATCTGCATTATATGAATAGGTTTCCTAATACTGAACTCCTGATACTGAATACTGAATCTAACATTCAAGTGTTGCATTTCTTGAGCCAGTTGTGGTCATTTATAGTTTTTATGGGAAATATTTTTAAATTTTTTTTAAGTTATGGTAAAATATACATAACAAAATTCACCTTATTAAAGTATATAGTTCATTGGCATTTAGGACATTCACCATTATCTAGTTGCAGAATATTTTTATCACCCTGTGATACTGTGATTTATAATAAGAAATATATATTTGTTCTTCATCCCTTTTTTTTGGCACACGTCTTAAAAACCTTGGAATCTCCGAAGTCATAAGTGTCTTCTTATATGCTAATTAGATGACTGGTGGCTGGGGTCTCCTGGATAGCTTCAGGATGGGGGCTGGTTGAGAGGGGAACCAATTATGTGATTAAAGGGTTGGAACTCTCAGCTCCACCTCCATCCCCAGGGAAGGGGCTGCTGGAGGTTGAGTTAATCACTGGTGGCCAATGAGTTGACCAATCATGCCTACATAGTGACGTTTCCATAAAAGTCCCTGAAGTATGGGGTTCAGAGAGCTTCCAGTTTGCCGAACACATGGAGGTGCTGGGACGGTGGTGTGCCCAGAGGTGGTATGGAAGCTCCACAGCCTTTCCCCACATCTTGCCCGATGCATCTCTTCTGTCTGGCTGGTCATAAGTTACATCCTTTGTAATAAACTGGTAATATAGTAAGTAAACTGTTCTCCTAAATTCTGCAAGCCATTCTAGCAAATGATTAAAACCCATGGAGGGGGTTGTGGGAACTTCCATTTATGGGGGGGGTGGGGCGCTGGTAGGGGCAGTCTTGTGAGACTGAGCCCTTAATCTGTGAGATCTGCAGAAAGATAGTGTCAGAATTGAATTTGTAGGTTGCCCAATCAGTATCTACCAGAGAGATGGAGGGCTGCTTGGTGTAAGCGAAAAACCCACACACATTTGGTGACCAGAAGTGTCAGAAGTGAAGTATGGAGAGTAGAATGGTGTTGAGAAGTGTGTTTTTCCTAGACATACCCCAGAAGGAAACCCATACCCATTAAGCAGTCATTCCTCATTCCCCCTTCCCCCCAGTGCTTGGCAACCACTAATCTGCTTTCTGTCTCTATGGATTTGCTTATTGTGGATATTTCGCATAAATCATACAATATGTGGCCTTTTGTGTCTGGTTTCTTTCACTTGGCATGATGTCCTTAAGGTTCACCCATAATGTAGCATGTGACAGGATTTCCTTCCATTTTAAGGCTGTATGTATATGCCACAATTTTTTAATCCATTCATCTGTCAATGGACATTTGGGTTGCTTCTACCTCTTGGCTATTGTGAATAAAGTTGCAGTGAACAAGGGTGTGCAGGTATCTCTTTCAGATTCTGCTTTCAATTCTTTTGGATATATACCCAAAAGTAGAATTTCTGGATCATACGGTATTTCTGTTTTTAACTTTTTTGTGTCTGTATGTATATGCCACAATTTTTTAATCCATTCATCTGTCAATGGACATTTGGGTTGCTTCTACCTCTTGGCTATTGTGAATAAAGTTGCAGTGAACAAGGGTGTGCAGGTATCTCTTTCAGATTCTGCTTTCAATTCTTTTGGATATATACCCAAAAGTAGAATTTCTGGATCATACGGTATTTCTGTTTTTAACTTTTTGTGTGTGTGTGTGTGTGGTACGCGGGCCTCTCACTGTTGTGGCCTCTCCTGTTGCGGAGCACAGGCTCCGGACGCACAGGCCCAGCGGCCATGGGTCACGGGCCCGGCCGCTCCGCGGCATGTGGGATCCTCCTGGACCAGGGCACGAACCTGTGCCCCCTGCATCGGCAGGCGGGCTCTCAACCACTGCGCCACCAGGGAAGCCCTGTTTTTAACTTTTTTAAGAGCCACTATACTATTTTCCATAGTGACAGCACCATTTTCCATTCCCACCAACAGTGCACAAGGGCTCCAATTTCTCCACACCCTATCAACACTTTTTTTCTTTTAATAGTGGCCATCCTAATGGTTGTGAGGCAGTATCTTATTATAGTTTTGATTTGCATTTCTCAAATGATTAGTGATGTTGAGCATCTTTTCATACGCCTGTTGGCCATCTATATGTCTTCTTTAGAGAAATGTCTATTCAAGTCCTTTGCCCATTTTAAAATCAGGTTATTTGTGTTTTTTGTTGAATTTTAGGAGTTCTTTATATTGTCTATTAACCTCTTACCAGTTATATGGTTTGCAGATATTTTCTCCCATTCTGTAGGTTGCCTTTTCACTGTGTCGATTTTTTTCCTTTGATGCACAGAAGTTTTTAAGTTTGATATAGTCCCATTTGTCTATTTTTGCTTTTGGTGCCTGTGCTTTTGGTACCATATCCAAGAAACCATTGCCAGATACAGTGTCGTGAAGCTTTTCCCCTATGTTTTCTTCTAGTTTATAGTTTTAGGTCTTAGGTTTAGGTCTTTAATCCATTTTGAGTTATTTTTTAAAATGTGGTATAAAGTAAGGGTCCTGCTTCTTTCGCTTGTGGATATCCAATTTCCTCAGCCCCATTTGTTGAAGAGCCTGTCCTTTCCTCATTGTGTGGTCTTGGCATCCTTGTTGAAGATCATTTGACAATATGTATATGGGTTTACTTCTGCGCTCTTTATTCTGTTCCACTGGTCTTTATGTTTTCCTTTATGCCAGTACCACACTGTTTTGATGACTGTAGCTCTTTAATATGCTTTGAAATCAGGAAGTGAGAGAGGCCTCCAACTTTGTTCTTCCTTATCAAGATTGTTTTGGCCATTTGGGATCCTTTGAGTTTCCATATAAGGAAACCAAAACATTTTAATGCTAAGACTATACATAAGATTTTTAGACATTATTTCATTTGTTGTTAAAAACAGTAACTACTAATGCTAAATAATCAACTTCTAAAAACTGCACCAGATCCTATCAGGAAAGTATGAAAATAATACAGAGGACCTCATTATTATTGTTGCTATTTTGCAACTTTACAAGAAGTAGAACAGAAGCCAGAAATTAGAAAATTAGTACTATCTTTGTATAGTTATAGCACAATATATGATTAGAGATGGCTTAATTCAGATGAGTGCAAAGTGCTAATGGAATAAACACTGTACTCTGACCACCATAAATCAGCAAAACTCAACTGTGTCTGATGTCTGTGACAGAAAAATATGGCAGTTTGGAGAGAGGAGTGCTTTTAATGGCATGTCCTTAGAGGCAGCAGTTTTTTTCACATTGCCAAAAAGACCAAGTAATGTGTTATCACTTTAGTTCCTAAAACCAGATTTCCATTAGGGCATAGTTACATTCCCAAACTAATTTTCTTCTGTCCACCAGGCTGGCTTTAATATTCCATGGTCCACTGCAATGTTTTGGTCCCTTCTTTATAGGATGGCAGCCAGATGTTGCTAACCATTGAGTAGATGGACCACCAGTTCATAGGTGGCCATTATAATGGAAGTGTTTGGAATCTGTCTTAGCACAGTTGTTAGAGCACAGTAAAGAGACCCGTAAAGAGAGCTTCCCTCTTCAACAACCAAACATGGCGTCTGAAAAAATACCTCTGCTTTTTGCTCTTTTCACACAATACCTCTACTTTTTGCTCTTTTCACTCTTTTTCTTCTTACAACTTCACGTGGTGCAAATTTTTGAGGTGACAGCAGCATCATTCCCAGAGAATTGATACTTCTTTCACAGACTTTTCATCATCTTGCATTGTCAAAGTAATCTTTTATTCCAGTAGTTTTTGCTTAATAATTTCACAAAAAGACCAATAGTGGTCTCTGATATGCTACCACAGGAAGCAGACGTGCCCCTATAAAGTCCCCTTTGGCCTTCTGTCTATAACTTATGAACACATTCAAAGGCACCCACTCCCTTTTCCCCATAGTTCCTTGCATGAAGCTGCAACCAATTCTTTATTAACCAAATGGGACTGATTTCTGTGACTGCAGTAAAACGGGCCACTGTACGGAAATCATGTACCAGGTAGAATCAAGATCAAATACACCATTCAGCCTTTCCTTGCAGTTTGAATAACCAGCAAAGAATATTGCTCTGGAAGAGGCCACCCCCATTAAATTTGGGCCTAACCTTCTAAACAAGGAACAAGGCCCTCCTTTTTCCAAGGTCACTTTTAGACAGTGGAAAAGTCCAGGAGAGACTGGTCCAGCTGACATTAGCTCTAGCCACGGTGTTCAGCTAAACTTCAGAGACAGAAAGCATCACAGCAGAAGACCACAGCTGTGTTATTACACCTTCCAGTGGACATGTGAAAACAGCCCTCCTATACCACCACATCCCCTGTCAAGCAGATGCACCGTCACGTTCCTCTGGCCAGAGAAGTATCCAGTCACCCCTCCATCATTTTGAAAAATCTACTTTATTGAGGTATAATTTATATTAAATTAAATGCATGCATCTTAAGTACAATATTTTAATGGCTACTGACAAATGTATACACTTACATGACCACCACCACAGACAAGATAGAGAACATATTTATCACCCTGAAAAGTTCCCTTATGCTCTTTCCCACACAATTGCTCATACCCCCCAGCCCCTGGCAACAAATGATTTGCTTTCTGTTACTCATATGTGTCTTTTCTAGGGTTTCATAGAAACATTCATTTTTTAAAACCATGGTTCAGTGGTGATTCTGATCCACACTAACATTTTAGAACTACTCTTATAATCTCTCTGATTAACCTCATTCATCTTAATATATGGTATTTCCTCTTTCTCTATTCTACTCCATTTGCTAATTTCTTAGTCACATTCAAGAGCTTACAGATATTATCCTGAGTCTGAACTTTCCAGTTTTTACTATAGAAGTTACTTTTTCTGGAAAAGGAAAAAACAAATACATACTTGTTTTGTTCTTTTTCAGTATTGGAGTCCAGGTATGATACTAAGGTATTATCTCCAAAGCAGCACAATTATGAAGTACAATCATCCCGGTGGCAGATAATGGAAAGCCTTACAAGTTATGGTTTTGAGCGCTCAAGTTTCCAAGATGATTGGGAATGCAGAAGTCAGTTTGACAGGCAAGAGGGAAATCCAGATGGACATTTGAGTCAGATGATAATCGATAATGAAGAAATGTCCACTTTTGACCAGCAAGCATCTCTTACTTTTTATCAGAAAATTCATATTGGAGAAAAACCCTATGGATATAATGAATGTAGAAAAAACTTCTGGCAAGAGAACTTCCTTATTAATCATCAAGGGATTCATACTAATGAGAAACCCTACAAATGTAAGGAATGTGGGAAGGCCTTTAAATATGGCTCACGACTAATTCAACACGAGAATATTCATTCTGGCAAGAAACCGTATGAATGTAAGGAATGTGGAAAGGCCTTCAATTCTGGTTCAAATTTCATACAACATCAGCGAGTTCATACTGGTGAGAAACCTTATGAATGTAAGGATTGTGCAAAGGCCTTTAGTCGAAGCTCACAGTTGATTGAACATCAGAGAATTCATACTGGTGAGAAACCCTATCAGTGTAAGGAATGTGGCAAGGCCTTCAATCGGATCTCACATCTTAAAGTACATTATAGAATTCATACTGGTGAAAAACCCTATGCATGCAAGGAATGTGGGAAGACCTTTAGTCATCGTTCTCAGTTGATTCAACATCACACTATTCACACTGGCAAGAAACTCTATGAATGTAAAGAATGTGGGAAGGCCTTTAATCAAGGCTCAACTCTTATTCGACATCAGAGAATTCATACTGGTGAAAAACCCTATGAATGTAAGGCATGTGGGAAGGCCTTTAGGGTGAACTCACAACTTAAGCAACATCAGAGAATTCACACAGGAGAGAAACCCTACCAATGTAAGGTATGTGGTAGGGCTTTCAAACGGGTCTCACATCTTACTGTACACTATAGAATTCATACGGGTGAGAAACCATATGAATGTAAGGAATGTGGGAAAGCCTTCAGCCATTGCTCACAGCTGATTCAACATCAGGTAATTCATACTGAGGAAAAGCCCTATGAATATAAGGAATGTGGGAGGACTTTAAATCATGACTCAACTACCGTTCAACATCAGAGAATGCATAATAGAGAAACACAAGTGAATTTAATAAATGTAGAGAAACCTTCCATCAGCACTTATCCCTTATTAATCATCAGAGAATTTATGTTAGCAAGCAACCATATGAATGGAAATAATGGGAAGAGTCCATTAGCTTAGGCTAATCACAACTTACTCTTTATATCTTGGAGAAAGACTTGAAGAATAATGCAAGTGAGAATTCCTTTATTCAGAGTTGTCCTTTATCCTGAGTAATAAAATTCATATTGAAGAAAAATTATATGGATGCAAATTTTTTTAGACCATGATTGTCAAAGACGAAAAGGTTGGAAAAAATTTTGTCTCTAACACACACCAGAATCATATTTTCTCACCACAGTGTAATAATTTTAACAATAGCCAAGTGTGAATTTTATTGGAAATTAAAAAGAAAAAAACCAAACAAACAGCCAAATTACTCTTGGGTTAACAAGAAACTAAGTCATGCAGTTACCATCAGTGGTAATGAACAGAATGACAATGAGAGTTTTTACATATCAAGAAATGTGTGATGTGGCTGAAGTTACTCAGAGGAACTTTTACGGCCTTTAAGTATATGCAAAACATGAAAACCTGAAAGGTAGTACTCAAATATACTAAATGTACTATTTAAGAAGCCAGAAAAGAGAATACCAAACACCCTAATGATGCATAAATTAACAGACAACAGAAACAGAAAATGATGAAATAGAAAGTGGTTATCCTACAATAATCTCATTTTTTATTTCTTTCTGAGCCAGGAGTAAACTAAATTTAGGAGACTGTTTCTTAGTTTCCAGGTTGTTTTAGATTATCTTTTATAACTTATCACAGACAGAAGGGGTTGGTTGCCTACCTAGCAGCCATACCCAATTCCCATTCCTATTGGCAGCATCTGTGTCTTGTCTTAGAAGCTGCAGATGTCACATGCTAATTTTCAGCCCGCTTTGCAGCTTAAGATGGCCTAGATGTTCCAGTGTATGGCCAGTATGTTCTAGGGATCTACAGGGCCTTCTGGGAAAGATCTTCCTCATTCAGAAGAGACAGATACATTAGGAAGACTCCCTCCTCTTTCATTTCTTGCTTTTAAACATTTTCCTCTGAGAACTTGATGCCTGGAGCTGCTGCAGCCATCTTGGAACCAAGAGCAGAAAAGAGAGGACCTCAAAGAAGCTGACCCAGCACCCTAACACTGAGCTACGAGGCCAATTTGGAACTGTCTCTTAGATGCCTTGTTATCTAAGAGAAATAAACCTTTACTGCTGAAGTTAGTTTTAGTTGGATATTTTGTAAACTTACAGCTGAAAGCATCCTAAATGATGTAACTTCAAATTTTATTTTTATTATGATTGGTAAATGTGGCCTGAAAGTATCTACTTTTTTGTATTTAACATTTTTCTTTGTGGCTAAGTACAGGATTGATTTTTGTATATGTTCCATAACATTGAAAAATAATGTATATTCTTTTTTGGATACAAGATTCTATTTAAGCAGTAGATTATAATGATAAAATTCTCCACATTCTTATATAATTTGGTACACTGGATCAGAATTTCCTGAAATTGAATTTTTTAACCACAATCTTGAATATCCAGAGATTTTTTACTTTATGTTGTTTGACCTATAAAGACATATAACTTAACCCCTATTTAAGAATCATACTTTTATCACTAAACAATATCCTACTCTGCCAAGTGTAGGGGTCAACAAACCAAATCTGGCTTGCTGCCTGTTTTATAAATAAAGTTTTATTGGAACACATTCATGTTCATTTATTTACATATTGTCTACAACAGTAGAGCTGAGTGGTTGCAACAAGGACTATGGCCACAATGCCTATTTATTTCCTACCTGGCTCTCTAGATAAGAAGTTTGCCAACCTTGGCCTAGTATAATCCTTTTGGTATTTTATTTCCATACTGTGTAACACTAATAATAATGATTTATCCTTGTTTACTTGGTATGTTTTTGCCCATCCATTTATTTTCAACCCCTGTCATTTTAGTTATTTCTTATAAAAAACCATATAGCTAATTTTTAATAACTCAAAATACAAATTTCTTTTTCTGTCGGGAAATTCAAATTTTTATTTAGTGTAATAACTCCACCTTATTCCTTTCATTTTACTTTGTACTATTTATGTTTTCTTGGTCCTTTCCTTTCCTTATGTTCCTTTTCTCTTGCTAAATTGGAACTTCCCACTGTGCTTAGGGTAGTGGTTATCTCCCCATTCTTAATCATTATTGGGCAGAATGAGAGCACTATTATACTTTCTAACCCTTCATTAGTTTTCTTTGCTACTGTTCTCTGAGAAGAAACCATCCTTGCTTTCTCTTTCCCTTCCTTCACAGCCTGTTCTTTAACATTTCCTCTATTTTACTAACCTAATGAAAACTCATAGTCCAAAGCTTTTAGTTTTACTCTTATTTACAGTAAGTCACCTACATACGAACGAGTTCTGTTCCGAGAACATGATCGTAAGTCTAATTTGTTCATAAGTCCAACAAAGTTAGCCTAGGTACCCAACTAACACAATCGGCTACATAGTACCTACTGTAATAGGTTTGTAATACTTTTCACACAAATAATACATAAAAAACAAACAGAAAAATAAAACAGTTTTAATATTCCAGTCCAGTACCTTGAAAAGTATTGTAGTACAGTACAACAGCTGGCGCTTCTTACCAGTTTCATCACCGCTGCTTTTACGCTTGCTTCCAGACATCCTGGGCTTAAAATAAAGATACTGTACTACTGTACTCTACACATACTGCATAGTAAAGTACAGAAAAGCACAACCACTTGGAGAGGATGCATACACATGACGATATACGCCAGACACATGAACTAACGTGATTGGATATGCAAATGCATGTTTGCATCTTTGAAAGTTTGCAACTTGAAGGTTCGTATGTAGGGGACTTACTGTATTTGATGCTTATATTACTTACTGCCAGACCCATTCATGATTTCCATTTAAACTTAAATATAGTATTCAGAGTAACATTCATTGCTGGCCACTGTTTTTTTTACTGTTTTCCCCTGTCTTGAGGTAACAGATTTATTTCAAATGCAATTTGGTTAGACTATTTTATTGAGTATTTATATTTATCTCAATAAATGTTATATAGTTGGTATTCTCTGAATCCTTATATGTCCAAAAGAGTTTCTTGGACCTTCACAAATTATATTTTTGGTTAGTGGAATGTTCTTGGATTATAGTTTTTTTCTCAGAAATCCAGAGATGTCACTTCACTGTATTCTGGCTTCTGATCTTCTAGAAGAGGAACCCAATGCTAGTCTGTTTCTCTTAGCTTATGGGGATGTATTCATTTCCTGTTGCTGCTGTAACAAATTATCAAAACTTAGCAGCTTAAAACAACATACATTTTATTATCTGGAGGTCAGAGTCTGAAACAGGTCTCAATGGGCCAAAATCAAGGTCTTGACAGGGCTGTGTTCTCTTCTAGAGGCTCTATGGGAGAATCTATTTCCTAGCCTTTTCAGCTTCTGGAGGCTACCCACCTTCCTTGGTGTGGCCCCTTTCCATCTTCAAAGCCAGCAATAGCCCGCTGAGTCTTTCACACATTGTGTCATTCTGACACTGACTCTTCTGCCTCCTCCTTTCACCTTTAAGGACCCTTGTGATTACATTGGGCTCATCTGGACAACCCAGGATAATCTTGTCCTAAGGTCAGCTGATTAACAACCTTAATTCTATCTGCAACTTAATTCCCTTTTGCCATGTAAAAACATACCCACAGGTTCCTGGGATTAGGACGTAGACATCTTTGGAGGGCCATAATTCTGCCTACCACAGTAACTGCTTCCATCCCAGCATTTGGCAAGAGTTTCTTTCTATCCTTAGAATTCAGGAACTTAGCAGAATATGTTTAAATATCTCATGTCTTTTTTTTTAGCCCAAGATAATTTTCTTCTAAATATTGTTTATTACTTCTCAATTGTTCTATTTTATTTCTGCTTAAAAATCTTTAATATTTTGAATAAGCAGTATATCCTCATGATTCAAAAACTTGAAGATGTAAAAGGGATGCAGTAACAACGAAAGTGTGAGATTCAACCTCTTTATGCTAGCATCACTTTTAATATCAGTAATCGTAATTCCTCAAAATAACCTTGCAGTCAGATTTTCTTTGTAGGAGAAAAAATAAGACAGATGTAGAAAAGTGACTTGCTGAAAACCACAAACTACAAGTGACTTGTAGAATGTGAGTGGTTGAGCTGGTATTTACAGTCAGATCTCTGACTCTAAAATTTCCTTCCATGAAATACAAGGCCTACAGGGAAATGTTCCTCTATTTATTCCAGCCCCATATGGGTGGAATCAAGGTGGTAAACTCCTTAGAGAAAGCAGTATCAGAGATAGCAGACATTTGCTTCATGACATCACAGAAGCCATGAGGCCAGATGAAAACAAAACTATATTAAGGGATAGAAACTCTGAGTTCTGGGTCTGGCTCAGGGAGAAACTGCTGCCTTGGGCAAGCTTCGAGACTTTCTGAGGGAAAGCGTCCTTCCTCAGAGAGTGGGCAGACCAGGCCATACATATTCTAGATGAGCGCTTCAGGATGGGTAACGCTAATTCTGCAGTCCAAGGCTTCCTGAATTTCTGCGGGTACATTCCAATCAGCAAAAGGAAATGACTAACTGTGGTGTTTGGGGTAGAGCCAAGACAGGCCGTACCATACTATTCATAAGAAATTGTCTTGAAACCCATCTTCATGTTTTAACATTTTAGGCTGATTTTGAATTTTTCTCTATAATAATTTTGAGTTTATTTAATGTAAAAGTCATGTTTTTATCATGTTTTATGTTGTTTGTGCTTTGCTGCAGAACTTCAGGGCAATAAGAAATTTGGAGTTATTACCCTATTTGTAAATGGGGAAAGCAAACCTGGAAGCAGTTATCGCAATCCCACAGGCAACCAAACAGAAACCCACATTCATGTTATCTTAAACCTACACAGTTTCTGAACTCCGGTCACACTGATAGACTGAAGGAAGGTTGAGAGTCACACCAACTTTTCACACATAACCAAAGCCACACATTCTAAGACCTGCGGTCACAAAAAAAGACACGTCACATACAAAGACCTCCTCGCACGGTCACGCTCCACGTCGCAGAATCCCATCCGCCACCCACGCAGAGGCAGGTGTATCCACTCACCTGCCTCTCCCCACCCTCAGTCACTGGCACCGTCTTGGGCCAAACCGTCTCACGTCACAGACCCATAGCCTCCCCTCTGTCACACACAGGCTGCCCCATAGCTCATACCCGGAGCAGTACGCAGGACAGGTCACGGCCCACAGGCAGAACTCACGGAGAAAGATTCGGTTCCGGGCGGTCAGACGAGGCCAAGGTTGAGGAGATGGAAGACCGGGCTCCAGCTTGACCACAGCGACACGCCGAACTACACTCCCAAAACCCAACTGCGGCTGGGGCCCAATCACGGTCCGGGTTTGTCTTCCCAGCATTCTTCGGGCGACCGGCCCTCCGGCTCTTTACTACATTTCCCAGAAGGCACTGCGGTGGGGGCCACTCTCGGATGCCTCCGTGTTGTCCAGCTGAGGAGCCCAAGCTCCCTGGAGTTTAGAAGCGGCTTCGTCCAGGGAGCCTTCGCGCGTTTTACTTCCGGGCGATTGTTTCCGCGTTAGAGCGGGTCGACGTTCCGATCCGCCCGGGGCCGGGTCCGAGCTCTTTATGGGTGGAGAGGAAGGTATTTTGGGGGTTCGGGGGTGGTGATGGGATGACCAAGTTCTGGCTCTCCTGCCTCCCTCTGGACTACGTTTTTCAGAGACCATGGCGGCAGGGAATGTGTCCAGCCTCAAATGGATCCCAGCGTCTTTTCCTTCTTAAAGACACTTAATCTGGGATTCGTAGACCCCACAAACCACTTAAGGTTTGGGGCAGTTTTGCTTTTTTTTTTTTTTTTTTTTTTTTGCGTTTCTCTTAGGAAGAGGACTATAGTTGTATGGATTCCCAAAGTTATCTGAGCCTTCCCCAGTATATTGTCAAAAAATACCATAGCCGGACAGAATCGAAAGCTTCTCAAGGCAAACTTTATTCAGGAATTACTGCCATAGGGCGAGAGACCTTTGTCCATAACTGGGCTCCATTCCAAATACCAGAACAAGTGGGATTTATAGTGAAGGGGGGCGGTGTCACTGGATATACGGTTACTAAAAAAGAACCATCAAGGGTAAGAGGGAGAATCTGGCTAAAAGGACTTAATAGGATTTTTGCTGAGGGCTGGCGAGAGTGATGAGATGTTAAGGATGGGGGCAGGTGGTGGTGTTCTTGATAAAGTGACCTAGGGGAATTCTTCCTAAAACTGGACTAAATGGGTGAAGGACAGCCCAAGACTGGGGCCTAGAGGAGCCTGACTAGAGTTAGTTCAGGGAGAGAGAGAGTGTGTGTGTGTGTTTAGAGAAAGATAGAGACTGACTGATATCCACTAATAAATATAGCTGATATATGTCGATATAGATATCTCTCTGTATATACAGATGGTCCCCAACTTACGATGGTTCAGTTTAGGATTATTTCACTTAGCAATGGCGTGAAAGCGATATGCATTCAGTAGAAACTCTACTTTGAATTTTTAATTTTGACCCTTTCCTGGGCTAGTGCTATGCTCTATGATGCTCTCATGATGCTGGGCAGCAGCAAGTTGCAGCTCCCAGGCAGCCAGGAGGTTCTGAGGGTAAACAATGGATACACTTACAACCAGTCTATTTTTCACTTTCAGTACAGTGGTCAATAAGTTACCTGAGATGTTCAACCCTTTATTATAAAATAGGCTTTGTGTTAGACAATTTTGCCCAACTGTAGGCTCATATAAGTGGTCTGAGCACGTTTAAGGTAGGCGAGGCTAAGCTATGATGTTCAGTAGGTGTATTAATTGCATTTTCGATTTAGAATATTTTCAACTTACCATGGGGTTATCAGGCTATAACCCCATAGTAAATTGAGGAAGATCTGTAGGTATAGATGTGTGTATATATACATACAGATTTATATATACACATATACATATTTGCTAATCACTATGTAGCAAGCACTATAATATAGTAAGCACATAAGTCAATCCTCACAGCAACACTTTGAGGTACATAATGTCACCTATCCCATTTAAAGATTAGAGAACTGAGGCATGGAGAAGTTAAGGATACTGGTGCAGCTGCCCTTCCAACCCCAGCAGTCTCACCCTGTTTAGACTCAATATATGTATACCACCTCTCAGAAATTTGGAACCACTAGTCTAGAAGCAGATTCTGCGAAAGACCTTAAGGTCTTATCTAAAAGGAGTGCCCAACAATCAAGAATGACTGGGCAAGTCATAGACTTACACGTGAATCTCATGTCCATTCATGTGGTGGATTACTCTACAGTTAATAAAAATTATGTTTGAAGAATTTTTCAGAACAAGGGAAAATGTCTGTGGTAATGTTAAACATTCACAATGATATATGTTTTCTCAAAAAATAATTGTATTTAAATTGCACTGTCAGAAAGAAATTTGCCGATTACATTCAAATACTTTTTTAAATGAGTAAATCCATGGGTGTTAGGTAATTTATTTAACTAGTATTGGACTCAATACATTAAGGCTATCTGAGAAAATTTTTTTATAGTGCCCTCTTTCCCTTTCCGAGGCAAATTTGCCCCTCCCCTCAGGGTCATGTGGTCACTCAGCTCTCAAAGTCTAAAAATGTTAGTTTTTCTTATCAGGATAGCCACAAAGATGTGGCCATCAACTCCATTTGAGCAGAGTGTGTGTGGGTGGCTAATTCCGTCCCTCTCCTCCCACACATAGCCACCCAGAGGGATGTGTACAAACTGGAGAACGACAGGAGTCTCAGCTGTTGGTTAAGACCGTCCTCTCATAATTCACTAACACCTGAGCATCATGATTCCTCCATCTTGACCCTCCAGGGAAGTGCTAAAGTGTTTGACTGCATTTTGGAAACAACAGTTTGAGATTTGTAAAGCTGGAAATAGGCCTGAGTTACTTCTGAAACTTCACCTTCCTGATTTTTCAAGCCATTCTCTTTTTTTTTTTTTTTTTTTTGTGGTACGCGGGCTTCTCACTGTTGTGGCCTCTCCCGTTGCGGGGCACAGGCTCCGGACACGCAGGCTCAGCGGCCATGGCTCACGGGCCCAGCCGCTCCGCGGCATGTGGGATCTTCCTGGACCGGGGCACGAACCCATGTCCCCTGTATCGGCAGGCGGATTCTCAACCACTGCGCCACCAGGAAAGCCCTCAAGCCATTCTCTTTACTGTGCTGTATCCATGTCCCCTCAAGGGATTGGGCATTTGGATAGCAATAGCATGACCAGGTCCCACTCATTTTCCTACATGGAAAGTTTAGCAATTCTAAGCCAAGTGTGATCGATTGTTGGAACAAGGGAATAGCTGTTGGTGGTGAAGAGAGAGCAGCCTAGTAGCTGAGTGAGGAAGGGGTAAGCCATTGTAGGGAAAAACAAACAAACCTCACCTGTTTGGCTTTCAGAGGTTTTCCTTCTAAACTCTTTTCTCAAAGGTTTACAGAGAAAATGAGGCTCCTTTCACATGCGATCTTAAACTGACTTTACTTTTGTCTTAGGGCTCAAGCTAAGCTGCAAACCTAGCTTGACTCCAAAATATGGTGGCTAAACATAAGAATTTATTTCCTAGACACTGAGTGCCAGGACCTTGAGCTCATTCTTCCGAGCTTCCAGAACTGTGAGAAAAAATGTTCTGTTGTTTATAACTTACCCAGTCTGTGGTATTTTGTTACAGCAGCCCAAATGGACTAAGACACCTGACATGGGTTTGGGCAAAAAAAGACACACACACCCACCCGAACTAAAATTAGGATTGGTACTCAGGGCAAACCAGCTTCACTACTCTTTGAGTTGGTAGCTCAAGTTTCCTTAGATTTTTGCCTGGTAATTCTGGGCTATTTTTTCAGATCTTTGATAAAGATTTTTTGGTGTAAGTTTTATTTTTTAAATGTGTTTTTAATGGAAGGGTTGCTCTGGCTTATCTTCTCCTGAAATCCTGGTTTGTTTTTTTCCTAATTTCTTAAGATCAATATTAAGACTGTGTGTCTTTTTTAAATTAGGAAGGTATTTAAAGATACAAAATATGGGAAATGGGTGCTTAAAAACTGTTAGAAGGGTTACAGGAGCTGGCTCTCCAGAAATGCCTTCCAGAACGTGGCAACACTGAATCTTTGGAAGATGTGCTACCTCAGCCACAGCCAAGATGTAGAGACGCAGGAGCTGCCACTAGGACCACCACCTTCAAGTGCACACTGCCTTAGCTATGATCTGGGATCAGAAAGTAAGGCGATGAAACCACCACTACTGCTGCCACACGTACTTCGAAACTGGAATGAAGAGGCCAGCAACCACCTTTTGATAGCCAAAGCAGCAGAAAATGTTGCTTCTGTCATCTGAATTTCACACAAGTGCACCTAAAGGGTGGAAACTTAGTTCCCTTCAGAGTCCTCAGTGCCAGGAGCTGGAAAATTACTTTCCCAGCCTAAGTAGAGGAAGGCCAACTAGGAGGTGGGAATGGATACTGAATGCCAGTTGACAAAACTAACTACAGTCACTGTACTTTCAATTGCTAGAATTTCTATTTAGTTGTCAGTGTCCTTTGCTTGGTTTGTTTTCCTTTCCGCAGTTTTTTGTTTCTTCCTTGATCTCTTGATGCATTTTAAGCCATACTTATGTTCTCTCTCAATATATGCTGTTATCTTGTTCTTGCTCCTGGTTTGGGCTTGTGCACTGCTCCTTGGCCAAGGGCACCCAACCTCATCCTGCGTGCTGCTCTGATGAGGTTGTGTCTGGTCCTTGCAGCCAGGGGGGCAGCTCTTCCAGGTCAGAGCCCACATAGTATCCCATCAATGTTTCAGGCATACATTGCTGATTGGCTGGATCCTTCCTGCTAAAGCAGGAACTCTGTGGATTTTGGAGAACAGGAACTGCTTAGTCACATTTGGGAGCTGTATGGAACACTTACTTTTTTCATAAGCATTATTTTCAGTTTACAACTATTTCTACTAAAGAAGCTTTAACTGACACCAGGGACTAAAGCATTTCTGCTTTTTCATTATTTTTCAGATCAGGTATCCCAATGGGAGAAAATGGAAAAATTTATAAACAAAGATCCTGAGAACCCGAGTTTCCAAGATGACTGGGAATGTGAAGGCACATTTGAAACATATCACAGAAATGAGGAAGGAAGTTCCAGTCAAGTCGTAATCACTCATGAAGAAATACCTGCTTTGAGACAGCAAACATCCCATAACCTGCTTCATAACGTTCCACCTGGAAGTAGACCCTATGTGTGTAATGAATGTAGAAAAGGTTTTTGGCAGAAGAAATGTCTTCTTAGTCATCAGAAAATTCATACTGGTGAGAAATCTTATGAATGTCAGCAATGTGGGAAGGCTTTCCATCGCCGTTCCTATCTTCCTCAACATCAGAGAACTCATAGTGGGGAAAGACCCTATGAATGTACAGAATGTGGAAAGGCCTTTGGTTCTGTCTCACTCTTTACCAGACATCAGAGAATTCATACTGGTGAGAAACCCTATGAATGTAAGGACTGTGGAAAAACCTTTGTTCGGCTCTCACAACTTAACGTACATCACAGAACTCATACTGGTGAAAAACCCTATCAATGTACTGAATGTGGAAAAGCTTTCAGTTACTTATCACTGATTATTAAACATCAGAGAATTCATACTGGAGAAAAGCCCTATGTCTGTAAGGAATGTGGAAAGGCCTTTAGAGGTATCACACAACTTAATGAACATCAAAGAATCCATACTGGTGAGAAGCCATATAAATGTAATGAATGTGGAAAGGCCTTTGGCCATCGTTCATATCTTCCTCAACATCAGAGGATCCATACTGGCAAGAAACCTTACAAATGTAAGGTTTGTGGGAAAGCCTTTAGGCAGGGCTCGCAGCTTAACCACCACCAAAGAATTCATACTGGTGAGAAACCCTATAAGTGTAATGAATGTGGGAAGGCCTTTAGGCAGGGCTCACAGCTTAAACAACACCAGATAATTCACACCGGTGAGAAGCCTTATGAATGCAAGGAATGTGGGAAAGCCTTTAGTCAGTGCTCACAACTTACTCGACATAAGAAAATTCATTCCTAATGTATGTAAGAAATGTGGTAAGGCCTTCGGGCACTCTCATCTTCCTCAACTTTAAGGAATTCATGCTATGGAAAATCCCTATAAATAAGTGAAGCAAAGACTTCACTGGTCTCATCCCTCAAGGAACATCAGGTAATTATGTACAACCTTGTGCAATGTGGAAACGCTTTTTGGTTCAACTCATGTTACATTCATCAGCAGATTCATCACCATCACATTCAACATTAAAGACCATATTAATATGATAATGTAGCAAAGCTTCCCAACACTACCTGTCAATCATTAGTAATTGGAAAATTCATGCTGGCTAGCAACCATCAAAGTAGAGAAATTTTGGAAACCCTTTAGTTTAAGCTAATTCTAACTTACATAAAAGAAAGCAAAAGAGAAAGTAATCCTGTGAATGTCAGGTATGTGGGAAGTTCTTTAGCCATAAGTCTCTTTTAATCAGAAAATTCATATTTGAAGAATGTAAGTTTAAAAAAAATCCCCATTCATCATTTATTGTGCGTCAGAAAATACACAGTGAATAAAACACCACACATTTAAAAACAACAGTTAAACATTTAACTATCAAGTTGAGAAAGGTGTAGAGAAGTTTGTAATCATATAGGGCTACAGCTCAGGTAAAAATGTAATAAGTTAGATATTAACAAAATATTTATGTTACATACTACCTAATATTTTCTCCTTCAGTGAAACAACGAGAGCACGATGAAGTGAATGAGCAGTATAAAACAAAACCCGTGGGATGTGACCATATCTATACTCAAAGTTACTACTTTAAATGCATTTATAGATAAGAAAACTACAAACAATGTAAATAATAAGTGAACCAGAGACCTCAAGAAGGTAGAAAATGAACATAACTCACCAATAGACAGAATTAAGAAAAAAAATTAATTGAAATTTAAATAGAGAAGGTTTTATTAACCTTGAAGCCTTTTCTTTAAAAAGAAAATATAAACACTTATAAATTTCATAAAAGTATGCTACAGTATTGTTAAAAATGAGGATGTAATAACACACATAAAGAGTATTCAGGGCTTCCCTGGTGGCACAGTGGTTGAGAGTCAGCCTGCCAATGCAGGGGACACAGGTTTGTGTCCCGGTCCGGGAGGGTCCCACCCGCAGAGCGGCTGGGCCGGTGAGCCATGGCCGCCGAGCCTGCGCGTCCGGAGCCTGTGCCCCGCAACGGGAGAGGCCACAACAGAGGGAGGCCCGCATACCACAAAAAAAATAAATAAATAATAAGGTTGAATGCTTTACATTTTTGATACCAATAAATTTCAAATTTAGATATACTTCACTTCCTATAAAGAAAAACTAAGTTTTCCAGAGTTGACTGAGAATTAGAAAAGGACAGATTTTATAGGGGATCCACTTAAGTGTTTTTTTTTAACTGTAGTATTATCAGTTAAGAGCAAAGATTTACCAAACTATAAGTGTATAGAAAATATCTATGATACAAATTTCCAAGTTTGAAAACATGCAGATTTCATCAGCTCCTTTTCTGAATCTTGCATAATTTCAATATATAAACAGAAACTAAGATTTGCAGATGTCCTCAACCTCCCAAATTACAAAAAAATGTTGAGTACCCATGAGAGCCGGGTATTTTTCTACATGTTAATTGTGAATTTAAATTTTAAAAGTCCTAAGAACTAGCATATTAATACATCTTAGTTTTTGTTTTTTCTCTTTAAAATGGAGATATTTTTAAACCAGTCATATATTCATTAGTATTTTTTAAACTAGAAGATTATTTTTCAGGAATTTAGAAGAACGTATCTATTTCCAAGTTTGATTATTCTTCCACAGTTTACACAGATTAACTAAAAGGAAAATATTTAAAAATTACTTGATCCTTGCATTGAAGAATGGTATGATGACACAGGTAGAATCAGAATATGATACTTAAAAATAATTATTAACCACAAAAAATAAGAACAACTTAGAATCACCTGAACATATGCATTTTCTTTAGAAAATGTGGAATGTCTTCTTTTACTCAGCCTTCTTTAAAATGGAAAATTTAAAAAATAAGTAGAAAGCTACATTTCTGAATTTTTACATAACTTATACAAATGTTTGTAAAGGCTGTCCTTGGAAGAGAACTGAACAAAACTTTAGCTAAGCAAGTTTAACCTATGTCTCAAGAAGACCAGTTCTAACTATGTCTTCCTCTGTATCCAAATGACAACATTACTTTTGAGGTTTCCTTCAGTCAAGTATAAAAAAGAAAATTTCATAATATCAGTGTTTTGCTTTATTTTTAAAGTTTGTATTTAAGCATCTCTGAAATCTTTAAGCATGAATCTTGAAAGAACTGCTTGCAGTCCTAAAATGTATTATTTTGGTTTTGTTTTGTAGGGAATAATGTTAATAGTCCTTGAAATATATGCTTCTTAAATTCCTCTGTTACATTGTGAACGACATCAATATAATTTTTCTTCTTTTTGCTTTAGTCTTCCAACCATATATATTCTGTGAAAATTTCTAAACAGAGAGAAAGCAATATTCTCTATTTCCAACTTTTGTTAGGTTTTAGGATAAATAATTGACAAGATCAGAATGAAGTCATTACAGCAATCAGTTATTACTGTTTCAGTTATTCCTGATCTGTAACAACTGTTCTTCACTATACCAACAGAATGTTTAAGTGGCTATAATAAAATCAGTCAATTGCATATATAATCTTGTATAATTATGTGAAAAATACTTCTAATATACTGACATTACTCCTTCCAAGTATACTTTTATATTAACATATGCCTTGACATGCCTATAAACAATATCCTTTCCAACATTTATTCCATATCATAATGTTGGTATGTGGACATTCCTTTTATTTTATGTATGCTAATATGTGTGGTGGTATCTCAATGTGGTTTTAATCTGCATTTCCCTAATGACTAACATTGAACATGTTTTCATGTACTTATTTGCCGTCAGTTAATCTTTAATGAAATATCTGTTCAAATCTGTGGCCCATTTAAAGTTGGTTTGTTTGCTTTCTTCTGAGCTTTGAGTGCTCTTTATATATTCCAGATCAAATCCCTTTTCACATTTGTGAAATGCAAATTTTTTCTAGGCTGTTATCTTCTCATCTTAGGAGTATGTTCTGAGGAGTAGAAATTCTTAATTTTTGATGAGGTCATTATTTATCATTTTTATCTTTTATGAATTGTGTCTTTGGTGTCATATCAAAAGAAACCTTTGCCTAACCTAAAGCCACAAATATTTTCTCCTAAAAGTTTTGTAGTTTTAGGTTTTACATTTAGCTCTATCATATTTTTGAGTCAATTTTTGTGTACGCTGCAAGAGATGGATCAAAGTTGGTTGGGTTTTTTTTTGCATATAGATATCCAGTTGTTCCAGTATCAATTGATAAAACACTTTCCATTCTCTACTGGATTGTCTTTGCTTCTTTTTCAAAAAAAATCAATTGACCATATACGTACAGGTTTACTTCTGGACTCTAGTTTGTTCCATTAACCTT
Organism: Physeter macrocephalus; assembly: GCF_002837175.3. Classification (NCBI taxonomy): domain Eukaryota; kingdom Metazoa; phylum Chordata; class Mammalia; order Artiodactyla; family Physeteridae; genus Physeter; species Physeter macrocephalus. Next base: position 3,904,806 of record NC_041230.1, read on the forward strand.
TTTCTGTCTTTATGCCAATACTCTCTTGATGACTGTAGCTTTGTGAGTCCTGAAGTCAGGTAATGTAAGCCCTCCAACTTTACTCTTTTTCAAAATTGCTTTGGGACTTCCCTGGTGGTGCAGTGGCTAAGAATCCGCCTGCCAATGCAGGGGACACAGGTTTGATCCCTGATCTGGGAAGATCCCACATGCCACAGAGCAACTAAGCCTGTGTGCCACAACTAGTGAGGCCTGTGGACCCTAGAGCCCGCATGCCACAATTACTGAGACCACGCACCACAACTACTGAAGCCCGTGCGCCACAACAAGAAAAGCCACCACAATGAGAAGCCCACGCACTGCAACAAAGAGTAGCCCCTGCTCGCTGCAACTAGATAAAGCCCACGCGCAGCAATGAAGACCCAACGCAGCCAAATAATAAATTAAAAAACAAAACACTTAAAATAAAAACTGCTTTGACTATTCAACTTTTGCATTTCCATATGAATGGTGGAATCAGATTGTTGATTTCTATTAAAAAGGTTACAGGGATTTTGATTGAGATGTTGTTAAATCTACAAATGAATTCTGGGAGAACTGATGTTTTAACAATATTGGGATTTCCAACGCATAAACATATCTCTGTATTTCTTCAACATTTCTCTCAACTGTGTTTTGTAGTCTTTAGTGTACAGGTCTTTTAAGTATTTCATTTTTTGGTGCTATTTCAATTTCTGATTTTTAATGCTAGTATACAAAAATGTAATTGGTTTTTATATATTGATCTTATATTCTGCAACCTTGATAAACATTTATTTTTAAAGTAATTTTTTGTATAATCCATAGGACTTTCTATGTAATCATGTCACCCACAAATACAGTTTTATCGCTTTCTTTCCATTCTGCCTTTTGTTTCTTTTTCTTGCCTTATTGCACTGGTTAAAACCTCCAGGACAATGTTTAATACAAGCAGTGAAAACAGACTTCCTTGTCTTTTTCTTGATCTTAGAAGAAAAGCATCCATAAATATGATGTCTGCTGCAGTTTTTTTGTAGATAGATGTCTTAGTCAGCTTGGACTCACTAAAACAAAATACCATGACTGGGTGGCTTACATTTATTTCTCATAGTTCTGGAGTCTGGGAAGTTCAAGATCAAGGTGCTAGCAGATCTGGTGTCAGGTGAGCTAGGTGTCTAATTCATCTCTTCCCATAGCAGGCCTTGGAACTATAACACAAGACTTTCTCGTTTCTCTACTACCAACTAATCAATCCTTCTCTGCTATCCATAGAGAATCCATTTCTTCCACTCCTAAGGCTCTATCACCACAACAAAGACCTTTAGTAGATGAAACTCAAGATCAGAGATGTGCATCTATACACATACATCTCTGATCCTGAGTTTCATCTACTAAGACCCAGTTATACATTTCCAACTTACAGTTCAAGCTATACTTCAATCCCAGTGATTCCTCAATGTATACATCACAAATGTGCTCCATTTCCTCACTTTCTATCAACTTAAACATCACCAAATTTTGAAACTAAAACTATATTCACTCCCACACATCAATTTTGATCCTTCTAATTATAGTTCCTACTTTGCACAAGGTTTATGGAAACAAGTCTTAATCCCCCCTCCACCAATTCAAATGTAAAATAATTCAAAATTTCTAAACTTTTAAACACAGAAAAGAATTAGCATAGGCAGGCCTGAGAATGCTGTCCTTAGAAAGGTCTGCTTGCAAGGTGGGCCCTGACTGGTCTCTAGGAACTTGGATTTTGGGAGGGTTCCTGCCATTCTTAGAACTAATAAAAGTGGCTTATTGTGCCTAAATTATTTGTGCAAACAATGTAGCTTATGCTGAACGCCGTCTTCCAAAAGTCTGGAATTCTAGCATGTACTATGAAGAAGGTACCTCACGACCAGCCTCAGTGAAATCCCTAGACACTGAGTCTCTAATGCTGTCCAGGAGAAAACATCTCACACTAGTCACCAATTTTGGCTAGAAGAATTAAGCACATCCTGTGTGACTCCACTGGGAGAGGACTCTTGGAAGCTTGTACACGGTTTCCTCCAGACTTTGCCCCATGAGCCTTTTCCCTTTGCTGATTTTGCTTTATATCATTTTGCTAAAATAAATCTTAGCTGTAGTGTCGTAAGGAATTTAATGTTTCCCAAAGAGAGATCTAGCCTTTGCCCTCGGCTCCTGGGAGGTAATCTCTGACACTTTGGAATGTCCTGCCTGATAAAAGTATCTGTTTACTGTAGAGAACATGGACCACACCAGACAGTCAAACAATGTGACTTATGGTGGGGATCTGTATCACAGTAACAGTGTGATCTCCAGAGGGACTAGAGAGTGAGGTGGGCCACATAAGCAACCCACCATGACTATGTGACAGAGCCCCAATAAAGAATGGACAACTAGGGTCAGGAGGGCTTCCTTGGCTGGCCATACTCTGAGCATACTGTTATACATCATTGCTGGGAGGAGTTTACACTGTCCATGACTGCACTGTCAGAGAACAAATAGAAGCTCTGCATCTAGAACCCTCTTGGACTCTGCCTCATGGGTCTCTTCCCTTGGCTGATTTTAATATGTATCCTTTCACTCTAATAAACTGTAACCATGAGTATAAAAGCTTTTAGTAAGTTCTGTGAGTCCTTCTAGTGAAGTATCAAACCTGAAGGCGATCCTGGGGACCCCTAAATATGCAACTGGTATCAGAAATGAGGGTGTTTTTATTGGCTATTCCCTAACTTCACAGCCATGAATATAACTATATGCAAAGCCCTATGACTATGCCTAGTGGATCATTAGGCAGGGTGATCCTGGGGGCCGAAAACACATGGCCAGCTTAAAAAAAACAAAGTTAGCTATTTACAAAAGCCAAGACATAGAAACAACCTAAATGTCCATCAACAGATGAATGGATAAAGAAGATGTGGTACATATATACAATGGAATACTACTTAGCCATAAAAAGAATGAAATAATGCCATTTGCAGCAACATGGATGGACCTAGAGATGACCATACTAAGTGAAGTAAGTCAGAAAGAGAAAGCTAAATACCATATGATATCACTTATATGTGAAATCTAAAATATGACACAAATGAACTTATCTATGAAACAGAAACAGACTCACAGACATAGAGAACAGACTTGTGGTTGCTAAGGGGGAGTTGGGGAGGGAAGGATAGGGAGTTTGGGATTAGCAGATGCAAACTATTATATAGAGGATGGATAAACTACAAGAGCCTACATATAGCACAGGAAACTATATTCAATATCCTGGGATAAACCATAATGAAAAGGAATATGAAAAAGAATATGTATATATATATATACACATATATATATATCACTGAATCACTTTACAGCAGAAATTAACACAACATTGTAAATCATACTACAATAAAATAAATTTCTTTTAAAAAGTTAGTGAATAAATGCTCAACAAATATATCCATTCACACAATCAAATAGATAGGTCATTTTATAAGAAAGAAACAGCAGTATCAAAGAACTGTTTTGTAAAACTACAGAGTCTTATATAAGACCAAATGCAAAAAGAAGGATGTGCTGGTGAGAATCAGGATCAGGAATTTCAAAGAACTTTGCCACAGATATAAGGAGGAAAGACACACCTACAGGTGTGTCTGAGGCTGCAGGCATTTATACCAGTCAATGTAAGTGCTGGGTGATCACAGCAGATGATCAGTGTCCCGACAGGAAGTCAAATTAGAGAAGCCTCAATTTCTACATGTGTCTGAAACATCTGAAGGGAGCATCTTTCACATCTTAAAGGTGCTATGCCCTCTAGAACCAGATGGCCTACGATATGCACGGCTTACCCATCCTTGGTTCCTCTTAGCCACCTGGCAATGGGAGTCTTATCTCTGCCTTCCCTATTATCCAAGGCAATTTCCCATGCTCCAATAGTGAAATTATATCAGACTTAGAAAGGCCTGTGAAAATAAGCAGCAAGAAGTGGCCATGTTGTGGTTGCTCAAGTATTTTGACATGGCCACACTGTAATCAGGATAGAGGCCTGATAAAACAAAAAAAGTTTAGAAGAATATTTGGCAGATGGGATAAAGGAAGCTGCTCATTCCAATTTGCACAATTCATGGAAATTCAGAGCCTCACCGAAGAGTCTCAATAGAAACAGAAGACGCATCCACGATCACATGCTGAATTAAGGGCTGGATGTACTTCCCAGCCAGACCAAATTCTGATAATTCTCCAGCACCAGAGTTATGCACAAAGCTCTCGGTGAGGGATTCAGGAATCCTCATTCTTCCTTGGAGAAGCCAATGGCCACATCTTTGAATGTCTCTGATCCCTGAAATGACAATTTCTTAAAAGAGCCCAGGTAACGGATTGGAAGCTGGGAGGCATGTCAAGGAACTAATTCAGGACTCTGTCTCAACAGCAGCTTAGCTAAAGCAATACTGTGAAATACTACCTGTTTCTTAAAAATTTGGTGTAGAAAAATACTTAATGATAAGGAGAAAGTTCAAGATAAACAGGATGAATAAAAAGAATCCAATACTTATCACAGTTGTTTCTAGAGTCCTCCATATGCATCACATGAGCACACCCTGACTTTGTTGGAAGTCACTCATGATCAACTCTACTTTAACCTAAAGTAGATTCCTTTTAGTGGATCTTCAGGATGAATATCAGGATAATAGACTTTTTAACGAAAATGAAATACAGTCCCTCTTCCTTGAATCTGGGTTGGAGGCTTTAATCAACAGAATATGACAGAAGTGACACTGTGCCAGCTCTAGGCCAAAAATGTAAGAAGACTTGGCATCTTCTGTTTTGCCCTTGTGGAAGCTCAGGGAAAGAAGTCCAGTCACCACACTGGAAAGGCCAGCTGAAAAGGCCAAGGGAAGAGGGACAGGTTCTGAGACCACATGGAATAAAGCCAAGGAACCCAGCTGGCAGCAAAAATAGAGCCTGAGACAAAGGATCCCAGCTATTCTGGGGTTAAGTATCACACATGTGAATGAACAGGCCATCTTAGGTGTTCCAGCGCAGGCATCACTGGGAACAGAAACAAATCATTCCCATCCTACCGAGTTCAAATTCCTCATCCACAGAATCATGGGAAATAACAAAATGGTTCTTGTTCTAGCTACTGCCTTTTAGGTCGTTTGTTATGTAGCAATAAAAGTTAGAGACAACCTGCCTCTGAAATCTTCAGCAGATGTGTTATTACTTCACCCTGTCCACCTCCATCAGGGCCTGCAACAGGTGCAATTAGTCAGGTTTCATCTCAGCTACTTACGGAGAATGAGTGAGGGGATGGACTGAGGTTGCCTAGTTCATGGCTAGTTTCCCTTTCCAATAACCCGAGACTTCACTGAATCCTAACACAACTATGATTCACGGTGATTTCAACCACTATGATTTCCCTGTGCTGTGTCTGTCTGTCCTTTCCAGATACGGCTTCTCTGCACCACCTGTTTGTACCAACAGTACACAAGGCCATTGAAAGTTACTGTTGAACATGGAATGATCTCTGCACTGCAGTGATAAGCAAAGTTTAGCTGCAACAAATAAACTGCTTTCTTCTGTTGTGTTAACTTTTTTTTTTTTTTTTTTTTTTTGCGGTACGCGGGCCTCTCACTCTTGTGGCCTCTCCCGTTGAGGAGCACAGGCTCCGGACGCGCAGGCTCAGCGGCCATGGCTCACGGGTCCAGCTGCTCCACGGCATGTGGGATCTTCCCAGACCGGGGCACGAACCCGTGTCCCCTGCATCGGCAGGCGGACTCTCAATCACTGCGCCACCAGGGAAGCCCTGTTGTGTTAACTTGATGAACACCAAGGTACCCCCATGGTAGCAGAAATACATTAACACTTTTACCTATTACCAAATGTTATTTATTTTTAATAGCTTCAGTGGGGTATACTGTGAAAACCAGAAAACTTATTTTAAAGTATATAAATCAATGGTTTTTAGTAAATTTAGAGTTTGCAACCATTAAATTATTAATACCATTTTGTCATCAAAAATCTATATATCTATGTAAAGAACAGCAGTTCACAAACTTACACATACAAAGAGACAATGTAAAAGAGAATTGTGAATATAAAAACATCAAATATTTTCATTTTTTAATGAAATATGAAAAGTGGTTCTGAGTTGTATAATTACAGACGACACTTATTTCCAAACCCTCAACAATAACCACACAACATTTTTTTAAAAAATGACCATTAAAAGTGTGCTATGGATGCACTTATTATCCCAGTAGAAAAAAATGAAGTTTTTCTTTTCTCATTTAAATGTGGGGTTTAAGAAATCTTCATTCTGAGTGAGTGCCCTATTTTTAGAGATTTTTGTTTAACGTAAACGTACACCAAAAGGGTCACAAAACATTAAGTGTATGTGAGTTTTCACAATACACTCACGTAAGGAGAACCCTGATCAAGAAACAGAGCAGTACCAGTACCTCCGAATTTCCTTGTATCCCCCTTCTAGACACTAGCACCTCTCATTATCCTGAGTCCTATCACCATCGATTAGACAAACTATACTATTTTAATGAACAACTTTTCTTGATACTCTTCAGATCCCAGTATTTTTTCCATAACTATTACATCTTCTAAAGTATCACAAAAGTCATGTATAAGAATATTCAGTTTTATTCATAATAGCCCCAAAATCCAGAAACATTCCAAATGTTTACCAACAGGAATACACATAAACAGATTGTAGTATATTAACACAACAGAATACTACTCAGTAAAAACTAAACTAATAGACATCATCAAGGAATCTCAAAAAACATACACTGAATGAATGAAGCCAGACACACACAAACATACACACTGCTTGGTTCCATTTATATGAAGTTAAAAGAAAGAAAAAAAGGGGGGCGCAAACAAATCTACTGCCATAAAAACAAGAAAGCGATTTCCTCTGAGAGTGAGGGTAGGAAAACTGGCATGAAGGAACTTTCAGGAGTGATGGAAATCTATCTTGATTTTAGTGGCGGTTACAGGGCTATACTCAATAGTGAAACTGCAGTTAATACCTGTGTTTTATTATTTATAAGTTGTATTTTGATTACAACAATAACATACAAAAATATCAAGACAGTAAGAGTAGCATGGAATGAAAGGGATAAGGTGTATTGGTTAAAAAAGCCTTAGGCATAAATATTTCATGTGGTCAAAATAAAACACAGAAAGAAACAAGAATAAAATGGTAAAAAAAAATTTTTCTGTATAGTATGTGTGTATATGTATGTATATACATATATATTTATATACATATAAAAGACTGTTGAAATATTTTTATAGTTTTCTCTTTAAATACAATTTAATAACTTCAAGAATAATATGAATAGCATATGTAGAGAAAATACTGCTTCTTTTTCTAAAAGAAAGGAAATAGGAGTTTCCTCTTTGAGAAGAAAAAAATCTATTTTACAAAATAAAAATGGCTTGCTATCAACATTCAGAGGGGAAAGAATCAAATCTGCTTGTACCACATAGAAATTCAGAGCACATGAAGCCACCTTGCACAGAGCCCTCCTCCAGGAAACAGAGCTAGCTCGCCAATCTTCTTTGGGGCTTATTGCCTTGCTTCTCATTTACACAAAGCTGATGAGGTACTTCCACAGATGAAGCCTGTCTCCTGCTTAAGCTATCAACCTCAAACAGGATCCCACAATCCCACACTTCATCTTTTATAGTGCTGTAGTAAATGTCCTCATCCTGATAATGTGGACCTCCGTGCTCAAGACACCAATCACATTCCTATTTCCCAAATTTTTCAAAGGCAGGCTATGCCATTACCAGGACTGAAACAACCAGAAGTATTTTCTACCTTACTTCCTCTCAATCCCAAGGCTGAGAAGAAGGTCAAAGACGACTGAGAATTCACTTCTACTTCAAGAAGACCAAGAGACTCTAGGAAACATATTTTTGACCCCAAAGGTGTTTAGAAGAAGACTGGTCACAGCAGACATTCAGACTAATTCACTGAATGAAAAATGAACATTTAAAGTAGAGGAAAGGGACACTGAGAAAGGGGACACCTAGAATCTCATCTCCTGCTGGAATGAAAGGGCCTGGACCTTGCCCCTGTGTCAGCCTCTATTGCCCAAGCAAGTTTCACGAGGCCCGTTAAACACCACAGTCCCAAAATGGCGTCACTTGCGCTAAAGCCCAAAATACCAAACCTAGACCTAATACCTAACTTAATTAGTTTCAGTCTTTCCCAAAAAACCGTAATCTTTCTCTTTTTTTTTGGCTGCATTGGGTCTTAGTTGGGGCACATGGGATCTTTCACAGCAGCATGCAGGTGCTCAGGCTTAATTGCCCCGCAGCATGTGGAATCTTAGTTCCCTGACCAGGGATTGAACCCGCATCCCCTGCACTGGAAGGTGGATTCTTAACCAGTGGACTGCCAGGGAAGTCCCCCCAAAAACGTAATCTTAATCAACCAGTTTGGAATTTTCTGGTCATCACCAATGAGGTAATGTCACACAGGTTCCTCCCCCACAGAAAAGGCAATCTGCATGGTAAAACATTTGCATTTCCTTCCCCACCAAAAGATCTTGGCCCAAAACAACCAATCAATCAATCCTTCTTTCTTCCTTCTTTCTGTTTCTCTCTCTCTTTCTTGGCTAACTACTTCCTTGCCCCACCCTCCTTTCTCTAAAAGCCTTCCATTTTATACCACTCCCTAGAGTGCCCTTCTAGTTGTTTGATGGGATGCAGCCCGATTCATGAATTGTTGAATAAAGGCAATTAAAACTTACTAGGTCGGGTGGGAGGGAGGGAGACACAAGAGGGAAGAGATATGGCGATATATGTATATGTATAACTGATTCACTTTGTTATAAAGCAGAAACTAACACACCATTGTAAAGCAATTATACTCCGATAAAGATGTTAAAAAAAAAAAACTTACTAGGTTGAATTTTGTTTTATAACAGGAGAGGCTAGAAGTTTCCAGAACTTAAGAAACATGATGTTGCAGTTAACTGAGATAAAACAAAACCTTACTTTTAATGTCCACTTTGGTGGGTCTCTCTCAGAGGAAGCACAGAGTACTGCTGAGACAGGAGGGAAAGGGGCAGGACACAGCCGCTAGATAAATGAAGAAGTGGTGCAGCTGCTAGGACAGATAAAAACCAGCTGGAACCGGCTGAAACCAAGGTGGATTCCAAAACAGTCCTGTCATTAACCATTAGCCCATTATACCTTCGTTATACTACTAAAAAATCACTCCGCCTAATGCCATGACAGTTCCAAGGCAGACCATAAAAGGCCAAAAAGTGAGCAGTGGCCCAATTCCTGGGAAATCCCCACTTTCCCCCAAAATAACAAGACTATTCCTTCCACTCATCAGCATATAAAATTATTCAGTCCATAAAAAACAACCACCCCATGCCCTGGGGCCCACTCTCACTTTCCGAGATGGTAAGCATTCTGCCTTCCCAGTGTGTAACTCTCTGAATAATCTCACGTTCCCTTTTCTTTGGCTCACTGTTTATTCTTTCCTGCAGGAAGCCAAGGATCCTCACTTGGTGGTCAGGCCTAAGAACCAAGAACTCCTGCGGGTCCCAGGACGTGACATTTCCTTCCCTCTCCCGCAAGACTGGGAATGCTGAGCTGACCTACTTCTACCCATTTTTGAATTCCAAGAAAGATCTCACTGTCAAAATACAACTTTGTTTAGTGAGCAGTGCTGGTTCCCAAGTATGTAAAGGGGCTTTTTCAATAATGCCTCAGTCGCCTACTCGGGGATGGAATTAATAAAAGTTAATACAAATAACGATAATGACTTTAAAAATACTCTCCATATGCATGCATACATGCATACACACACACACACAGTATTTTTCATAAACACCAACATACTGATAACGCCCGCACTACTTTCGACTCTCCCACTCAGGCTGCCTCCCAACCCACAGACCCGGACGCCCCGTCAGCCCGACGCCCAGCTCCCGGGCCACCCCTCCCTGGAGCGGTTCCGAGCCACGGCCGCCCCGCCCCATGCGACCCTACCCTGAGACCGCCCCGCCGGCCTGCGTAGCAAAAGGAAAACGGTCCAAGAATGGAGGAGCTTCCAGGAACGCAAGCGAAGCGCCTCAGACGCCTAAGCGACCAGAGGTGCCCGCCTCCCGACACCGCCCGCGCGCCGCGGTGGCTCCTGGGAGTGGGCGAAGCCTCCGTGTGCGCATGCGCAGTCTCACCTCCGTGCTCCAGGAGACAAGAATGCAGTGGGATCCTGGCCCCCTAGGGGGCGGAATTTCCGGGCCTCTGCATAGGTCTCTGGAGGAGTGACGGTATCCGCGAGTGACAGACATGCATGCCCACCGTCGTCCCTGGGGGCGTGGCTTTGTGGCCGCGGGGGCCGGATGAGGGAAGGCTGCACAGGCGCATAGAGTACGTCGTTGCAGATTTCTGGAGGGGCGGAAGCGTTTTGCGTTACCTGGTAAGGCTTCCCGGGCGGTGGAGGGGGAGGGGCCTTTTGAGAGTGCCGGGTGGAAGTGGTCGCTGGAGACAGGTGGGTTGGTGTGTCATCACGTATATGTCTGCTGGACTTCTCCTGCAAAGTTGTTTCTCCCTGCGGTTATGAGATTTGCCTCACGCAACTCTGTGGGTGTTTTGTTGACTTTTCTGAGCTCTAGAAAGGCTGTGTGACTTTTTGCTAATCGTTTAATTTTTCAGAGTTTCAGTTTGCTCATGTGTAAAATGGTGTTACCAAACCAGGTTTGTTTGCCTGATGCAGAGACGCTGGCTGAGGTTGAAATCCAGCAGGACCCTGTGGGGCCTTACCTGGTACAAAAGCCCCTCCGTGTACCCCATTTCTTGTTTGTAGAAATAAAGGCTTTAGTTTCCTAGGCCTTCCCAGAATCCCAAGGAGCAGGCACAGTTACTTATTAGAAAACGGAGGGAATGCAGAAACAAAGGAAAAGCAGTCAAGCAAGAGTTATATTTTGTAATAACCTATAAGGGAAAAGAATTTGAAAAAAATTGAAAATGTATATATAAATAAAACTGAATCACTGTGCTGTATACCTGAAACTGTTACTGAGCCCATCCTCGTTCTGCTCACTGCCCAACAGGCCAATAAATCGGCAGAAATTTGACCAGCTTTCCCACTCATGTACTTTTTTTTTTGTTTCAGGATCCAATCCACATTGCATTTAATATATTGTCAGGTTTTCTTAGTTTCCCCCAATTTTATGACAATGCCTTAGTTATTCTTTGTCTTTCAAGACCTTGAAACTTTTTGAGGATCCTAGGCCACTTATTTTATAGAATGACCTTCAACTTGGGTATGGTTGATGTTTTTTCATGATTATATTGAAGTTTTCAGTTTGGAAATGAAGACCACAGAAGTGATGTGCCCTCCTAAGTGCATCTTATCACAGACTACACCATGTCAGCTGGGGGCTATTACTTTGATAACACGGTTGAGGTGATGTCTGACAAGTTTCTCCATTGTAAAATTATTTTAGTCCTTGTAATTAGTAAGCATCCTGAGAGGAGGTACTCTGAGACTGCAGCAAATATCCTGTTTCTCAACATATTTTTGCCCATTAATTTTATCATCCATTCTCACCTGCAACAGTGATTACTGTTATGCTTACCTAATATTGAATTTTTCTTTCTCTTACTCCTGATATGTTTATTAATTGGTGTGCTGTAAAGGAAAGCTGTCTCTTCTCCACTTATCTACTCAGTTGTTTATATCAGAACAGGCTCATGGCTAATTATTTTATTCTGTGGGTTATAAGCCAATACTATAATTATTTGTTTTGCCCAAATTGTCCCTGGTTTAGCCATTGGGAGCATTGTCAACTTGGCTCCTGTGTGTGTTTGACATGCCCTGTTATTTTATGAGCACTTCCTTACTTTCTATCACAAGATGTCCAGGTATATATTGTACTTTCCTTGACCCAGCCCTAGAGTCTCTATTTCTCCATGGAGTCCTGGGTTTGTTTTGTTTTACAGAATGGTACTTAGAAACCAAGATGTGGCAGCTGGGTGTGCTCAATACTGCTTCAGTGTTATTGTTTCTAGGCCTTATTAGGGGACAGATAGACTATCCTATCCTAATGTATATATTCATACTCACATACAGCTGTGTTTTTATATCTTGATTACATATATTAAAACCAGTGTGAAGAGGCGGAGTCAAGGTGGTGGCGTAGAAGGGTGTGGAGTTAGCGTCTCCCCACAACTAGGGCACCTGCCGGCTGCTGGTAAAGGACTCTGACACCCAAGGAGACGGGAGAAACCCCACAGTGAACCAGTAGGACGTAGGGGGACTGAGGGGGGAGGAGAAGTGGAGGCCAGATAGGATCGGCGCCCCTGAGGCTGGGGAGATCAGGAGAGGCAGGTGGGAGGGACTCTCCAGGAAGAGCGGGAGAGGAGCAGAGGGTGATCACCTGGTTCACTCAGGCCGGGGAGCCTGCTGAGCTCCCAGGCCGGTACCCCCGCTTCAAAGCCCCATCCAGCCCGTGTGGGTCCTGGGGGCATAGGAGGGAGGCTGGGAGATCAGAAGAGGCAGGCAGGAGGGGCCCTCCCAGACCAGAGGAGCAGGAGAGGAGAGGAGGGCGTTTGCCCCGCCCACCGAGCCCAGGAAACCTGCTGGGCTCCTAGGTGAGGTCCCCTGCCCTCTGAGACCAGGGGTGGGGGACACACCTGGGCCCCTTCTGTTTCTTGAGCCTAAGCCCCACTCCCCACAGCCCCCAGGGGCTTTTCCAGCCCTATGGGTCCTGAGCATTGGCTCCACCTACCACCCAAACCCCACCCTTGCTTAGGCCCCACCCTCCATAGCCAAAGCCTTCCCCCCCCACTTTTTTTTCCCTCCTCCTCTTCTTTACTATTGTGGTACTGTTGCACCTTCCGATTGTTGGTTCATCTATGTTTTTGTTTTTATATTCTTCCTAACATATCTGTTAGTTTCCTAGTCTAATTTTATTTTTTACTCTGTTATTATTGTTTTTTGTTTGTTTGTTTGTTTGCCACCCCCAGCAGCTTGCACGGTCTTGGTTCACGAGCCCGGGGTCGGACCAAAGCTCCTGCAGTGGGAACTCTGAGTCCGAACCACTGGACTAACAGAGAACCTCGGACCACAGGGAATATTCATCAGAGTGAGGTCTCACGGAGTTCCTCATCTCAGCACCAAGACCCAGCTTTACCCAATAGCCTACAAACCCCAGAGTTGGAAACCTCAGGCCAAACAACCAGTAAGACAGGAACACAATCCCACTCATAAAAAAAAATTTTTTTTAAATGAGACGGCAAAAAAATATGTCATAGGTGAAAGAGCAAGGTAAAAACCTACAAGACCAAATAAATGAAGAGGAAATAGGCAATCTACCTGAAAAAGAATTCAGAGTAATGATAGTAAAGATGATCCAGAATCTCAGAAATAGAATGGAGGCATGGATTGAGAAAATACAAGAAATGTTTAACAAAGACCAAGAAGAACTAAAGAACAAACACAGATGAACAGCATAATAACTGAAATGAAAAATACACTAGAATGAATCAATAACAGGATAACTGAGGCAGAAGAACCAATAAGTGAGCTGGGAGACAAAATGGCGGAAATAACTGCCGAGGAGCAGAATAAAGAGAAAAGAATGAAAAGAATTGAAAACAATCTCAGAGACCTCTGGGACAACAATAAATGCACCAACATTCTAATTATAGGGGTCCCAGAAGAAGAAGAGAAAAAGAAAGGGTCTGAGAAAATATTTGAAGAGATTATCATTGAAAACTTCCCTAACATGGGAAAGGAAATAGTCACCCAAGTCCAGGAAGCACAGAGAGTCCCATACAGGATAAACCCCAGGAAAAACACACCAAGACACATATTAATCAGACTTACAAAAATTAAGTTCAAAGAAAAAATATTAAAAGCAGCAACGGAAAAACAAAAAATAACATACAAAGGAATCCTCATAAGGTTATCAGCTGATTTTTCAGTGGAAACTCTGCAGGCCAGAAGGTAGTGGCAGGATATACTTAAAGTGATGAAAGGGAAAAACCTACAACCAAGATTACTCTACCCAGCAAGGAACTCATTCAGGTTAGATGGAGAAGTCAAAAGCTTTTCAGACAAGCAAAAGCTAAGAGAATTCAGCACCACCAAACCAGCATTACAACAAATGCTGAAGAAACTTCTCTAAGTGGGAAACACAAGAGAAGAAAAAGACCCACAAAACAAACCCAAAACAATTAAGAAAATGGTAATAGGAACATACATATCGATAATAACCTTGAATATAAATGGATTAAATGCCCCTACCAAAAGACACAGACTGGCTGAATGGATACAAAAACAAGACCCATATATATGCTGTCTGCAAGAGACCCATTTCAGATCTAGGGACACATACAGACTGAAAGTGAAGGGATGGAAAAAGATATTCCATGCAAATGGAAATCAAAAGAAAGCTGGAGTAGCAATACTTGTATCAGATAAAATAGACTTTAAAATAAAGACTGTTACAAAAGATAAGGAGGGGCACTCCATAATGATCAAAGGATCAATCCAAGAAGAAGATATAACAATTAAAATGTTTATGCACCCAGTATAGGAGCACCTCAATACATAAGGCAAATGCTAACAGCCGTGAAAGGAAAAATTGACAGTAACACAATAATAGTAAGGGATTTTAATACCCCACTTATACCCATGGACAGATTATCCAAACAGAAAATAAATACGGAAACACAAGCTTTAAATGACACAATAGACCAGGTAGATCTAATTGATATTTATAGAACATTCCACCCAAAAGTGGCAGAATACACTTTCTTCTCAAGTGCTCATGGAACATTCTCCAGGATAGCTCACATCTTGGGTCACAAATCAAGCCTTGGAAAATTTAAGAAAATTGAAATTGTATCAAGCGTCTTTTTTGACCACAATACTATGAGATTGGAATTCAATTACAGGAAAAATACTGTAAAAAACACAAATACATGGAGGCTAAACAGTGCACTACTAAATAACCAAGAGATCACTGAAGAAATCAAAGAAGAAATTAAAAAATATATAGAAACAAATGGCAATGAAAACACGATGACCCAAAACCTATGGGATTCAGCAAAAGCAGTTCTAAGAGGGAAGTTTAT
Source organism: Physeter macrocephalus (assembly GCF_002837175.3). Taxonomy (NCBI): domain Eukaryota; kingdom Metazoa; phylum Chordata; class Mammalia; order Artiodactyla; family Physeteridae; genus Physeter; species Physeter macrocephalus. The sequence continues at coordinate 3,919,929 of NC_041230.1, forward strand.
AGCAATATAATCTCACCTAAAGAAAAAAGAAAGGGCTTCCCTGGTGGCACAGTGGTTGAGAATCTGCCTGCCAATGCAGGGGACACGGGTTCGTGCCCTGGTCTGGGAAGATCCCACATGCCATGGAGCAGCTGGGCCCGTGAACCATGGCCACTGAGCCTGCGCATCCAGAGCCTGTGCTCCGCAACGGGAGAGGCCACAACAATGAGAGGCCCGCATAACGCAAAAAAAAAAAAAAAAAGAAAGAAACAAGAAAAATCTCAAATAAACAAGGTAACGTTACACCTAAAGCAATTAGAGAAAGAAGAAAAAAACCCAAAGATAGAAGAATGAAAGAAATCATGAAGATCAGATCACAAATAAATGAAAAAGAAATGAAGGAAACAATAGCAAAGATCAATAAAACTAAAAGCTGGTTCTTTGAGAAGATAAACAAAATTGGTAAAACATTAGCCAGACTCATAAAGAAAAAAAGGGAGAAGAATCAAATCAATAGAATTAGAA